>NC_138229.1:8201032-8639305 GCF_964197995.2 Scardinius erythrophthalmus
TCCGTTTCTTTCATTCTCAGTGGAGCACTTGCACTGAGCTTCATGATGCAATTCCGATTCCCAGGCATTGAATATTTATACTACCTTTCAAAACTTTGGGGTCAGTAAGATTTTTGAATACTCTTCAAAAAAATAAAATAAAAAATAAAATAGTATTGAGATATGAAGATATAAATACTCTTATTCAGCAAGGATGTATTAATTTGATCTTAAAAAAAGTGACGGTAAAGACGTTACAAAATACTTCTTTTTTCGAATAAATGCTGTTCTTTCGAACTTTCTATTCATCAAAGTGTCCTAAAAAAAATGATATAATAAATATCATAATCTGATGAGCTGTCAATTGAGACAGGCCCAAACAATATGAATATGCTGGTGTAGTTACAACATCTACCAGATCGCTAGTTTCTGGCTTATAAGCATTTAAAATGTGATTATAATTGATGCACTATTGCGATTAAACTTTACCTCATGTAAATACAATACTTCAATCAAATTGATGCGCTTAAACTCATAATCGTAGCAACCATAATCGTAGCAAAACATGTGGCTTATGCAAATTTTTAAATCGCAATAAGCAGGCATGCAAACACTTCAATCACATCTATTCCAGTCTGACTGAAGTGTGAATGTGCCTTTTTTTGGGGTCCTGAAAAAACGGAGTTCATGTTGACAACATCGCGCATCAATACAATGCAGTATATTGATGGCTGAAAATTATGAAATGGGGATATTTTAGGCGCGTCACTGAAAAAACGACTGAGGCCAAATACCAAAAAAAATAGTCCGTGTGCGCTGGAAGAGCTTGGCCAGTAACACACCTACTATATGTGAGTTTATGTTGAGCTATCTGAATAATGGCTGTAAAAAATATCCACAATTATTAAAGAATAATGAAAACTGCATGTAAACGGGAGTGAAGAGGTTTGCTCGTGTCATGCAAACACACTGCGATTAAGTCCTACCTCTGATTAAATAATCACACTATTGTGCACATGTAAAAGTAGTCAATAGCTATGTTTCCATCCACCTATTTTTATGCACATTTTGGGATCTTGCATATAAAACACTGAATGGAAATGCCAAGATGCACATACATTCTAAAAGTGTGCATAAAAAAAAAAAGGTATGCGCTAAAGTCTGTCATCAGAATTATGTGGTTTAATTCCCTGTCAGAACGGTCTCACACGATTGCATGCCCAAACAACAGGCATTCGAATGAGTTTCATCTGAGACACGTCATTTATGCTGTAAACAAATTCCCCGATTGTGGCAACTTCCATTTTTATTACAGATATTGTGTTCCAATATCCCAGGAAGTGACAACTTCGTTCTCTTGAACACATGAGATGGAAAGGGTGCTTTATTCGAATTTTATGCGAAATTCCAATTTTGCGTACAAGTTAACTTCGCAACTTTGGATGGAAACCTAGCTAATGTGCCATAGCTCCCTACGGAGGACATGGTGATGGGAAAAAAATAAAAAAATAAATTAGATAAGAGTTCAAATATGAGATTCGCTCGCAGATTGTATGCGTTCCACCAAGACATTTTGCATTTACTCACAAAACATCTGAGTTCTATGCGAGCAAATGCAGAACGTAAAACATTGAACCTTTAGGGGCTCCGTAGCTCCCAAAACATGAAAATGAGCTTTAGACTTGAATAAGCCAGTTCATCAGTAAATGATGGAGAATTTCTTTGCCACTTCTTAACTGCAAACTCATTTATAAGTTGGACATGACAGATTTGAAATAACTAATGACAATGCTATGCATGCTTGCTAAAAAAAGCTCCATTTGTTATTCAGAAACTCAATCCACTATGTTTGTAAATGAAAATATGTATTTATAGGCAATCTTCAGCTATTTCAAAATTCAAGATGAGTCATGTAAACACAAACAAACTTGAGGAGAACAGACTTCATTCATCCACTAAAAATCACTGCAAGAAATGGCTCGAAAAAGTGAAATTATTTCTGAGAAAAGCTCTAGCAGCATTAGTTTGCAGACGTTTGACTTTTTGGGAACTCTGTGTGTGTGTGTGGATGTGCACATCTGTTTATGTGTGTGTGATGGTTTGTAGCGCTGCACTACACGCGGGCCGCTGAAGAAAGCGTGTACACAGG
This sequence comes from Scardinius erythrophthalmus, assembly GCF_964197995.2. Taxonomy (NCBI): domain Eukaryota; kingdom Metazoa; phylum Chordata; class Actinopteri; order Cypriniformes; family Leuciscidae; genus Scardinius; species Scardinius erythrophthalmus. The sequence continues at coordinate 8,203,161 of NC_138229.1, forward strand.
CTTAAGCTCATAGCAGAATCACAGCGAGTCAGACGTCGCTGGCAGAGGATTAACGGCAGCAAAGCAATTACACTGCTTTACAGTCCTGTTCACTGCACCTGTACACACAACACTGACTCCTGCAGGTCAACCATGTGTGTGTGTGTGCGCTGGTTCGGAGCAATCCATAGAAGTGTTCTCCAGGGATCTGTCTAAGCGCAATTGCCTTAGTGCTCTTATATCTGTAAGTGTGTGTGTGTGATTCACATGAACTACACATGAACCTATACCAGATATCAATGCTGCTGAAAATACAATAATTAGCCGTCTAAATGAGGACACCAATAAACCCACATTCAAACAGCAATCAGTGTTCCATATACGCCTAGACATATTAGCTTCATCAAATCCAGACCCCTCTCTGTTGGCCAACCAATCCTCAGATAAGAATTTCTGCTCTTGCATATGGGATGATTATAGTCTCAAAAAGATTAACACGTGTAAGCACACTTATTAATGAACTTGATACATGTTGCAGAAATGTTTTATCCATGCCTTTCAACTTGCGTGTGCAAAATTCAAAATTGAATGAATGTGAAGCAATTTGTACAAATAGAGACATTTTTGTGAATACAAATGTTTTCCTTTGTATTAGTGTATCATAGTTTGCGCATGCAACACAGAAGATGTGCATGTGTGGATCAGGTGACACGCGTGCATTCATTGACGTCTCCTCTGAGTCAATCTCATTTGATTCATTTGGATTTTGAGACTTTCTTTTCGCGGTTTTTAAGCATTTCACAACCCACACACAAACAACTACAAATGAATAGGCCTGGTGCTAATTATTAATGTGTGCACAACTACCCATCTATTTGACAAATTCACAAATGTGCGTCACTACATTTAAACTAATACAATACAACTTGTGTGTGCAAAATCCAAAATCACATGAATGTGCAGCATTTTGTACAAATAGAGACATAGCTGTTAATACAAAACCTCGATCTTGTATTAATGTAGGCCAGAATTTGTGCATGCAACAAGTAAGATGTGCATTTGTGGATCAGGTGACACGCGTGCATTCATTGACTCGTTTCTGAGTCGATCCTATTTGATTCATTTGGATTTTGAGACTTTCATTTCGCAGGTTTCGCCTCGCACGATCCACACACAGATGTCTGAGAAAACCTGCTACCACTAGATGGCAGTATTCTGCTAAAACAGACAACGGCAGCATAATAAAGCGTTCTTCCCCATTTAAGACGCTTAATGAGAGTGATATTGAAGCACCAAATTTAGTCCTACCTTATTAATAAAGCATACTTTATAGAGGCAAACAGATTACATCAGATTATGAACAACACCCATAGAAAACCACTATAAAACGCTTAACGTGCAATCGCGCGTTGCATGTTCAATAAGGTGTATTGGCTACTGAGTTTAAATATCACCGTCTTACTGCATTGACGTTAAGCTTTTTCTTTATAATATGCTCTATGGGAGGAAAACTATATAGCCTACAGACAAGCGCCTATGAACGCGACGCGCGGCGTTTCATGTTAATGGCATTTCCCTTCCTGAGCCTGTAAAAAGAAGCTTAACATGAAATTCTGCAGTTGCGTTTAACTTTGCATGTGTATGGGAGAGAAACCGTCCGAGAGCGCAGTGAAGTACGTTTTAGGTTTGATATTCGCCGCATTTTCTAAAGGGACCATCTGCAAATTCCACTCACAGTCAAATATAAACGTCCAGTCATTCATTCAAATTAATACTTCCAAGGTTGTGGTAAATGCCTAGTGGGCAGACTGACTTAGCCTACTGTATGTCCAGCCAATATCCCGATTGAACAGTACGATTTTTTAAATTAGCCTACTGTAAATTGTTTTTCTATTCATGTTCCAAAGGTTGTAGTACGTTAGTGATAGTCAGGTGAAATGTTGCATTATTCACCTTTAGTAGGCTAAGTCACCAAAAACCTGTTTGGTTAATTACAGTAATTTTTGTTTAAAAAAATATTGTTTACTGTAAATAGGCAAGGGCGGTATTTGGACAATTTCACCTGTAGTAAGCCAGTCTAGTCACTAGGAACATAGCCTACTACAGCCATTTTGAACATGAAAAAACCCTTTTAGTGAATTACAGTATTTTTCTGCAGAATACAGGCTACATAGCCTACAGTACATGAAGTAAAGTAAGAAAGTAATTAAGTACATTTTATTTATAAAGCACATTTAAACATAGCAGGGCTATCCAAAGTGCTGAACAAAGTAAAAACAAATAGAATAAAGCATAGGAACAACCAAACAGAACAGGCAGAAACAGCATCAGGAGATCATTAAAATGCCAGGGAATAAAAATAAGTTTTCAATTTAGATTTAAAAATAGCAATTTAAAAATGAAGGGAAGACTTGTCCAAATTTTACTTGTAAATCCGTCTTACAGGAACCTTCTACAAGCTTTGGAATTTGAAAATGTCTGTTTTTAAATATTAAAAGTAATTTGAATGAAAACAAATTATACGTTTTAATGCAGTGGAATTGGCCGACGTTCCCTTGTGCATCACGAGCCGTGGTTAGCGCGTCAAAGCATTCTCATGTAGAAATATGCAGCTACACACGTAGGGCCAGTTGATTTTCAATTAATATTTCATGTCGATATACAATGGTTGCATATAGTTAAAACTAATCGTGCTATAGTAAGACTAGCCTATAACAATGGCTTAAGGGTCAAGGGAAAACAAATGTAGGCTACTGTGAAAATCTTTAACATTTAAAAACAGACATTTTCAAATTCCAAAGCTTGTATACTATGTACATTATGTGTAGTCAGATAAAAAATAAGCATAATATGAACGCAACTGCGAAACATTTTTTTTTAACAGGAAGGAAAATGCCATTAACATGAAACGCCGCGCGTCGCGTTCATAGGCGCTTGTCTGTAGGCTATATAGTTTTCCTCCCATAGAGCATATTATAAAGAAAAAGCTTAACGTCAATGCAGTAAGACGGTGATATTTAAACTCAGTAGCCTATACACCTTATTGAACATGCAACGCGCGATTGCACGTTAAGCGTTTTATAGTGGTTTTCTATGGGTGTTGTTCATAATCTGATGTAATCTGTTTGCCTCTATAAAGTATGCTTTATTAATAAGGTAGGACTAAATTTGGTGCTTCAATATCACTCTCATTAAGCGTCTTAAATGGGGAAGAACGCTTTATTATGCTGCCGTTGTCTGTTTTAGCAGAATACTGCCATCTAGTGGTAGCAGGTTTTCTCAGACATCTGTGTGTGGATCGTGCGAGGCGAAACCTGCGAAATGAAAGTCTCAAAATCCAAATGAATCAAATAGGATCGACTCAGAAACGAGTCAATGAATGCACGCGTGTCACCTGATCCACAAATGCACATCTTACTTGTTGCATGCACAAATTCTGGCCTACATTAATACAAGATCGAGGTTTTGTATTAACAGCTATGTCTCTATTTGTTCAAAATGCTGCACATTCATGTGATTTTGGATTTTGCACACACAAGTTGTATTGTATTAGTTTAAATGTAGTGACGCACATTTGTGAATTTGTCAAATAGATGGGTAGTTGTGCACACATTAATAATTAGCACCAGGCCTATTCATTTGTAGTTGTTTGTGTGTGGGTTGTGAAATGCTTAAAAACCGCGAAAAGAAAGTCTCAAAATCCAAATGAATCAAATGAGATTGACTCAGAGGAGACGTCAATGAATGCACGCGTGTCACCTGATCCACACATGCACATCTTCTGTGTTGCATGTGCAAACAATGATACACTAATACAAAGGAAAACATTTGTATTCACAAAAATGTCTCTATTTGTACAAATTGCTTCACATTCATTCAATTTTGAATTTTGCACACGCAAGTTGAAAGGCATGGATAAAACATTTCTGCAACATGTATCAAGTTCATTAATAAGTGTGCTTACACGTGTTAATCTTTTTGAGACTATAATCATCCCATACTTGCACGGCCAAACAAACAAACAAACAGAGAATGCTTTATCCACACATATACAGTACACACATATTCTTATCTATATGAGGACATACCATAGACTTCTATTGTTTTTATATAAAAATAATTAATGTTAACAGACTAACACTTACCCACATCCCCACCTTACCCATAAAAGAACAGCATGTTTAGAATAAAATGAATTAATATTATTATTATTATTAACGACAACAACAACAGTGCTGTATATAAATATATATATATATATAAAATCCAGCCAAATATATATATATATATATATATATATATATATATATATATATATATATATATATATATATATATACACACACTTACTAGTATATGCATTAAATGCATTTTTATAAAAATATATACAGATAAATACATACAACCATTATTTATCAGTTATTTTCCAATTGTTGATTACCCTGAATGACCCCAAAGAGAGGTTTTATTAGATTTAGCTGATTTTTAGGGACAATTTGTTCTAAAAAATATAGCAAAGAAAACTTCCACATACACTCGCACAGTAACCGGCATTCCATGTAAACCAAGACGCATTAGTTGCATCGAACCCAGACTTGTCGCCAACCAAACCCCAGATAACAAGTTCTGCTCTTGCTCGGCCAATCGAAACGGCTAAATCCAAGAGAGAATGCTCCATCTACACGCACAAACAAACCCCAGAACAGAACTGTTTGCCACATAGCTCCTAGATAATTAATCTTGAGGTTTGTGCTGTCCGGCATCCTCCAATTAACCAGTGAGCTGTCACCCATCAACACACACACATATCCCAGCAGACATTTCTGAGGAAATAATTTAGGTTCTGATGGAGGCTCGAGGCGATTCGGGCCAGTCCCACTGCACTACTCCCCACAGAGACAACCACAAATCCCCAGAGAGAGAGAGATAGAGACAGGAGTACCGTGAGACCACGGAGGAAGTGAATTGAACTTTACACTGAAGTTGAGATGATGTAATTCACTACATGCACAGTGGGGTGTTATGATCAATTCCTGTGGACTCTCTCTCAGCAATCGATCACTGTGTTAATCAGACCGCAGACCCTTTCCCTTTTATATATATATTATTTTTAAATATTAAACATATTTATGTGGCTGCTAGACACTCCACAAGGAATTTCTAGCAGCAGTTCATAGAGAAATATTAATTTTGCATCATTTTCTCACCGACAGTAAAATGACCAGGTGCTGTATGGGCCTTCCTCTGAGCAGGTGTTGGGCTAAATCGCAAATGGCCATCTGTATGTTTTACTGAACGCCATTTTAGACTCTAAATGGAGAATTAAAATGCTGAGAGGACTTTCAAATACAGCTCTTCAGGAATGCAAACACAAACAGGCACTTTTATAGTGCAGCCTCATATTCCTTCGATTCAGCGATAAGGTACAATATATCTGAGAATACAGTCACAAATGATGCAAATATAGTCCTCTTTCCTTTTAAACATGAATGTATTCACACTATGATAATTAATTTAGACAATATTTAGCAGAGTTTCTAATGCATAGCATATTGCTTTTTAAAATGGTGACTATTTGATAAGAACATTAAGGACACACCATTTGCTAAATTAAAAAATTATATTACGTCATAAAATTATTAAGATACCAATGGTGCTCTTCATGAGAAAAAAAAAAAAAACACCCAGTGAGACTGTGATCTGCAGTGTTTGTGAGTTCAAATCTAGCTTGCAACAAAAGCCAGATTGTAACCCAGAAAAGCCTAAATAACTAACTAAATAAAACTGTCTCTGCACTACTGAATTTGTGATTGAAGATTTGGAAAAACTACTGATCAAATTATACATGAGAATTGTATAACTGTTAATTGCAGTGTGTGTGTGTGTGTGTGTGTGTGTGTGTGTGATCTTGTAAGCCTCACAGCCTCTCAGTAATGACTTCAATTTTTCATTAATATGGAAAAAAATACAAAAACAATATTGCTAACTTTTCTCATGAATGAAAAAGAGATTGTGATGGATTTTTTAATGAATAAAATAGTAAACTGTATATCAAACTAATCATAACTAACATCTAACCTTACTTTCTATTTTTAGGCCTAACATGCTAACATTGAAACACAATGCACTAAAACTTTGTTCTTTTTTTTTTCTTCTTTTTTTATGTTGTTTGGTTGTGTGTGTGTAAAAATAACACATATGGGAAATTAAACTAGACAGATGACTAAACTTGAAACCTTGTGGTTGCCTAGTAACAAGAGGGCTTGTCTATGAAGAATCAATCAAATTGTGGGGAAATTAAGTAATGTTTCATGTCATTTTTGCCATTCTCCTATTCTATAAAAACTGTTGTATTCGTGTTAGCTGGTGGGATTCTCAATGGAATTTGTCTGAGATCCTCCGGCCTTGCTTCTTCTTGGGGGAGATTCTCTGAGAACTGCTCTGAGATCTCCCGGCCGTGATTGAAGCATTTAAAGGACATTTGCAGGAGTCTGTTTGACGATTATTCCTGCGTAGCAAGTAAGTTAGTTAGGGGAACAAGTTAAAGTAAGAAACTCTAGCTCTTGCGTCTACAGTCGACAACTGGCAGAGTATAAAGATTATTGGGTGTCGATTGTAGACGCGCCAGATTAAGTGCCGATTGGAGACGCTTGGGAGTCGACTGGAGACACCCTAGGTAAATTTAATTATTAAGTGTCGACTGTAGACGCAGGTAATTAGGTTCCAGGTACGTAGTTAGGTTTAGAGAAAAATCTAAACATAAAACATAATGTAAAATATACTGTATAATGAGATATGTAAAATCAAAGTGGATCAATAAATAAATATTTTTTATTAAAAAATTGTCTTTAATTTTCTTTGTTGCAATTTACATTTAAAACCCACTTGGGTCAAAATCGAAACAGCCATCTTTTTTTTTTTTTTTCAGGATGGCTCAGATGATCTCATTAGCGGCCTCGGTTTGGGCTACAACTTATTGGTAGTAGGGACCTGTGCTCTCAAACTGCTTCTAAAACGATGTTATGACCGACCGCTTCAGTTTAATGCTAATGATAATGACAATAACAGTAATATGATGATGATAATGACTCACTGGTGCAGGGCATGTCTGGCTGCTCTCCGTCTGCTCTGTAGTAGCCGTTCCTGCAGACGCAGATGGTGGCCGCTTCAGATGTGGACCTACTGTTAGACGGACACTGAAGACACAAACCCGTCCCTTGACTGGACTTGAATGTTCCTGGAGGACAAGCTAAAGAGACAGAGAGAGAGAGAAAGATCTTGTTAGTGAGCTATTCTGATCATTTTCCTTATTGCTTCAATCAAACACCTTCAAAATCCCAATTTGGAGACACATTTCATCTGGAATATTAGGAAAAATTAGCAGGAGCACTTGTAGATGAACAGAGAGCTGCAAAAGTGTAAATATGTTCATACTTGTCTAGTAAATCTCATAACCTTGTGTTTAATGGATCTGGACAAGAACATAATGCCTTTTGTTGCAGCATGGTGACAACCAGGAATAACATTATAAGCTTTAGGAGTGAGAAACACAGGATGTTCACTATTAACGTGGAATATGCCAGTTGGGATACAATTTGACCATGCAGTGCCTTTTTTATGCAGTGCATTACTAGCACAGTGTCTGAAGGAGTCAGTGTCAGTTTGCTCCAGACAAAAACTACGTTCATGAGAGCAAAGCGTGTTTTTGTTCCAGTTTGAGAGCAAGATGAGACATTTCCTGTTTACGAGGCCTATTTCAAGTGAAATGAGCGAAACGGAGCAAAGGTGCTCCCAAGACAAATAAGACAGTGTTTTCTGATTGGATAAAAAACACACACACACAAGCTGCTCCCCTGACTCTTTCTTGGCATTCACACAAAGTTTGTTCTTGCATTTGTGTTTCACTGTCTTGCATATACCATTTTTGTGTTTAAACATGCCTGCTTTTGGAGCCCAGTGAATTTTAAATGCAAAATGCACCTAATAAAAAAAAACTAATAAATGAAAAAAAAAAATATATATGATAATAATAATAATAAAACTGCTCTCTATATATGGCTATATATACATATTTTGAAATAAACATGCAAATAAATGTGCATAAAAAAATGCATTTTTTTAAAAATCCACTTGGACATGTCTCTTTTTTTTCATTATCTGTATAGGGCTGCCACAGAAACTGGGGTGATGTGTCACTATTTCAGTGATTTCTGTCCCATAGGGCCATTTTGTGCATGGCATACAAAAAAAAAAAACATCACTTTAAGCACATTTAACAAATTTAGAGCACTTCAGCATCCAAATATTACAGACATGCTGAACTTTACTTTCAGGGCTTCTGAGGCACAGCAGAGAGTAGTGAATAAATTCTGCTTGCTTTTCCAGGCCGGGTTTATCTCTCTGAATAAAGAGCTGGATAAAGTGATTCCTGTACTCGTTTATCATTAATTCTGCAGCTATTTGAGAGGAACACTTTCTGCTGGTTCAGCTGAATGACCACAAGGATCAGGACTCGTGTCTGCGTGATCTTATCACAGTGTACTGCTGCTGACACGGATCAAGAAAAAAAAAAAGAAAGAAAACATTTCATATTGATCCAAAATAAGTCATATTCCAGACAATGTTTTTTTTTTTTTTTTTGCTCTGATGCACATTTATAAGGTTACTTAAGGTTTCTTGCACCAAAACAGTCATTCGGAATTAAACAGGATGTTTTTTGCAACTGACCTTTAAGACTTTTAAAACATTATATTCATTCAACATTTGTCCATGATACAACCACTTTTTGCTTTGGGGAACAATGGTCACACACTCTCCACCAAGCAATATTTCATGTCAGCACTAGATCAATGTAATCTGCCGTTAATACCTTGATTAACTGGCATTACGGCAGTGACAGACGGGACGTTTCAGGTCGCAATGGACCTGGATCGACCTGTTCGCATTTAGAACTGTTATTTGCATGCCATGAATATGCATCAAACTCATAAATATGAATTACGGAGCAAACATGAGCTATATGGAGAATTTAAGATGTGGGTGTGATTACTACACTTATCAATTTACATACAAAGATGGATGATGGAAATTAATAAATGGTGTGAGATGGAAGATGTGAAGTGCGAGAAAGGGAGGGACTGTGTCTCTCCTTTAATGAGAGAGGACAGGATAATTCATCCCTTCTTCTATCCATATGAAAGAGTGTGACCTGTGCCGGGTGTGAAATCAGACCTCTGCTCCTGAATATCTGCAGCCTTTGAAGAAATTAATTAGATGCTATACAGCTCATTAAAAGTTTAGAGGGTCGGGTCCACTTTATTACTCTGTTCTTTTATCTATCCATCTACTCACCCGCGGACTTATTCATTTAGTCATTTAATAAATAAGGGGAGGAGAGGAGATTAGACATATATGGAAAGATAGAGAAGAGCAGATTAGAGGTAAAGGGAACAAAAAAGAAGAAAAGAAACAAGGGAAAAGGAAAATAAGAAATGAAAGGTAAAGGACAAGAAAAGAGCTAAAGAAAAGGACAAGAAAAAAATAAGAGAAAGGAAAAGAAATGAAAAAAGATAAATACAAAAAAGATGAGAAGAAAAAAGAGGAAAAATAGAAGAGAAGAGAAAAGAAGAGAAGAGAAAAAGACAAGGTAAGAAGAGAAAAGAAAAAAGGAAAGGAAAGGAAAGGAAAGGAAAGGAAAGGAAAGGAAAGGAAAGGAAAGGAAAGGAAAGGAAAGGAAAGGAAAGGAAAGGAAAGGAAAGGAAAGGAAAGGAAAGGAAAAAGAAAAGGAAAATGAACAGACAAAAAAGAAGAAAGGAAATGGAAAGGAAAAGACAAAAAAGAAGAGAAAAAGGAAAGGAAAGGGAAATGAACAGACAAAAAGGAAATAAAAGGAAAGGAAAGGAGAGGAAAGGAAATGGGTTTAGAGGAATACACATACTGAATCAGAGGAACATTTGGTGTGGAGCCCCTCTCACACACACACACACACACAGCAGAATGTGTGAAGGTGTGGGTGTTTGACAGACAGCTTCTGACCCAGCCCATATGACACACACACACACACACACACACACACACACACAATCACACTCGAACGCCTCTCCCATCCCGCACAACGCCACATTCTCTCAGTTACGAAACATGCCATGTTTATCACCACGACAACAAGCACTGCAGCCATGACCTCTGACCCCTGCGGCCCACTCGTACACACCAGAACAACAGACGGGGAAACTCCTGTTAGAAGGTGCAATCCTTTAACAGAACGTGTGACAGGTTTTACATTTAGAAGTACAGCACGAGGCCTCATTTTACAAGAGAGTTCATTTTCATCTAAGTAGCAGATTATTGTGTTTGCTGAACCGTCAAACTTGCAGACTCTCCGACACTGAAAGTGGACCAGCATCTGCTGTAAAATACCTGTATCTGAAAGACACCCCCTGAGGGCGACCACTCAAACGCAACAGCTGAGCGCTTGGCTTCAGGCTTCTGCTGTGGTTGTCTGAGAAGACCTCCATCTCTGTAGCTGTAGGCGAAGCCTGAGGAGACAAGCCTGAAAATTCATCACACCAAACACGCAACACTCCAACAGCCTCACATACGGAGCGGAGTCGCGGTATCTCAGATCTTTCATGGACCGGTAACAGTGTACATTGAGAAGAAGCCAAACTTGTTTTACCTGACAGAAATATCACAAACATCTTCATACTGTATTGCTCTGTAATGCACACACAAATCTCACAAGCGCCTTCAATATCAACTAACTGGATTAAAGGCCAAAATAAACACAAGCACACAAATGATTCAACACACTGCAAGCATACACACTCCACCTGCCTAATATGCTGTTGGTCCTCTGCATGCTACAAAACAGCACCAACTTGCCTAGGCATGGCCTCTATAAGACCCCTGAAGGTGTCCAGTGGTATCTGGCACCAAGACTTTAGCAGCAGATCCTTCAAGTCCTTTAGGTTGTGAGGAGAAGGCCGTCCACGTGATGTAAAAGAAAATGGGACTCATCAGACCAGGCAACCTTCTTCTACTGCTCCAAGGTCCAGTTCGGATGCTTGTGTGCCCATTTGTAGGCACTTTCAACATTGGACAGGGGTCATCATAGGCACTCTGATTGGTGCGATGCACTGTGTGTTGTGAAACATTCCTCCCATAACCATCTTTTTGTGTGACTTGTGCCACAGTAGGCCTTCTGTTGGGTCGGACCAGATGGGATAGCCTTCATTGCCCTCGTGCATCGATGAGCCTAGGGTGCCCAACACCCTGTTACCGGTTTGTGGTTTGTCCTTCCTCAGACCACTGTTGGTAAATTCTCACCACTGCTGACCGGAGCATCCCACAAACCTTGCGGTTTCAGAGATACTCAGACCCAGTTGTCTTGCCATAACAATCTGACCCTTGTCAAAGTCACTCAGATCTTTATTCCCGCCCACTTCTCCAGCATCCAACACTTTGATTATCAGAACTGACTGTTTGCTTACCATCTAGTCTACCCAGAGTCTATAGTTATATTAAGTACATAAATATGTAAATGCATTTGCAGTATACTTAGCATTTTTTTTATTTTATTTTTGCTATATTTATTTTTCACCAGGTTAAACACTGAAAAAAAAAACATAAAGAACAAAAATATTAATAAAACATAGAAAAAACGCATCGTTAAAACTAAATACAACTAAACTGAAATTGAAAAGCAAAAAAACAACTGACATTTTCAAACGACGGTAAATGCGTGTGAAAGTAATGATGTGAGCTCAGTCAGATTGTGTAGCGTCCCCCAGGCTACTGTTTACACTTTAAGCTACTGTTTAAAATGGAGCGTCTAGAGCTGAATCAGCTACTGTGAACAGCCTACAGTCAACGTGACTGAGTGTGTGAGTGCAAATGCATTTAAAAATGCATCTTTATGCTTTTGGAGCACATTCTTAAAGCACACACACACACACATAAAACATTCCCACACAAACCTGCATGTCCACTGGCTTTCTGACATTGCAAAATGCTATTCTCACTGCGACATTTTCCGCTAATTGTCTCGCGCCTGTTCAGCATGACATGAATTAATCCAGGGCCCTTTCTCTCAGTCCCAGGCGCTACAAGGGTCAACTCGGCAAAGAAATGATGACGGAGGGGAACTGAGGACAAGGAACGAGGGAACCAGACGTGAAAAAAAAAAAAAAAAACATCGAACCACAAAAGATAGCAAAAAAAAAGATAAAGCACAGAACCTGCCATGGGACTGGGTTTTAATTCAGCATTAACGCTACAAACTTTTTCTAATTGACCTTGCGCATTAGGAGCACGTGGCTCAGGCGTTAAGCGCATTAATTAGCGCAGGGACGTCTCTCCGCAGCGTTCTGTCAGAGCAGACACGGGAAAGAAGAAAAAAATCCACCCAGCTTTTCTGTTCAATCTCAGCCTCGGCGAGAAAAGCCATGTTGCTGAAAGCTGAGATCAGCTGGCACAAAGCCCAGCTCGCAGGCGGACTCATTCTGGCCGGGCTGGGAGGAACGGACGTTTATTCCTCAAAAGAGCAATAAAGCCATTACAGCGAGTAGGGAAAAGAAACATCGCTCATGCATGGCTGCTGAAACATCAGTCAATAGAGCAGGTTTTTGCTTGAGCATGTATATATGTACTCTCGTGTAGCCAGACGTTTGACTAGCAGCTTGAAGTTGGTTTACATAGCATAAAAGACGATGGACGATGACACATTGGGGTCGATGGCAGTTCGGTAGATGGCCATCTGTCAAAACATTACCATATTATGTAATATATAAATAAAATTTGCATAATGTACTTTTTAGTTTATATTTTTTCTGACCAAATAGTTTAAAAATGTAATATTAGCCATATCCTGTTTATTGACTAATTATTGTTTAAAAGTAAAAGATAAATAAATAAATAAACAAATAAATAAATAGGAACTATATATATATATATATATATATTATTTTTTTTATAAATTTTTTTATACAATTTTATACAGGATACAATGCTACGAACCTGGCAGTTAGTTTTTCTTATTAGGCACAAATTGCCAGAGCTGATTTTCCAGGTTAATTTTAGCCAGAAAAGTTCTGTATTTTTGCTGTGATTAAAAAAACAACAACATCTGCAACAGTAACTAATATATATATATATATAACACAAAGAATGAAAATTATTTAGTCAAAATGAATGCAATAGCGTTTTCTTGATGCGAAACAACTTGACTTGCAAAAGGACTTGCTTTCGTCCATCGGGAATTTATTGGTTTACATGGTTTGCTATTGGTCAATCTCATGTGAGTGACAGGTTGTCCCGCCCTCGTGCCAGTAGAGAAGAGGAGAGATGTTACTGCAAGAGGGAGGGGAAGTTATTTTGATTAAAGATTACAAGGGCACTATCAATACATTCAATTGTATATTATTTTATAAGAAATATGACCTTTAAAATCTTTTTAAAATTATAATTACATTCGGACAACATACATCAAAAGGTGATTATGCAAGACTTCTAATCAGGCACTGATTATAGTACCTGTGCATCCTGCCTGCCAGAAATTGTGTAAAACCAGCATATTAGATCGTTCCTTGATGCTTTGCGAAGACTCTTGCAATGTGTGTGTGAAATACGCATCAGACGATCCACGAACAGTCCGTAGGCGTGCTGTCTGAAGCTGAGACAACTGCAAAGTCAGAGTCCATCGGTGTTAGCTTCATCATCCTGTAAATTCCCACACAGATTTCACTAGCCTCTCACAAACAACAAACAAACAAACCAAAGCAAAAGACTTAACCAAAACCCTCTGATCTCAGTCTTGCAGAAAACAACCCTCTTTTCTCATTGAAGTGATGTTTTGAGTCAAATTTGAAGTTCAAGGGAACCGGGAACCGCCTGAGTTTTATCTTTCTTTACAGCGCGTGTAAGTATAATCCAAAACAACTGTTATGTCTTGATTATAGTTCCACCATTGTACTCGCGCACACATACGTTATTAAAACCGTGAGACTGCACTTCATACGCCGTAATTGAAAATGGAAATGAATTCTAAAGAAAATAAGCTACATGAGTTTGCATATTCATGTAATGGGGGTGTGAAGTCAGAGAGAGCAGGGAACATCATGGCCTTTTCCACGGCCGTTTTGATTAACTTTTGTTCAAGGAATATCAAATATCTCACAGCACAAGCACTTTACAAAGTGAGCCACATCCACGGGCCAAACGCTTAGCCTTTCGGGAAATTCTTCATCTGTAATGTTAATGAAAATCATGATCTGCATACGTACGGCCATAAAGAGGGATGGAAGATAAGCTAAATTAAATCGGCAGCTATCAGATCGAGAAAACACAGAGATAGAGAGAGACTGCTGCTGAAGTCATAAAGGCCGTTTACACCGACAGCGATTACATCGTTTGAGGTCGCTGTACTGTATCGCAATGTGTATCATGTGATTTACAATGTCTGCACTCCCATTGGTAGGCGCCGCATTGTGTCACTGCATATTTGCATAGAGCTGAATAGCTGAACTCCGCTCACGTGTCGCATCGCCAAAGGCCTGATTTGACTCACATCTCAAAATGAAAGACTTCTGGTTGTCATTAGGGGCTTTCCCACCAGAGGAACGTTTTCCCAGTTCCTATGACTATTGGCAGAAGTACCCGCTTTTTGGCATGTTCGCACCGCAGGAACTGGGAGTGATTTTAGTTTTTTTGGGGATTACATTAGCTCATACTTCACAGTAGGGTCAAGCCTGAATGTTGCCCTTAAAGTGATAGTTCACCCAAAAATATAAAATTTTGTCATTAATTACTCACCCTCATGTCGTTCCAAACCCGTAAGGCTTTCGTTCATTTTCGGAACACAAATGAAGATCTTTTTGATCAAATCTGAGAGCTTTCTGTCCCTCCATTGACAGCTCTGAAACTAGGCTACCACTTTGACGCTTCAAAAAGCTCATAAAGAGATAGTAAAACTAATCCATATGAATTGAGCAGTTTAGTCCATACATTTTCTGAAGAGGCACGATTGCTTTATATGATGAACAGGTTGCATTTCGGCTTTTATTCACATATAAACATTCATCAACTCGCACATCAGTTGTGGTAAACGGAAACTCAAGCATGCTCGCTTGATGTGCGAGAACCAATGAGGTTCATTCTCGTGTTATGCAGCACGTTTGAGCTTCAGCAAGAGGTTTGTTCTAGTGCGTCAAGCAGGTTCGGTTGAGCTTCTGTTTATGTTCACTGATCTATATGTGAATAAAAGCCTGAATTTGGTCATCGTGTCAATTGCCTAGCTGTCAATGGAGAGACAGAAAGCTCTCAGATTTCTTAATTTATGTTCTGAAGATGAACTAAAGTCTACGGGTTTGGAATGACATGAGGGTGAGTAATTCATGATGACAGAATTTTCATTTTTGGGTGAACAATCCCTTTAAATGACGTCGCTGACGAATGGTGGTGGTGCAGATGCAACAGGAAAATAGCCAGAGGGGAAATATTTGTTCTCTGGTCACCGTCCTAGTGACTAGTTCCTATAACTGAGTTCCTATAAGTACCCGGTGCGAATGCCCCTAATGTGAACCTTTGTCAATGTGGGCCTATCAAAACTGCCTCCAGCATAAACATTGCAAATGAACAAAATGTGCATCAAAGAGCCTTGACCTGAGAATGAATATGTTATATGACAATATTCAAGCAAAATTCTGTTGCTGCTGGCTATTTGTGACAAAAATACTGAACCGAAAGAAAGACGCACTTTTGACTAAAATCAGATAGCATTTAACAACCATCCCCAATTTTACAAGTGATGTTGCCACTATTCCTCAACACTCACACTGCAATAAAAGCAGGGCAAGAATATGAAGAGAAAGCACTTTAATTACTGCACAATGAATGAAATGGCACAAACAGTTCAGTAACCAACTGCATGTTCAAGGTATTTGTGATAGTTGGCTGCATGGTGAGAAAGCTTGTAGAAACCTGTGATATGAGTTCAGCTGTAGTCTGTGTATAATCTTTTATTCATCCCTCATGTGACAACGGCTAGATACTGAAAACGTGCTTCCTTACAGTTCTCAAACATACAAGGCCTCGGACAGAAAAGCCCACTGGTTCACTGAAAGCTTCACAGCAATGTTTGGAGCCATCAGGGTGTACAGTACAGCACGCTCCTAAAAAAGTGGCCAAAATTACCAAATAGCCAAAAAATTGTCAACCATAAACCACCTGACCTTGACTTCCCCCGACAACACTCTTAGAACCTCTTTCTGTCAGGTGCTTCATATATAGAACCTTTCAGGGGATCATTTCATTCATTCAGTTTTAATTTATTCATTTAGATTTAATTCATTCTTAATTTGAATTCAACTTTACAAATTAAAAGGCTCATAAACAATTTACCAGATCTTTTTTTTTTTTAAATAACCTGTTAAATAAAGTATTTTGCAATCATTTAAATATGAATGTCATTAAATGTATTAAATATCAGTCCACGACTCCACATGGTGCAAGACATCGATAATACACATTTTAAGCAACACATTTTACAAAAAAGGAAATTTACTTGACTCAGTTTTAAAGAACATTTTATGCCAAAAAGGAGATATATATAAGAAGAAATGTCTTCTTTTTTTGTGGCTTCAGCATCCAAGCTGTTTGAGAGCCACTGTATTACTCTCTTTTTGTACTGCCAACAATTTAATGAAACAACTCTGAAATAAGTTTTTCATCTCTGCAACTACACAGAATGTCATTGTGAACTGAATTGTGCCATTTAGCACTCTTTTATTGATAACTTCTGAAAAAAAGTCTTTTTGAGTGTCTCTTATGTAAGTCGAACCTTGAATTCAATAACTGTTTCACTCTCTTCTGTGGATCTTTCTTTTTATGCACAACGTTTTCCAGCAACATGGGTGTATCTATCTATCTATCTATCTATCTATCTATCTATCTATCTATCTATCTATCTATCTATCTATCTATCTATCTATCTATCTATCTATCTATCTATCTATCTATCTATCTATCTATCTATCTATCTATCTATCTATCTATCTTCTGTTTGTCTATTTATCTATCTACAGTATCTGTCTGTCTGTCTATCTATCTATTCATGTCTGTCTATATGTATCTATCGTTCTCTCTCTGTATCTATCTATCTATCTATCTATCTATCTATCTATCTATCTATCTATCTATCTATCTATCTATCTATCTATCTATCTATCTATCTATCTATCTATCTATCTATCTATCTATCTATCTATGTATAGATCAGTGTTTGTCTGTCTATGTATCATTCTATCTGTTGTTCTCTCCCCGTTTTCATCCATCCATCCATTCGTCTGTCTGTGCTGTGGGTGTATTTGGGTGTGTATCTGTCTCACTCTCATTACCTCAGTCTGTTGATCATGAGATTCAGGGCCTGCCATCAGACGCATACGGGGTCAAAAGTCATGACCTCTGCTGACTCTGAGGCTTGGATGTGACAGTGTCCTTTAAGTGGCCACTAATCTGTGTCAGCTTTTCACACAACAGTGTCAGAGTGTGTGCGTGTGAGACAAACAGCCTTAGAGTGCATTTTCAGTCATCTTTGTGATGAGCAAGCGTGTGTGTGTGTGTGTGTGTGTGTGTGTGTGTGTGTTTTTCCTCTTACCAGAGCATGACAGTGATGTATGGAGCTGACCAGAACAAACTAAGTTTCACCTTTACAGGCACAGGGAATGGATTACAGTGAGTGTGCGTGATCAGATGTGAGTAACTGTCATTACCTCTGCCAGACTTAAAATCCCTTTTCTGAGAATCTAAGCTCTGCTCCACTCAGTCTAGAGCCGTCATCGGCGCGCAGATGCATGTCATTTAATGCACTTCATTTGTTTCCAAACATGCCCTGATGAAAACACGCAAACCACAATCTCGAAGTCTAAATCATCCATTTCATCTGTCAGAGAGTAAAAGCATTAGGCTGCATCATTCTTTATATGAATTGACAAGAACAAACAAGTGAACATCCATTCCATCAAAACCACACATGCACTCAAGAAGCAAAGACCTTGTTCCGCAACTAATACATGTGAAATTATTTCTGGAAAGTAAAATATCTGAACATCCTTAAGACTTGTTTACAGATATAGAATTGTGTTCCCAACACACATTTAATTGATTTCTTTTCTTTTCTTGGTTTAAGCATAAATAAAAACAAAATTATGCTTAAAAATTTATTTAAAAAATGCCAATTGAGTGATAAAAAAAATGCACCTCACAAAAAATAGGTTCAAATATTTGAAAACTATCATTCAACCTGTCATATCCAAAAATGAAAAAAAGAAAAGAAAGATTTTGTCTTTATCGGGTTACTGTCACTAGAGTAAAACCATGGTAAATTATCCATAAAAGATGAAACCAAAACTACAGTGAAATAAATGACAGGATATTGACATTTGTGTCCCAGAGTGAAGTGTGTGTGTGTTTGTGCACATGTGTGTTTGTACCATATGTGTTGTGACTCACAGGACCTGATAGAAAACCTGACAGCCCTCAGTAGGCTGTTGCCACGACAACGCCACAGCTCTCAACTCACTGGCCTCTCCCAGCATCTCCCAACTAACGGTAAGCGCTAACAGTTTCACACTTGAAAAAGTCTTCTTGATGACTGAGTCCTCGGACACGGTCACCAAAACGCCTCTATTCTGTATTTTCCATTTCTTTTAGAGATTAAGATGGACAATGAGAGAAAGAGACATAATTAGTATTCTAAAGTCCTCTATCGGCACAGTTGAGAGTTGGCAGGGTGCGACATTGCTTCATGAGGAGGTCTGACATCAACTCTTTTCCTCCAAATCGCTCCTCCTCTCTCTTCTATCCATTTTAGTTTGTTATTATTATTATCATCATTATTAGTTAGTTGACAACACAGGCCCCTAAAACATCAGTAAAAATATTTAAACAGCTTTACAGCACAAATAATGCACAATATTTAACAGAGGAATTAATATACGTGCTTTGATAAAATTATAAGCTTTACATTTCTGCTTTTAAATCCTTCAAAAATTGATGTAATGCACTTCCATTGTAAGCATCTCACTATAATAAAAATTATTTTTTATTATATAAAAATTTGTCAAAATTATTCTCTTGAGGTAATCAACATTACGTATTGAACCAAGATCATTCCTTTCAGCAACCTGTGCTTTCTAAAAACATTCATTTCAACCCTCTCCATGAAATAAACAATTACACACACACACACACAAATCTACCAACAGCTAACAACTTTCACTTCTTCAAAGTATACTTTTTAATGTTCTCTCAATAAAAGCTCTGCCATTACCATATAATCACTTTCTGATTTCCCAGACAAACAAACCTTGATTTTGTCCTTATGCTTTGATAACAGCGGTATTTAGTAAAGCCCTGAACATCCTCTAGAGCTTTTAGCCTCATGGTGCAGCTAATAGACTGGATAGAGAATCATGCTGTTTTACAAAACACAACTCTTTGGCTCACTTAATGCTTGACAAATGAGGGTTAAAATACACACAAACAAAGACACATATACAGAAATCACAGATAACAAATGATATGGCACATATAAGCTGTAGCTTCCCAGGGAATGTTCTCAGAGCATTGGATAACGTCATCACCGCATAACTGATGTGCTGAGAGGATAATAAAAGGTTACTCCCGCTTAAAGTTTGCACATTGCTTGTGTGATATCCACTGACTCGCCTTCATGGTTTAAAACTGGTTTAAAACAATATCGCGACTTGACATTTTTCTTTATCACCAATTGCCAAATGATGGACAACGGTTCATATTTCCTGTGATAATAAAATAAATATTAAATAAGTTAAAAAAGTGAAAAGTGAAACAAGTAAATTAATGGCATTTTTGACATTTTTTGGCATGCCAAAATGATTTTCTGGCATGCCAAAAATGAATCAGACCATCCGATTGCCGGTCGGGAGAGGTTAATCGCTAATCGTTTCCCCTTCTACACTGCACGACAAAACTGAAAATCAGCCCGATTAAAAAAAAAAGAGTCGCACAAGAATGCGGTTCAAAATCAGACGAATATCACACAGTGTATGCCCACCCTTAGCACATGGTTTGTATATTTATTTTAAATGTTACTACTTGTTTCAGAGTGTTCAAAGAACATTCAAAAGTAATGTTCCCATAATGTTTGCAAAACTTAAAACGGAATGTTCTCTTAATGTTCGTCTAACTAAGGGTATGTTTACACGACAATGATATGGTTAAAACTGAGTTTTTCCTTTGAGTTGTCAAAACGATCCCCTTTCACACGGATCTGCGAAAACGACTAAAAATGCTGCATTCTGCTGCCAGGCCATTAGATGGCGATGAAACACATAGGGCCCTATCTTGCACCCAGCGCAATTGACTTTGTACACCGACGCATGTATCGTTCTTATTTTGCACCTGCGCAAAGCGCGCTTTTCCCTCCACAGAAGCACGTCGCTAAACTAGGGAATGAACTTGCGCTCCCTGGGCGGTTCAGCGCAAAAAAGGAGGCGTGTTCCGACGCAAACGTTCCTTCATGCTATTTTGCAGGTTTAGAAAACAATTGCGCAACTAACCAGGAAAAAATAGTTTAAAGTCAGCGCATGTTATTCATATGCTATTTTAAGGGCGCATGCTTGGCCATAATCAATGTAGCGTGTGCACAACACACACACACTTTGATTCTCTCATCTACACAGAAGCAGCAGTTTTCATTTTTGCAAATCATACATTATTACGATAGATAGATAGATAGATAGATAGATAGATAGATAGATAGATAGATAGATAGATAGATAGATAGATAGATAGATAGATAGATAGATAGATAGATAGATAGATAGATAGATAGATAGATAGATAGATAGATAGATAGAATGTGAGATGACGCTCTGATTGGTTTATTTCACGTTACGCCCAAACCACACCTATGAATAATGAAGCTACTTCAGACCAACCCATTTTAGATTTGCGCCTGACGCAAGAGTCATTTATCCCGCTGGGAGAATAGCAACAGCGCCAAGACCCGCCCACAAAGTTACTTGCGCTTTGCGCTTTGACACTTGCGTTTCAGATCGTTAAAATAGGGCCCATAGACTGAACACGTAACACACGTGCAGGGCGTCATCGTCTTCAGAGATTTGCGTTTTTGTTGTTTACACGGAGACCGTTTTCAAAAGCTTGCACTTTGAAACACTTTTTAAAAAGTTTGCGTTTTCAGTGTAACGAACGTCTAAAACGCATAAAAAGTTTTACGTTTTTAGTTGAAAATGGTGTCATGTAAACGACCCCTAAGAAAATGTTTTTTAAAACAATTTAAAAACTGTGCATTTTAAATGTTCAGAAATAATAACTTAAGAATGTTAGCAAAACGTTCTTGGATCAAGCTTTTATTAGCTGAGTTAGTGGTTAGCGCATGTGCTACAATGCGCTGAGCAGTCATGCTTACCTAGGGCGACCAGATGGGATGATCCTGGGTTTATGAGCCATGTCGTGCATCCCAACGGAGTTACTGTCAGGATGGCATTTGTCAAGATAATTAGTCTTAACTTTAGCATGATTGCTATAAATGTCTTAAATGGACATTTAACAATGTTATGTGTAGCCTTTAAGGTTTAGTTAATGTAAAAACAATGTCATAATGTCTCATGTCATTACAAACCCCTATGACTTCTGTCTTCCGCTGACCACAAAAGGAGATTTTATAAACAAAAGGCCGGATTTGAAATCAGTTGCCTGCATATAAGTGTTAACGGATAAGATGAAGCACCAACAATCTACATCATCTTAATCTGGTCACCATGTGCTCAACTGACAATATATATATATATATATATATATATATATATATATATATATATATATATATATATATATATATATATATATATATATATTTTTTTTTTATATTCCTGATACTATTAAATAATGTGGCAAAATGGCAAAAAAATAAATAAATCTCCTGAATCAGCTCACCGATACGATTGATCCTTCCCATTTCTCCAGTCCCGGCAATGACAGCCCACCTGACTAAAACGAGCTCTAATATTTATAAGATACTTAAAGTGGTATTGTGAATTTTAAAAGAAGCATTTTGATGTCCGAGGTGGTAAAAACCTCTCTTTGGCTGTAATGAAATTTGCCTCGGCTATTAGCTTTGTCTTGCTAAGAGCTGGTCTCTCTTTAAGCGCCGCAGCTCATTAACTGCAAGGGAGGGTCGATTAATCCATAACAGTTAACGAAAGATGCTCACGCACGGCCTTCCTTTCCATTTTCTTTAATGTCTGTGTCTCTAACACTTAAAATTCCTGTCATCTATCTCTCTCCTGCTCTAAAACACACACGCACATAAAGAACTCTCCAATACTGTTTCCACACTAATAGCAAAAGACCTAGAGCACTTGCACTTATCGATGTGTATTAGCCTATACTTTTCGGCTTTTTACCAACAACTGCTTGCAGTGTTTTTTTTTTTTTAAGTTCATCAGATGGATGGATGGATGGAACGACAGACAGGGGGTGCATTTCCTGTACAACGCCGCATCGTTGAAGAAATCAAGTATATCTAGTCACGACTGTTGAAACCGTATTGTCGCAAATTGGTTCAACCATGTTAATGATGTCACGCAGGTGTTGGAGTAATACCTTATTTTAATGAATATGTTTGAGATTTAATTCATGGTAGATGTTTTTCTATAAATTACGGACATGGCATCTGATGACTTTCTCATTTTTCTCAGTTATTTTGCTTTATTTCCAGATTCAATCATAGGCTCATCTTACGTTATAGAGCACGTTCCCACATGCACACTCTTCAAAAATTACGCTTTAAATCTCGATAAACTAAAAGACGTAAATGACATTGGTATGTATTCTAAATAAAATATATAAATTGTACTGAATGCTTATTTGGTTCAAGATAAGGATTTATAGGACCCTATCTTGCACCCAGCGCAATTGACTTTGTACACCGACGCATGTATCATTCCTATTTTGCACCCGCGCAAAGCGGACTTTTCCCTCCACAGACGCACGTCTGAAGTTAGGAAGTACACTTGCGCTCCCCAGGGCAATTTAGCGCAAAGAGGAGGCGTGTTCCGGCGCAAACGTTCCTTCATGCTATTTTGCAGGTTTAGAAAACAATTGCGCCACTAACCAGGAAAAAATAGTTTAAAGTCGGTGGCGCGTTGCGCATGTTATTCATATGCTATTTTTAAGGGCGCATGCTTGGCCATAATCAATGTAGCGTGTGCACAACGCGCATTGATTCTCTCATCTACACAGAAGCAGCAGTTTTCATTTTTGCAAATCATACATTATTACTATAGATAGATAGATAGATAGATAGATAGATAGATGGATAGATGGATAGATGGATAGATGGATAGATGGATAGATGGATAGATGGATAGATGGATAGATGGATAGATGGATAGATGGATAGATGGATAGATGGATAGATAGATAGATAGATAGATAGATAGATAGATAGATAGATAGATAGATAGATAGATAGATAGTTTGCCCACTACAATAAACAAAACAAAAAAACACTATGCATGTGTGTTTTAAAGGAAGGGCGGAAAACTACCTCACCGCCAGTTACAATCTAATTCAGGAACAATGCTCTGAAAGTGGGACTAGAGGGAGAAACAGATCCAAAATGTTCCTATCTTAACTAAATATCAGCGCTGACAGCCCTTTGCTCCATGTGGAAACCTCTGTCTGGGATGCACATGGAGTGTGTGTGTTGGAGTCGAGGTGCGAGTCTGAACAAGCGAGCGCTCACGTCTGTCCCGGCCTAACTAAATAAGCTCTCTCCCTCTGCCACCTCATTACCTGCGCCGCCTGCGAGCGCTTCAATTGTGTATGAAGCGGAGGTGATGAAAGCAGGAGTCTAAAAGCGACACGCTTCGCTTGCACAGCTTTATTCTGTCAGCAGTTTACCCTCGAGAGAAGCGCCACCGCCAGTTTGAGCAGCGAGCTTTTACACTTGTATTTGCCGCTGGATTAGTTTATTTGTTTTGACTCTTCTGTCGCTATCTGATCTTCATGTGCTGTCACGCCATTGTTGATTCATCCGGGTGCGTGTTGTTTCTACGGCAGACTGGTGTGTGTCGAGATGTTTGTCTGAGGACGGGTGACTTGCAGATGTCAGCTAAACAAACGTCAACTTGCCATTCTGTTGCGGACATAAATAACAAAATAATAAATATTTCTTTAGTTTTTTTTTTTTTTTTCTCACATAAACCTACTGGTTATTTAGAACAACAACACACACACACCAAAAAACAGATGCATTAACAAGTTATTTATTTATTACTCTAAGGTGTTGAATATTTTCCTGGTACGTGTTGTCTAGAATAAACAAATAAACAAACAAACAAATGCATATATTTATAGAAACAGCTATGTTTGCTAGTCTGTTTACTAACTCTATAAAACAAGGCTATATATGCATATATGTATTTGACTTGCTCTATTGTTAGCTTTACTTAAAGGCAGGGTAGGTAGGATTTTTCTAAAAAAAAAAAAAAACATTCCATATTTGTTTAAACTGTCTTTATATACCAATACATAATTAAAATGTAAGTACTCTGAAAAAGAGAGTATAAAAATCGAGTGTCTGTAGACCTCTTACGACTGTTGTAAACACAGCTAATTATTTCCATTCACTCCACCCCCTCCCTTCTGAGCTCCTTCCAAAGCCACGCCCCCAAAACACGTGAACGCGCGAGAGACGAGTGGAGAGGAAGGAGCGCAGTGCATGCAGTGACATCATGTCAGAATCACATGTAATAAAATACCTAACTTTATCACTATGAATATAAACAAATAAGATTTCTTTTAGTACTCACTATCAAGCTAGCATATCGATACTGGTAAAGTTTAAAATATACTTTCTTTGATTCTTTAACAAGCTATATTTATAGGTAACGAGCTATATTTATAAGGCAAAGCTAAAAACAGGTTGCATTGATACACGTTTTTCCATTACCATCAGTTACACTGTGATGAAGGTGAATTTCGTGTAAGATTCATAACATATACGGTGTTTTGCGAGTTTCCATGATGAAAACATTGTTGACTCTAATGAGGACTACACTCCGGAGACAAGTACCGCTTCGTCGGTTCGAGGACAGGTCCGGGGTCGAGGGCGAAGCAGAGGAGGTCGTTCAAGAGTGCGGGCAACCAGGGTCCGAGGAAGTAGTTTTTGCCTTGTTTGCCTTCGCTGACTGCATATGCAGGTGCTTTGAATTTTGAATGCTCTTTCTCTGCCATAATTTTACTCTTCGTAGGTTCCGCGCCTCTCAAATCAAACGGGTGCGCGCGCATAAGGGCAGATCTAGCAACAGGGGTGGTAGCCATGGTTGCGAGAGTGAGTGACAGTCGCCCAAACCAATCAATTGTTTCGTCCCGAATGGAAATAATGAGCTGTGTTTATTGCAGATTAAAATGTCTACAGTCACTCGATTTTTATACTCTCTTTTTCAGAGCACTTACATTTTAATTATGTATTGGTATATAAAGACAGTTTAAACCAATTTGAAAAAAAAGTTTTTTATAAAAATCCTACCTACCCTACCTTTAATTATCTAACAATAAAAAAGCAAATAAATAAACATACATATATAATAGGAACTGTTATGTATGAAGCAGAGTTTCATTTTTCAGTTTGATATTCTAATGCATAAATATTTATAGAAAACGCTTTTTTAAAACAAGTTTTATTTCTAGGTCTGTATAAACTTGCATTTATCTATTATTAATTTATTGATTGCTAACTTTAATTAATTTACTTGCTTTATTGTCAGCAGCTTTATTTTTATTTTATTTTTCCAAATAAACCCAAACATGTAAATAAATAAACAGATGCATATAATTATAGGAATTGCTATGTATGTAGTTGAGTGTTCTGATGCATAAATACAAGAATAAGAAAAAAAAGCAACATTCCCAACATTGATATTCATTAACCTCAGTTATTTTGTAAGTGTGTCTGAAATAAACAAACAAATAAATTAGCAGAAGCAGGGACTTTCAGATACAGTGTTTCTCTAGTATGTTTACAGAAACATACACTTCATTAATATTCATTAGCGCTAGTTATTTTCCAAATGTCTCTAGAATAAACAAATCAAATACACAGATAAACAGATGAATATATTTACAGCAACAACTGCATGCTTTCATTTAAATTAATGTCAGGTTGCCATTCATAAGTAAATAAAATAAGTAATGTTAATCATTACTCTAGTTTACAGTAGTTCCTACAACATCATCAATACTCATTACCGCTGGTTAAAGCTACAATATGTAAGATTTTTGTAATAAAACATCCAAAAATCACTTGCACAGTGTGATATATTTCCTACAGTTGTGTACTTAAAATATCCCAAAAGTTCCCAAAGATTTTTAATTTCAGAGAAATTCCAATGTTAAATAATGGCTTGTCCATGTTCACTTGTCGCCTGTCAATGACGAAATATTCGCGTTATCCCTGGTTTCCGCTCGTACTGCCATAGTAACCATGGCGACAGACGTGGACATCTGCATTACGTCTAGCAGCACGCTCACGCTGTTGTTGTTTCGTTCAAACATTATGGACCATGGCAAGCAGACTTTGGGACAAAAGGAGAACTAAAACGAGGATCAATAACAGCGTGGCGTTTTCGAGATGCCGAGAGCTCCACGTCCGTGACAAACTTCGACTTGACAGAGACGCCGCTCCTGCATGCACTTTATTAGACAGGTGAGCAAATGTACATAAAACTAATCAATATTATATAGCTCAACATGAAGAAATGTTAGAATATGATCTTTATGTTATTCTAATGTTGATCTTGCTTACTGATAGTCTCATACAGACAAACTAACACATAGAATAACATTATAACTTTCAACACACTCACATGCA
This sequence comes from Scardinius erythrophthalmus, assembly GCF_964197995.2. NCBI lineage: Eukaryota > Metazoa > Chordata > Actinopteri > Cypriniformes > Leuciscidae > Scardinius > Scardinius erythrophthalmus. The sequence goes on from NC_138229.1 coordinate 8,230,078, forward strand.
GTTTAGTGTGATAGTGTAGACCAAGTGAAACAGCGCTGCGTTACCTCACAAGCTTCATTCGTCTTATAAATTGACCTGTGTGAGTAGGAATTCAGCACTTGCGGGTAGTTGTTAATATAGTCCAAGTGACTCCAATGGCTCAATCTTAAGTTTATAAAGCGACGAGAATACTTGTGCGCAAAAACAAACAAAAACGTGCAACACAGACGCGCTACGCTTAAACACTACGTAAAAAGACTCTAGGTCCAGAGAGAAGGAAATGAAAAGTGGAATAAAGTTGTTATTTTTGTTTGTTTTTGTGCACAAAAAGTATTCTTGTCGCTTTATAAACTTAAGATTGAGCCACTGGAGTCACTTGGACTATATTAACAATGTCTTTAATGCATTTTCTGGGCCAGCAAGTTAAGGTGTCCATAAGCCTGCAGGAGGACTGATCCAGCACTCAGATTTCATCAAAAATATCTTAATTTGTGTTCCGAAGATGAACGAAAGTCTTACGGGGTTGGAACAACATGAGGGTGAGTAATTACTGACAGAATTTTCATTTTTGGGTGAACTAACCCTTTAAAAACATCAATGTATTCACTCATCCATAAACATTATTAGATCCTTCGGTATGACGGCAAGTTCCATAATTCTGCTTATGCGTCATCAACCTACGTCTTTGTTATTGTAAGAGGTTAGCGACACCTAGCAGCGAAAAAAAACAAAAAAAAAAAACAATGACATATTGTAGCTTTAATTGTGATTCTAGATTAAACAAATAACTAAAGCAAGTAAAAAAAATACAGATTATTTATATAAACAACTATATACAGAATGTAGTTACGTTTTAATTTCGGGTTTGTTTAAACTCACACTGATTAACGATGCAAAAACCAGCCAATTCAGATCAACTTTTTTAAATAAATGGTAATTTATTGTTCGCTTTAATGATGTATCTAATTAACAGAGCAGCTCAGTATGCAGGATTTTCTCTCTTTGATATCAGAAAGGATGCTGGAATATTTCATCGTGCCAAGCTTTGAAGGTGAGCACACACACACACACACACACACACACACACACACACACACACACACACACACACACACACACACACACACACACCTGAGGCCGTGCTGACTTTGGTGACTTTGTCAAAGACTCGCAGCCTCTGGCCAAGTGAAGAAGAGGATTAAACCGTGTACGCGTCGCTCAAGCGATCCAACAAAATAATGAACAAACAATTGAATAAGGAATAAACATGTTAATGATAACAAACAGATGGGCAAGGTTAGATCCGTGGCCTTTCCCGCTTGCTCTTTGTTAGGAGTGCGTTTATTGCGCCAGCAGCGTCCGGTAAGCCACATGGCCTTTGATGGCACAACCTGCAGTTTGGAGATGATAATGTCCCGTTACATAGACTGTAAACATCAGAATGTTGTTGGTACGACATCGATAGTGTTACTACCTCTCATACTGCACACTCACACATTCACATGCACACAGAGAGATCTGAAAATGTCTAAACAGCCCCAGAAAAACATTTACTGCACAAAAAGATCAGTGGTCCTCATGTTTTTTTTGTTTTGTTTTTTCATTCTAAGGCCGAAAAAATAATCAAAACACCATATGGAGGAAAAGATATTAGTGTCTCTGTAAGTTGTAATGATGATAAAGCTGCAAAGTTTTTGAGAACAAATTGAAAAAAGGAATACATTTAAATTTAGAGTTAAAATACAGGGTTTTTTGTACATTTTTACACACTTACACACACACACACACACACACACACACACACACACACACACACACACACACTCATGTTTTTGCATAATGATTTTTTATATACAAACTATGAACTATATTCTGTCTACTTCTCAGCCTACCCATCACAGAAAACTTTCTGCATTTTTACATGTTCAAAAAAACATCACTTCTGTATGATTATAAGATATATAAGCCATTTTCCTCATGGGGACCAAAAAATTTCCACACTAGGACAAGGATTTCGTATTTTGCCATCTTTGTGGGGATATTTTTGTCTCCATAACGTAGCGATTACACACACATGAAATCACCTGAAAAGTTACTCCAGGGTTTAGGGCTTAAAAAGCAATAATTTAGCTTTTCATGATGACTTTTCACCCTCTCTGACCTTTAGAATTAAATGTGTTTTGTTTTGTTTTTTGTTTTTATGCTGTGTCTCTTCACAAAACAAATGATAAACAAATGATATTTTGAAAAGTAACTTCACTACTTATTACTCTACTTTCCCATTTCTTAATTTACCGTGTAGATACATGGACAAACATCATAGCCCTATCATCACTTAGCCTGTCCGCATAGTGTTTATAAATGTAGCCTATACAAAATGGCATGTAAAACCATATGAAACCATGTGAAAGAACATATGTGAACACATTCATGGCACAATTCAAACGGGACCAGAAAATAATTATTTTCTCCCATTCACTTGCATTGACGATTTTTCAACCTAGAGGTCTACTTGGGGTTTTACGGAAGGGCGGGACTTACCAGCTCTATGGACCAAGGTGTTTCATGGGCCGGTCAGCTATCAGGAAAAAAAAACTGCCGTAAACTTTTTTTAACTAATGCATTACACCGGCACGCACTTACTTAACCCAGCGCCGCCAATTAAGCAAAACGAATGGGCCGCCGATGTACGAGTTTTATGGTCCGTTAAGACAAAAAACAGAAAAAGAAAAAAAGTATGAGATGTCGGCCCAAAAGGCACGTCAGCCCAATGGGAATCTCCCGGTAGTCCCGATGGCAAGTACTTGCTGCCTGGGCATAGAGTGCATTGCACGTGAATATTTCTGTCCTTTCGAGCAATAAACTGAAAGTAATGTGAATATCGCCACTGGCCGAAACCCCCTGTCTCCGTCTCCGCCTCCATTTCCCACTCCCCTTCGCACCAGCAGCTACGTCACTCAAATCGATCTCTATGACAACGGTGCAAGCACACACACACAGGCATGCACGCACCACTTAAACAGATCAGAGCTTTACACGCAGGCAAACACGGCTTGGGTAACGCAGGAAAGCACGTTCCTATAGTCTAGTAAAGTAGTGTAGGTACCGATATTTTTAGTGCAATGCATTACTTAACTTCGTTACCCAAAAAAGTAATATCGTTACTGTAATTCGTTACTTTGTAACTCGTTACCCCCATATATATATATACGGTATATAATTATTATTTTTTTTTGTCTTGTTACAACCCTGGCTCTAGGGCAGCAACATAAAGGCGGGCGTACACGGTGCGAGTTCGGACCAGGTTTGTACACTCGGGAGGTCGTGAGATATTGCACACGTTGCGAGTCAGTTTAACTGATAATCTCGTCAAAGCAGCTGGTACACGGCATGACTGTCCTGCATGAATTTTATCCCGAGCCGACAGCAATCACGTGAGCTTTCGCGCTAAACACAGAGACCGTCAGTGTTGCATGCAGGCAAAGCTTCAGATAGAAAAAATGACAGAAATGTGTGTGCAAATGATTTGTTGTAAAGCAGAGAACAGTAGCCATTCAACATAAAAACTTAGAGAGAGAGAGAGGTAGGTGTGTGTGTGTGTGTATGTGTGTGTGTGTGAGAGAGAGAGAGAGAGAGAGAGAGAGAGAGACATGCGCACTCTGTATGGTTGCTGCCACTGACTGAGGTATGGCCCATCGACGTGGTTGTGTATGATTTGGTAATAGGGTCAGCTGGTGAAAATCGGGCCGACTCCCCGAATTTTTTAAACATGTTTAAAGATGATCGGGAGGTCGGGGAGGTGCTCATAACGTACTCGGCTCGGCTCGTAATTCCTCTCACACTCTGCGAGCTCGTAAAACCAGCAAAAATTGCACCGTGTACGCCTGCCTTAAAGGACACAAAGACCAATGTCTGTTGTTTAAGCCGTTGAGTGTACATCGGTTGTACACTCGTTATTGCGGTGCATTGTGGGATTGAATAAGTGCACTCAATAACGTCCACTATGGTTTTGGACACCACTACAAATGTCTGTCCCCTCAGATAATGCCCTATTTGAGGGTGTAGGGGGCGATTTCGGATTCAGCCCATGTGTTCTGGATTTAAAATGGCTCCCTTCAGGTGTCATCAATTAACCTGTTAGTCACAGGTGAGTTGCCAGACAGCTGTAACGAATCACAAATTAGAACTGGTAATACAGAAAAATAGAAGAAAACAAACAACAGGACATAAAACCCTGACCCTTAAAATATTGCTATAGGATAACCTATGGCAACATCAACAGGCACATGAAACATAAACACACAAGTACAGTACTTACGACCTTGACTGGGCATCTGCCAAAACATTATCCTTTTCACGAATATGGCGGAATGTAAGATCATATCCCTGCAAAAACAGGCTCCACCGCATTAAGTGCTGTTTAGTGTTTCTCATGCTGTGAAAAATATAAAGTCATTTATAAAACCGCCTATTTATCAGTTTAAAGAATCCAGAGACAACTACGATGATCTGAACCTGTGTGACATCATTAATATAAATTCTAATCTCCAAAAGACCATTTAGTAGGGGTAAATGATAAGAATGTGCTAAATAGACTCATCTTTGGTTTCAATAGTGCCACTCACACACGTACACTTCCTCTTGTAACGTCACAGTAGATTATGTGAGTTCTTTCTGAGAGGCATGTGCGACCCTGTCGCCTTGATCCAGTGTAGGTCGACCGGGGTCCTGTGACTCCGTGGCCCTGAGATGGGTTGCTTTTGTGTAGACTGAGATTTGCCTGTCTAAACGCGGGAGTCTAAGCAGCTTTCCAGAAGATTAAGACAGAGGGGTGTCTGAGGGCCCGGTCTGAGGGACCCGGGGGCCGCGCACAAGGTCAGCAAGGGTGAAATGAAGTCTGGCCTTCCAGACAAACACGCTCTGATGGTACACAAAATGACATACCATTAGTATCACTGCTCTACCAGAGAGAGAGCTAAGACCCCTATTGTTACTTCCCTTCAGACTCTTAGAAAAACAGCAACCGTTTGGGCAAAGACGAGAGCTGAGAGGAGAAAGGAAGAACGAGAGTGATTAATCCTCTTTAAATGGCTGATGAGGGAGGAGAAATGCCTTTTATTGCCTTTTCAGATTTCTAAAACATCCACGGCATTAAAAAATGGCAAATGACAAATAAATGCATTTAAAAAACAAAAAATATTCTTCATCCTAGCCCACAACATTCCCGGGTTCCAGCCCGCCGAGGGATTATTAAACCATTTTATGGCAGTGAATAGAAACAGAAGGTGTTTTTTTTTTTAGTCGACAGCCCAGAGCAGAGGCCTGTGTGTACATAAAGCTTTGAGACGTACAGAGTTCAGCGCTGAGACGCACCCAGAGGAGAGCAGTCAACTGTGAGACCTGCTGTTCACACGGTGCTGTGTATCTGCAAACCGGCTTTTCACCTTTTCACCAAACGCATATTCAATCTGCAATGACTTATCACCTCCTCAGCCCGCTGCATTCATAAACTGAGATAAGCCCTCGGATAACTGGAATTTAAGCAGAGCAGTCTGAGGGAATAGATCTCAGAAATGTCATATTGCCACAGAGAAAAAAAATAGCCTTTTTTTGGGCAACAGAATGGACAACAACTGCAACAATTTACACAAGGAATGTTTTTAGGCACCACAAGTTCGTTCTGCTCCTGTTTCATGAACAAGGTCCAATAAGTTTATCGGGAAAACAACAAGGCCCATTAGTGAATGCTATTTAATGCATTAACTAACAATTGTCAAAACATTTCTAACAATATTTATTCATCTTTGTAAATGTTAGTTGATAAAAATGCAACTGTTCATTGTTAGCTCATATTAGTTCAGGTCCATTAAATAACAAACGTTTTGATTTTAATAATGTATTTTTAAATGTTGAAATAAGATTAATTAATGGTTTAGAAGTATTTTTCATAACACTTTATTTTACAGTCCTGTTCCCCATGTACATACTATGTACTTATTATAGTAAGTACAATAACTAGGTACTAACCCTGAACCTACACTTAAACATAACTTTAACCCATGTAGTTGCCTTATATTACTCAGTACTTGCTTAGGTAAGTACATTGTAAGTACACGTAAGTGCACACACTGTAAAATAAAGTGCAACCAATATTTTGCCATAACAGTATAACTCAGAAAACAACATGGAATAAAATGTTCTGCTTGTAAATATCTAGTTGACTTGTGCTTCAAACAAAACTCTGAATTACTTTCTAAGATTTGATACCACTAACCTGACAAACAAAAGAAAATCCTAGTTTCTAGTTCTAGGGATCTAATGTAATGCAAGCCAATAGAAACGTGTAGGCAAACAAAGTCTATGCAATTTTTAGATTTCTAGAGGCAATTCTAGAGTGCTTCATTACTTTCATCAGTCAAGTTAAGTTTACATTGTCAAAAATAAAATAAGGAAATAAAACCAACAAACAATGAAATGAATAATTAAATGAGTCAAATGTAAATCACCCATGGAGGTTTAGACATTACAATGTGGTAAATGATTAAAATGTAATTTGTGCATCTTACTTTCTTAACTTTCTTAATGTTTTTAGGCCTTGTGTCTGATGGACACTTGGCTAATTCTCTGGCACCCTGAGGACCTTCAGAAGAGTCCGTTTATATGCCTGCACACAATCAGACGTCCTGGAGAATCTCGGAATCCTTTCTGCTGCTGCCACAGACTCATCACAGAACCCAAACCAAAATGCCATCTGAAATTACATCTCCAGTGCCTTTTCTCTTCTGTCGGCCTTCGGCGAATCAAAGGATGGTAAGAAAGACAAGACGGAGAGGAGGAGGAGAAATGTTATGGTTATTGCCCTATGACAGCGCACCATGAATCTCATTCGAACGCCTGAGGCGATGCTGTCAGGTTTCTGCAACGAAGAACATCTAAATGTCCATGTTTGGTGTTGTGAAACACCTTAGAGTAATTTGAGATTCTTTTCTCAAAATCAGTAAGGAAACATTCAGAGACCTGAACCAGATGTAATGTTCTTCCCTCGGCCTCATCAGGACATTCCTTAGGAAAAGCATCCTAGTTCTGCATTGCCAGATTAGTTGAGACACCCATGCACGAAACTGAACGACAACCATGTCATCACTAACCTCACAAATATCAAATTTCTTGACAGGCACATTAATACCTAAAATATATTACAGCTAAACCAAAACCAAGTAAGCTGTCACTCTGGCTAACGTTTACATCGGTAGCTACTTTAACTTACAACTCTGAATGGGCAGCAACTTATGTGGTCGCATTTACCATTGTTCTGTGAAATTGTACAGGCAAAATCAAAGTAATTCCAATAGTAATCCACATGAATGGGAATGAATGGGCTGTGTGTCATATATTGCTATACTATTGACAATAGACCGTTCTTGTCTGTGAAATATTTTTCCAAAATTTTGCTAATGGCAACAATGCACTGCACAACTTTTAAAATCTGAACAGATTCTAAACACTGGGCATCATACCAGACTTTAAGATGTTCCGAACACAACACACTCATGCAGAAACATTCATTGTTGTTGAAGCTAGGAGACGCATGACAAATGAAAACAATATCGGTGCATCCGAAATTGCATATACTGTCTGAGTAGGTACTGCATTTGAATGTGAAATTACTTTGCGACTGTTAAAAAAAGTATGTTATAGTATGAATATGGGTAGTTTGAACAAAATTCAGCGTACTACATCCACCATGTTGTTACTATCACGTGACCTGTCAGTTGTGTCGCTTCACAGTCATTCATAAATCCTCTCCTGTGACCTCATGCCAGAAAGTTTAATTGCACTTAGGTCAGAAACTCAGATCTGAATATTTAAATAAAATACACCACAATAAATAAAAAAAAACCTGCTGTGACTTCAGTCGGGTCATATGCTATATGTGTAGCTTGAAGTGGTTAGAAGAAACACACTTGACTGAATTAACCATCAAAACTTTACTTCCTTGCAAATGCATAAAAATAAATAATGTACATATTATATAACAAAAACAACGCAAAATACATTCTTACGTCAAGCAATAAATACTTTCAACAGAGGTTAATGATGAGTTCTGATTTCAGCATTTGAACGATTCTGTAACATTTATTCATGTTTAAGTATTTATTTCAGTAAATTTTAGTAAAATGTCTGCAGCAAGACAATCTTCTTTTGGCTTTTTGCAGATTTTTTTTTGGGGGGGGGGGGGCATTATTTTTAAGTGCAAATACACATCAACATGATTGCTGGTGTTAAAATGTTAAAAGTCAAATCTGTCAGATATCTCTCTGTTTTTCTCACTGAAAAAAACAAAAAAAAACAAAAAAAACAGGTAACTGCAGTAACCTTAATTTGTTTTCCTTGGATGGGGTATCTATGGAGGATGGGAAAAGTGTTCTGTAAACCTGTTTGGAATTTTGCAATTACATTAAAGGGGTCATATAATGGTACATGCACTTTTAAAGTTGATTGTACTGAAATGTGTGTTGGCAGTGCCTGTACACAACCATCATAAAATGATAAAAATTCATCCAGTGTTTTTTTTTAAATCTTCTTATATGTTTTCCCCTCTCCTAAATCAAGCCGTTCGACCGTGTGACGTCACACGGTCGGACGCCCCTCACACAATGGTGATTGACAGACCCGTTTCAACACAGACCCGCCCTTGCGCCCTCGTGAGCGAGCTGTCAATCATAGCCCGCGCCAACCGGCGCGTTCATTGCTGATAGCTGGAGCACTGAGCAGAATGGCGTAATGTGAGCGATTGTGGTGTTCTGTTCCTGGGTGTAATAACGAACACAGCAGTCATTTTGATGTTCCTAAATCTGAATCGCTGAAGACGCAGTGGCTGAGTTTGTTTTCAAAGGGAATATTCCCCACGATCAACGTCAATGCTTTCATGTTTGCGCGAATCATTTCACACACCAGAGTGCTTTACAAACAAGGGTTAGTATAAAGCTGGTTTTGCTAAGAAGCTGCTCCTGAAAAAGGATCGGTACCAACTATTCGTGTTCCTGCTGCACCTCCAGAAGAACTGAAGTGAGTGTAACGTTTTATTAACCTTTATATTAATCTTTATATTAATCTTTGCAAATCGCTTGCTGCACGCTTCACGATGAATGCGGCTGTTTACACTCAGAGTACATTACGGCATGTTTTCTATGTATGACGTTTTCAATATAATTCATAATCCCATGTTTATAATAAACAACGCGTTATGGTTATTGTGTTACAAACGGTGTACGCACAGAGCAGAGGGGCGGGGTGAGCAAAGCTCATTGTCATTTAAAGACCCATGCACTCAAACGGCGTGATGAAAACAGAGCTGTTTTGACCAGGTAAAATTTGTGTTTTTTTACAATACTAATGATAATTTTTAATTTGAGTATATTACAAACTTTTAATTTAGACCCTAAAGAATCATATTAGCTTGTACAAAAATGACATTATATGACCCCTTTAAATTCGGTTCAATTGCCAAGTTTTTTTTTTATTTTTTACACCCTCAGATACAGTGTGATTATATACACTCATAAACTGAATTTGTTCAGTTGCTCAGTTGCTGTCTGATGTGGCAACGCATGAGTCTCCAGAACGAAAAAGATCAAAAGAGAGATACAGACAGGATGAAAGAGAAAGGAGAACCTAGAAGCCTTTGCAAATTCAGCATTCATGAACTGCCATGTAAACAAAAACACAGTTAGGAATTGTCAGTACGCTATTCATTTCCTTTCTCCTGATTTTTACAGTCACGACCATCCCCTCGTCTCTTTCATTTCCCTACAGCTATTTGATATTTTGCGCAGGCATTTGAAGTAGGCAGCCCTGGCAGGGGATCCTCGCAATCTCTCTCAATGCCGCTCTGTGATCAATAATTTGTCACTGAAATGCTGTCGGCTGTGTGGACACCGCCAGTCCAGGGCCAAAAAGGGCCCCTGATGTGCGACTGCAGAGAGTGTCCCAGCAACCACCCAGTAGTGGTTACAGATCTAAGGACCCCTGGTGTGACAATATTGAGTTATGTTCTTGCCCACCTGTTCTAGCGAATGTCACTTGAAATGTGCGTTTTGCTTCTGTTAAACATAAAACGACTGTGCATTCTTTGATGAAGTAGTACTTTAGCATTCTTGAATGTTCTAGGACAACTAGAGGCAGAGTGAGCCTTTTGCATCTAAGATTAAATCAGAGACGCAATCATAATATTGCTGTCTTTGCGTTCTCAAATGCATAAGTTACACAGTGTTCAGAAAACCTAATGTCCAAATATCATCACAATATTTATGATGTTCCATAATTTGCCATTAGCAACAAAATAACACTGAATATTTCATAAAGATTTGTCAACATTCATAAATGCCTCAGCTTCTGGAGTTTGGATCCCCAGCATGGGATTTTAGCATGCTGAAATTTAACCAGCATGACTTCCTTGGCCAACAAGCTTCAGACTGAAAATATAAGAAGTTATTTACTGAAACTAAAAAAATAACTTTTGTACTACTTTCTCATCTTTAAATCTAGGGCACAATTATGAGACACGTAGTGTTCTGAGTCAGACTTACACCTCTAACACCATATTTTAATGTACACAAATGCGAAGAGCTACTAAAGAGGACAATTTCAGTGTATGATGCCTTAACTATTCTTTGGCTTCAGAAGACTTTAAATTTAAGTAATATATATTTATTTATTGTTTTTAAAGCTTGATCCTGACAAAATATGATTTGATCATTATATAGAAAAGGTGGCAGCAGCTTTTTAGCTGTAAAAGTAGTTACTTCAAGAGTAATAAATTGCAGCTAGTGTTTGCACCATGTGTAAATAGCAAAAATTTCATTTCAATGCCTTTGATTGGCCGTTCAGTTCAACAGACATGTCTGTGATTGGCTACAATGCTCAATGCTGCAAAAGCAGTACCTTTGATGCAAAGGAAGAAAATATAAATATAATGCTGTAATATGCACTATTCATGATTAGGTAATTGCGGCAGATGTAATTGCATTCTCAATTATTTTTCTGATTAATTGTTAAGCTCTATGAGAAAGACAAGGTAACTAAACAGTCGGGACTTAAGCCTCCTTGGCCCACCCCTAGAGCCGCCCCTGCTTCTGACTAATAATGTGCGCTTTGGGGTGAATCCAGGGTTACAGGACTGGAGATGGAGATGAGCTCCCTCAGGGCAAAGACATGCATGAGTTAAACATGCAGATTACATGCTTCATATTCCATCATTACGACATACTGGACAGAGCTGGTGACAAGAAGTGAGGGAACTGTGTATGCTTGATTTCAGAGCCATCTGTGTGATGGAGCCTATATGGAATGCAGTTAGAATGCCTCTAAAATTCAAGATTTCACAGCAAAAATGCCTGTGTACTGTAAGAGTTGTTTTTATTATTTAATTTATATTATGATATAGTTAAGAAATAAATGTATAGTTCACCCAAAAAATAAAGTTATGTCATTATATACTCACCCTCTTGGCCGTTAAAGCATAAAAAAAAAACAGTGTATCAAGCATATAAGTTTGTGTAATAAAATATATACGTTGAATCAAATAAAACAAATAAAAAAATTCTAAAGCTACTTTTAGTAATGTCTATTTGATGCTTTTCTCATTTAACACGAAAATGACTTCAAATAATCTTTTAGGGGTAATTTCTTAGCCAAATTTTATGTGCGATTAATTTTTGATTAATTGGATTAAATTAACACATTGTGTAATTAATTAGATTTAAAAATAAATAAATCGCTTGACAACCCCAATTTTAATATTTATATTTAATTTTACATTATATAAGTATTCAAATTGTTATATTGACTACATTTAAATGTACAGTGGGCCAGAACTAGTATTTAAAAAAATTGTACACAAGTCACATATACATAAGTATACACTGTGTATGAATAAATAAAGAAACAAACCAAAACAAAACAGAACCCAAATACGTTTTCATCTCAATTTTGACCAATTTACATTTTACACAAAACAAACTACTTGAAATGTTTAGCTTGAAATGTGCTTCTTTAAAATAAATGCCATTGGTTATTATATTGAGTTATGGAATGCAAAGGCAATCGATTTTTAAGTGTGGCTTAAGTGTCCAAATATATTTGGCCATATATTCATCTGTTTACTCTAAAATTATACAAAATGCCATGAGGGGACTTTTTTGAAGTGGACAGTTCAAAACAACTGATTCATGGAAATGAATCAAACTTACCAACTCTATCAGCACTTTTGCAACTGAGATTAAATCAGACACGGCATTATAATATCGCTGTCTTAGCGGTCTCAAAATCACGAGTCATGACACAAAATCAGTCTACTGGCACAGGCCTAAGAAAACCTAATGGCTGAAAATCATCACAATATTCATGATGTTCATTTTAGATTGCCAACAACAAAATAACACGGAAGATATTGCAAATATTTAATATATTATCAAACCACGGAGTCAGTATTGAATCTGAGGTGTCAAACCAAGCAGTGGTAAGTCCTAAGCATCTGCAAAAGCAACTTTCACAAGTATGTGTGTGATTGAGTTTAACTTACTAGTCCATTAGAGCAGAAAATGAATGAATTCAGGAAAAAAAGAAGCCCACCATAAAGAAGGGAACCAAGAGAGCGGGAGGAAGTGGATGATGAGGATGATGTGGCTCTTCATTAAAAGCGACACTTTTCTTCACCTATTCAGGCTATTCAGCACACTCCCATGCCAGAAGTCTTTCTAGCCCGTCTGTCTCTTTCCCTTTTTCATTTGTCGTGTCACCATGGCCTTTTCTCAAGCCACATAATAGGGCCCAGAGATCGGAGAGGTCAGAGAGCTCTTTAATTGGGTTTCAAGGTGACTTCACAGCATGCGAGTGTGCGAATGGCCATCATTAGGCTGTGTGTGTTTGTACACTCTAATAGCGTATTAATGTCGTCTCTAACGGCATTCAGACACAGGAGGAACTGAAAGGAACCTTCTGAATGCGCCACACATGAGCAGACTTCCTGCCTTTTTTCTGATTTCTTCATTCAGACGCTCACAGACTGAAGGCCACCTCTACTCGCTTTTAGAATTCAAATACCTCTTCGTTTTTTCCCGCTCATACAAACCAACCGCCGTGCTGTGAAAATCCCCGGTGCATTGTGGGAATGTTTTCGAATGTGCAAGCAGTCACAATACCCAAACGGCCTCCTCACAGCAGCGCTGCCGCCTTTAATGATGTTCTTTACAAAAAAAAAAAAAAAAAATTGTGTTGTCGTGAAAATGCAACACCAAGCTGCCACTGCTGATATTTTGACATTCTGTTGACAATAAGTAACATTGTACCAATGTGTCTGTTAGGGGTAGGGTTGGTAGAATAAGTTGGCATGTTACTTATAGTCAATAGAATGTCTGTTGGGGGAGCATCACAATAAAGTGTTAGCAGGCATTTAGCAGACAGTCTAATGAGAGTTAGTTGTTGGTGTAGGTGCAAGGATACTTATAGTACACAAAATGTCTAAAGGGGACCATCAAGTGTTATAATGCCCTGTTCTTTAGGCATAGCAGAGAAACTTAATTATTGATATCCAAACTTATGAAGTCAAAATAGGATCTCAAACCAAATGAAACACTGAACAATAATATTAATTTGCAATGATGAAAAAGTGGAGGAAGAAATGGCACTGTGATTTGTTCCATCCGTTCACTATAATGTGAAATAGGGGTGTGCCATATCATACCGTCCACGATAATACGGTATAAATTTTTACATGATAAAAAAGTGTCATATCGCGATATCACTGATATGGCGCATTACGTTCCCTAGCACGCACAACAACAACACCTGTCTGAGCGAGAGAGCAGCAAGTCAGCCTCCAATGACGATTTAGTACCTAAAAAGGAGCTACTTCAAAAGTATTTTAATAATTCCCGCAGGTCTACCACTTATAATGCGGGAAATCCCCCCGCAAACACTGATTTTACCAACCGCGAGTGTTCAGCGGTGCCGCGTCTTCTCTCTCTCGCTCTCAAAATGGGTTGCACAAGTTTAGCAGTCAGGACATGACGGAATCTTTTGTCACTTGCATCGTAACTAAAGTTTAGCATTTTCACTTCTTTTTAAGTCTCATCAGTTTAAACATTTGCGATTTTAAACTACTCTCGCGCGCTCTCTGAGAGATGTTTACTCTGCGTGCATACATGCAGTAAAGCCGTCTCACAAACAGCTCGCGAGTAACAAAAGTTATTTTTCGCGGATTATATCGCTTTAACGGGGGAAAAAACGCGCAAAATTTTGTAAAAATTCCGGTCATGGTTAGTGTATTCGTAAACAGTCGGTTATGTCTGAAATAACCATAAAACGCGCGTGACAGACAGTATAACAGTAATGGATCCGGGCACTAGCTCTAAAAGTGACAGCAGCCATATGTGTCTGTCATTAATGTTGTCGTCAAAACAACAAAAGATAGCTTTCATTGTAAGGAATCAGAATTAATAGCCTATGTATTTAATTTAGTCAGGACTCAGGACTAGTGTTATTTTACATTTGATTACCTTATTCAGTTTCTGTAGTATTTCTGAATAGTGTTAGACGGACCTACTCAAAAACTTTTATCTTTATTTGTATCTTTATTATTTTGTATATATTTTTTGCTACTTTTTAAAATTTAATTCAAAGATTGAAATCAAGCTTCCTTGTGTTGTGTAAACTCTTAAAAACAAAATTACCCAATTGTAAAAACACAATGAGTGAGCAAACATTTTGGTGAGATAAATGTAATAATACAATTTTTTTTTTATATCGTCATAAATATCATTATCGCAAATATTCTTGAAATATCGTGATATAATTTTGAGGCTATATCGCCCACCCCTAATGTGAAAGATTATACTGTGCTAATAATTATAAAAACTATTACAGAAATTATCTGTGCATAAGATCATAATTATCAGAAAAAGCCATTCTGCTTGGCAGAAGGCATATTAATTAAAGGGCCATAAATTCAATAATCCTCATGTTGTTCCAAACTTGAATTATTATTTCTGTTTAACCTGAAACACTGAAGCTCTGAAAAGTAAATAAAAGTAGCTCAATTGATAAGTTTATGTGAGAAACCAGACCAGAATTTAAAGATGATTGTCTTTAAACCAAAATGTAAGACGTTTGTCACCGAAATATCAAACACGGTTGCAGTGAACTGATCAGCATAAACCTCCATACACTACACCTCAGATAATTAGTGCATTAATAACACAGTCAATATGGATCAATCAATTTCAACATCTCTCTCTCTCTCTCGAATGTTAAATAAAGACCTGTGGAAAAGACCAAATCCAGCCGTTCACATCCATCCATTAAGAGAGGGATGGTGTGATTGATGAAGAAGAGAGAAGGAGAGACTCGCTCCCTCCGTCCCATTCAATGTCGCAGGCGGTGAAAGGGTCAACTAGGCTTGTCTGAAAGCTGCCTGCACACAATACACAATGAGGAGGCCATCCAGCCTCTGTGTGTGTGTGTGTGTGTGTGTGTGTGTGTGTGTGTGTGTGTGTGTGTGTGTGTGTGTGTGTGTGTGTGTGTGTGTGTGTGTGTGTGTGTGTGTGTGTGTGTGTGTGTGTGTGTGTGTGTTTGTGTGTGTGTGTGTGTGTGTGTGTGTGTGTATTAGTGCTGTGCATGCATGTGGTTTGCATAGAAATGGGCCATCACACAAAGGCTTCAAGCGTGGCAATACGTTTTCAGCATGGTTAACCAATTACAAAAGAATAAAAACATACTGCGACATTCAGTCCTCCGAGAGCAAAGTGAAATAAATCACACACACACTGCTACTACAGCATGGGAATGGGTCCATTCAACTACAAAAAATACAGACTAAGTGACTCACTAAATGAAAGTATGCAGCCTAGAATATGCAGAATAGAATATGACTGTTATTCATATTTATAAAACAGATGGTTTCGCCTCTTACACAATTTTGCTTCTCAAGTAAATTAATCGTGTCAGGTGTTTAGAGATTTTTACTTTTACTTTTAATTTGACTTGATGACATATGACCTCTTTTGACATACAGTATAAGAGGTCAGTGTGTCATTAAAACATCCTGCAAGTTTCAAAGTTTAAAATGTCCTCCTAATTAGAAACCAAGCATTTATTTAATAGAGCTCCAAAAATGGCTCTTTTGGATATTGTGGGATTTGTGACATCATACAGACAAATACATTTGCATATTCCTGCCTCCAGAGCAAGACATCGACAAATAGTTATACATCATTGCACCATAGGCCCCGCCCACTGGCATTTGGTCGCTTAACAGCTGACGATACACCTAAACTGGATGTGAGTGATGTGTCGAGTCAAAAGCAAATAGAAACCATTATAATCACTAATGCTGTATCATACGATATAAAGAGGCGTGTTCTGTTTCTGACATGTTCCACTCCCTTGAGTCTGTCGACAACAAGACAAATGGAAGAATGAAAGAAATTTGCTTTGACACATTAGTCAGCTCATTTGTGACCATGTAAAGGCTTTGGAAGGATCCCAGCATCGGAAACAAGTTGCTGGTTTATTTTGATGGCGTCCCGGAACGAATCAGAGGATTACATGTTTGTTTGGAAGATTTTGTTGTGTAAACGAGGCACAGTGTAATGGAGAGTTAGCAAAGAAACTTTTGTTGAACGATGAAGCAGCCAATGATACTGGATCTGATAGCAGATGCATCACAGGCTGTAAGTAAATGATTTCATAATGCTTTGACTGTAAATGAAGGTTTTATATGGATAATGTTTTTATAATATATATATATATATATATATATATATATATATATATATATATATATATATATATATATATATATATATATATATATATATATATATATATATATACTGTATATATATACACACACAATTATACATACAGTACAGGTCAAAAGTTTGGAAACATTACGTTTTTTAATATTTTTGAAAGAAGTATCTAATGCTTATCAAGGCTGCGTTTATTTGATCAAAAATACAGAAAAAAAACAGTAATATTGTGAAATATTATTACAACTTAAAATAATAGTTTTCTATTTGAATATGCTTTAAAAAATAATTTTATTCCTGTGATGCAAAGCTGAATTTTCAGCATCATTACTCCAGTCTTCAGTGTCACATGTGACATCCAGTCTATCACATGATCCTTTAGAAATCATTCTAATAATCTGATTTATTATGAGTGTTGGAAACAGTTCTGCTGCTTAATATATTTGATGAATAAAAGGTTAAAAAGAACTGCATTTATTCAAAAGAAAAAAATATTTTCTAATAATATAAATCTTCTTTACTATCACTTTTTATCAATTTAACACATCCTTGCTGAATAAAAGTATTGATTTATTTAAAAAAAAGAAAGGAAAAAAATTACTGACCCCAAATTACTGACCAGCAGTGTATCTTGTTGTTACAAAAGATTTCTATTTTTAAAAAAATTGCTTCTTTATTTATTTATTTTTTTTTTTACTTTTTATTCAACAAAGTGTCCTAAAAAAGTATCACAGGTTATGAAAAAATATTAAGCAGCAGAACTGTTTCCAACTTTGATAATGAATCATCATATTAGAATGATTTCTAAAGGATCATGTGACAGACTGGAGTAATGATCCTGAAAATTCAGCTTAGCATCACAGAAATAAATGATAATTTAAAGGTGCATTGCGCAAGTCTCTGAGTTTTTGCAGAACTATGCCCCCTCTGGCGACAAGCGAAACTGCAACACTGCAACTGAACGCGCATGACGTCACGCCCAGTCTCAAATTCCGACCCGAATCCCTCTTATTTATTTTACTGTACAGGATTATAGAGGCAATCGCAGTGATCAGAGAAGGGCTCATTCAGCCCATCAGGCAATTGTTTAAGCATGTATGGGTTAGAAAAACGGGTATTTTTAACATGAAATGTTGCGCAATGCACCTTTAAAGTATAATAAATTGAAAACCAATTATTTTAAATTGTAATAATATATCACAATATTACATTTTTTTTCTGTATTTTTGATCAAATAAATGCAGGCTTGATTAGCAGAAGAAACTTCTTTCAAAAACATTAAAAATAGTAATGTTTCCAAACTTTTGACCTGTACTGTACATACATTATTATTATTATTATTATTAATAATATATATATATATATATATATATATATATTTTTTTTTTTTTTTTTTTTTTCTCAAATTAATAATTTATGGCAGAACATAAATATAACACCTTAAAGCAATAGGGCACAACATATTTCATTAGACTCATTTTAAAAGGGTCATGACAAAAAAAATAATAATAAATAAATAAACACACACACACACACACACACACACACATACATATATATATATTTTTTTTTTTTCTCTTTATTAACATTATAAGTGAACCTCAAGCAACATGTCATGACCCTTTTAAAATGAGTCTAATGAAATATTTTTTGGCCTATTGCTTTAAGGTGTTATATTTATGTTCTGCCATAAATTATTAATTTGAGCAAAAATGGTTTTTGCTATTGCTCAAACAAATGGGTCTATCATGGGTACTTTTGGCTGTTTTTTAGGTCTGTTATTTAGGTTTCACATGTTTCTTAGAAAGACCTGTCTCATTTTCACTGCTGCGTACACACACACTTCAGGAACACAAACCTCAGGACACGCTAGCACACATGTATCTGAGTCTAAAACGCAGAGCTCTAGGTAATATGAGCTTCTAAAGCAGAGCATTAAATATGCACTAGACAGCTCAGAGAATGGAGAGCACTACTCCTGAATAAATAACCAAACAAACAACAGACTATCAGCCAATCTACAAATCAGCACTGTCAGAGAGAGAGAGGAGATAATAATATACACGCACACACCGCAGGCGTGAGTATTTATGGGTCCCAACTGGCCTCTCCTTTTTCTTTCACATTCACACTCCACACTGAGAGAGCTCTGTTTATCACTCTTACAATCATACAGACCAGACTGAGAATGGTTTCTGTGCTAATTCCTCACCATAACATGACTGTTTACATTAGCAGCTGCCTTCTAAGGAAGAATACAAAAGAATCACAAAAATACAACCTCAAGTCATGACTGGTTTGAAATCAATAGCAAATGTCTACTGACTAAAATTCGATTCAACTTATTTTAAAATATAATTACAAAGCAGCTTGACAAAATTATCCTGACCAACAAGATCCGAAGAATATGATCATGTCAGTCCAATGTTATTCTTTGTACACACATTTCATGGAACTCTTTTTGGGATTGCCTGATCTACTGAATACATGTAGAGTACCGTTCAGAAGTTTGGTATTGTTTTTGAAAGAAGTATCTTATGCTCACCAAGGCTACATGCATTTGATTAAAAATACAATAAAACAGTAATATTGTGAAATCGTATTATAATTATTTAAAATAATTAATTATTTTCTATTTTAATATATTATAAAAAAAAACAGCATCATTAGTCAGTCCAGTCTTCGGTATCACATGATCCATCTGAATCATTCTGATTTGCTGCTCAAGAAACATTTCTGATTACTATTAATGTTGAAAACGGTTGTTTAATATTTTTGTGGAAAACGTGATACAAATTCTTAATGATTTTTTTTTTCTTTTTGATGAAAAGAAAGTTCATAAGAACAACATTTATTTGAAAAAGAAATCATTTATAATAACATTATAAGTATCTTTACTGTCATTTTTGATTAATTTAATGCATTCTTGCAACAAACAAACAAAAGAAAGAAAGAAAGAAAGAAAGAAAGAAAGAAAGAAAGAAAGAAAGAAAGAAAGAAAGAAAGAAAGAAAGAAAGAAAGAAAGAAAGAAAGAAAGAAAGAAAGAAAGAAAGAAAGAAACATTTGAACAGTAATGCATGTTTAAAAAACACAATTAGTTATACTATAACAATTTGGCCAAATGTTAGCCTATGTCTTATAAGGTATCATTTGTTGTCTACTGTTAGGAGAATAAAAGTGAGCATATGATTCCTAAAATGCCGTGTAGCAGCTCTCTTACAGGGCCCTGACATTCAAGAAGGTTTCTCCAGCACTGCACTTTAACCTGCTCAAACTGGTGTATGCAGCAGGTATGAAAGGTGCCACAAAGATGATTAGAAAGCATCACTGGCTTCTTCTGTCTGACACAAACACACACAGTGGGGTTTGTTTTTTTGGTCCTTTCCTTGGCCATTAAATGACAGCTGTTTGTAGCGCCTGAAGCCAGCATGGGTGAGCTAAACAAGCAAGTCTGAGGTGATTGAACAACTTCATCTGAAGTGACAGGACACTGGCTTTGTCTTTTTCCATATAAATATCTCAGAAATAATCAATGGACTAATTTGTTCCTCCTTCTTTATCAACATATGTTTGTCTGTTTAAAGGATCAGATACAGCTTTTTTGCTTGCATTTTTGGGGATAGTTCACCCCAAAATGAAAATTATGTAATTTCCCTGTATGACTTCATTTCATTCAGTGGACACAAAAAGACAATAAGCAGAACGTCTAGGTGTCTCTTTTCCATGCAATGGAAGTGAATGGGAAAAACATAAAAGTACCCTAATAATAAGCCACATGATGTTTGCGCTGTTTTCAAAGATGACGAGAATTTAGGATGTTTCAGTTCAACTCTCAGGGCCCTATTTTAACGATCTAAGCGCATGGTCTAAAGCAGGGGTCGGCAAGTAACTTTGGCCGCGGGCCAATATTTTTTTTAGCCAGTAGATGGCGGGCCAGCTACACGGAGTAGGCCTATGGATACAAATTAAATACTCTATTTAACTACTAAATAGTAAATAGAACTAATTAAAAACATATTACAGCCATTTTAATAAAGGTGTGAATAGCAATCATGCCTCATTCGCTTACAATCCGACTTTTGAACTTCATTTTTTTTAGGGACAGTTCGGTATTTGTGGAAAGGACCACCGGAGGAAAATAGGGGAGGGTCATGTCTTTTTATTCTTTGTTGAGGGGAGATATATAGAAATATATAGAAAGCTTGAAATGTCTACTTTTAAACAGAACAATTCAAAATGAAAGAAAACAGACTGCTCTCTATGTAATCTGTATGAAATGTGCATTTCTCTCTGGCGCGTTCATCTTCATCTTTGCAGTCGTCACAGAAAACACTTGTTTATTAATAAACAATTAAAATGTCTCCTTGCTAATTAATGATTAAAATTAATCATTAATTTTGCTGGTTCTTTGTGACAGCTTTTAGATGCTTTGTTGGCAGCGCCACCCACATGTTGAACGCGTCACACCGCATCAGCACCGAAAACATTATTTTTTTTTCTAATCTAAAATCAAAAATCGTGATACGAACCGAATCGTAGGTTTGGTCTATCGTTACAGCCCTAGTAAGATTAGAAAGCAAGAGCTTATAGTAGTAAAAAAAAAAAAATGGCTATCTAAACATCTTTGCCAAGCGCAAACCAGTACAGAAGTAGCTAATCAATAAATTATCGTGGAGGGTCATGCCTTTTTTCACAATCATTTTGGAGGGTCATAGAAAAATGTATTGCTGGTGAAGGGAGGGTCATGTATTTTTTTACTACAGATCTCAAAACTCCTCCGGTGGCCCCTTAAATAAAAAACGAACAGTCCCTTATTATTATTTATTCGGGACACACACATACACACCTATGGTTTAAGAAGGTCTGCGCGGGACTGTTTTTTTTTTCCGTCACGCTCCCACAAGGTCCTATTCAGCAACCGCTTAAAATACACTCTGTGGTCACCCACTTTATATCCCGACCTGACGGGTCCGCAAAATTTTGATCTCGTTTCCAGAATCTCACATTCAAATGTCTCTAACAGAACGAGAGAGATTAAGTAGCCTATAACAATTATAAATGCTATACAAAAATTGTGTTCGTGTCAATATAAATATTATTTTAACATTGTACTGTCAGCAGAGAAAAAAATGTCACAGAAAAAATTAATGAAATATAAATAACAAATTAAATAGGACAAAGCCTATCACTCAAATTTCTAAGCAACATAAACGAAAACCATATTGCCAGCATGAAAATATTCATTTTTTTATTTTAATTTGAAAAAAACGATTGAACTATTTGTAAACCGTTATTGTAAAATAAAAATAGGCTTAAAAAAAAAAAAAAAAACGGACTTCCAAAATAATCCGGCGGGTCAGAAAATATTGCTGGCCCGCGGGCCGCCTATTGCCGACCCCTGGTCTAAAGCAAAGGCCGCAAGTGCACTTAGGTCCTGTCTGAATCCACTTTTGCAACTGTAACTTTAACGACGGTAAAAATGGTCGGCGCACCGGCGCATGGTCTAAAAGGTTTGTCCCTATTATCTTAATGAGTAATGGGTGTGTTTTAGGCATAACGTGCAAAAAAACAACCAGAGTCTCATCTCCCATTCCCTTTAAAAGCCACTTGTGCTTGCGCCATGGCAGGTTGCTATTTACATGGCGGAATTTGCAAGCGGAAAAACTAAACGCGTCTCAAACGAACAAACGGATCTGCAAACGGAGAGCAAACAGATCTGCTCGTGTGCAAGGTTAAAGCGCACAAGCAGACCATCAACAGGAAAGGCCAGGTTCCATCATGTCTTTATGTACACAATAATAATCTTTTACATTGTTATAAATTAATTTTTAATATTTGGCATGTTTGTGTGCTTCTGCTGTGCACATGTTTGCCCTGTGTGTGTAATAAGCAGAGTTGTGCACCCGCCTATAGGCGCGTATTACTAATGCACCCTTTAAATAACAAAAAGCGGAAAAAAAAAAAAATACTGCGCCATTGACTTTAGACCAGGTTTTTGTTGGTCAATGGCGCGATCTATTTCAGTTGCCTCAAAATAGCAACATGCCATCAACGCGCCCGGACACTTCTCGTTTTCAGACCAGCAAGCCCATGGGCGAACAGATGGGCGCAAATGCATTTGCTAACAACATGGCGCAGGACGTGAATATGATAACTGCGTCGGGCTGAAACTAGCAAAAAACAACTGGTGCTGCATTGCGTTGTGTATGTTAGGGCCCTTAAAGTGAACATCTCCTGTTCCATGGAACTATGGCAGACATACAGGATTTTGATGACACGAGTCAATGATGATCACTTTTGTGTGAACTCTTCATGTCTTCCAGATTTTACTTTATTTAAATGCAAACATGAAAAAAATGACTGTACACTTGCATTCATTCTGCAATTCAACCATTAACAAACATGAGTGATAATCTGTGCTGAAACAAAATGTCAAAATCAGGGGGGAAAGCCTCTTATCTGGGTCAGTACCAAAGCGTGCAGCAGTGAACTAGCAGTCGATCAATCATTGGCCTGTGTGCGGAGCAGTTTGATTGATTGGGAAACAGATTTTTCCCTGCATGTTTCTGGCTATGGGCCGTGTACGGGGCCTCTAGTGCTGGTGTAGGCTTTCCAAACCATTACCCTGACCCGATCAATGACTGACCCACACTTACTGCTAACCTGACGGGCTACTGAAGCAGAAGAACCCT
The DNA here is from genome assembly GCF_964197995.2 of Scardinius erythrophthalmus. NCBI lineage: Eukaryota > Metazoa > Chordata > Actinopteri > Cypriniformes > Leuciscidae > Scardinius > Scardinius erythrophthalmus. The sequence goes on from NC_138229.1 coordinate 8,253,561, forward strand.
GAAGAACCCTGAAGAACATGTGGTTTGCTCTAGATAACTGAAGTAAATATTAATACATTAAGCAGAGCTCAGAGGAGAATGCAGGCCCGCTCTCTCAACCCTCTGACATGGATCCATCAGAGCTATAAAGCATGCTAACTTCCCCCATGAAAGTAATACGGCTCAGAGATTGCTCTTTCATTTATCAGAGGAAATGATGGAGTTAGTTATGTTTAGTATCAACTTCAGTCTCAAGTATCAAAAATATTAAAAACAAATTTATCCTGCCATGTAAATTGGATGGATGGATGGATGGATGGATGGATGGATGGATGGATGGATGGATGGATGGATGGATGGATGGATGGATGGATGGATGGATGGATGGATGGATGGATGGATGGATGGATGGATGGATGGATGGATGGATGGATGACAGAACAATAGATAAATAGACAGCAATGGATAGATGGATAGATGGATAGATGGGTAGATGGGTAGATAGGAAGATGGATGGATGGATGGAATGATGGATAGATGGGTAGACAGTATGGTAGAGTGACAGAACAATAGATGGATGGATGGATGGATGGATGGATGGATGGATGGATGGATGGATGGATGGATGGATGGATGGATGGATGGATGGATAGATGGAAGAGTGACAGAACAATAGATAAATAGACAGCAATGGATAGATGGATAGATGGATAGATGGGTAGATAGGAAGATGGATGGATGGATGGAATGATGGATAGATGGGTAGACAGTATGGTAGAGTGACAGAACAATAGATGGATGGATGGATGGATGGATGGATGGATGGATGGATGGATGGATGGGCAGAAAGATAAATAGACAGACATACAAACAAAACGATAGACAGACAGACTGACAGGCAGATAGAACGATGAATAGATGGGTAGACAGAACGGTAGAGTGACAGAACAATAGATAGATAGACAGAGCATAAGAGAGATTGATAGGTCGAATGATAGAACGATGGAAAGATAAATAGATGGATGGATTGATGAGTCCAGTAAGTCCAAGATTACACCTCTCCTCAACAAGCAACCCTCCAGCCTTCAGTATGAGCAACAGTGCTAGTGATGTTGCCATATCAAACACTAGTAAATAGTGTGTTTGTATAAGTGGGCGTGCAGAATCACATGAACTGATGATTTCACCGTAGCTATAAAGCTCAAAGGTTTCACTTTAAAGTCTCTGTTAAAAGGCATCTAGTGTTCTTACAGAACGCACGGTCAGAGTTTATCCTCCCTCAACATGAAGCCAAAAAGCTCTCTCTCCATCAGAGCAAAGCTAGCGAAGAGCTCTTCTGTTTTTATAGCTTTGTGTACATGGTGTAAACATGAAGATCACAGAGATGGAGCCGTGACACTTCTGAGCGGCAGCGCCGAGGGGAGGGTTTGTTTGTGCTCTTCAAATGTGTAATTAAAATGAGCATTAAAACACACTCACTTTTCATACCGCTGTGTCCTCGATGACTTTTGAGAGAGCAGAGGGAAAACGAGAGACAGAGACAAACAGAGGGAGAAGAGAGAGAGCGACAGGGAGAAAGAGAGAGACGGATAAACAGAGGTCACACAGCCACTGCAAAGTTTTAAAAGTGACAAGCACATATCTAAGAGTAAATACCCTGTCACTGCTTTTTAAGAAAAATATCTATAAAGAAAATCCCATAAAATTTCACAAACGTTTAGTGAAATGACTAAACTTTTGAAACATCTCATTCAAATGTACAAATTACATTGTTCTAAAACCTAAATAAAACATTTTAATATATTTACAACCAAAATGTTTATAACATAACCTAAACCAGACAAAAATACATTTGTAAAAAGTACTAATTAACTGCAACCAAAATGCAGGATTTAGTATGCTGTAAAATACAGTATTATAGTTATTACTGTAGTTATTTTTTCAATGAAAACTTTAAACTTGAAAAAAAAGTCAAAAATAAATTTAGAAAATTTAAACATTTAAGAAAATGTCAACATATATTATTATTATTATTATTATTATTATTATTATTATTCAGGTGCACTATTGTTATTGTTATTATTTTTTAATGAAAAGTTTAAACTTGAACTATGTAAAATAAAAAACGCAAAAAAAAGGAAGCTGGATAAAAATATTAATAAAAATGCCAAAATACATTATTATAGTTATTTACAGTAGGTTCAGTATTGTTATTGATAACAATTAAGTTTACATTTTTCAAGTTTAAAGGTTTCATTGAACATAAACTTTAGTCTTGAAAAAAAAAATAGACATGCTGAATAAAAATGACAAAAACCCATAAAAAAGCCATACTAAACCTTAAACTAAAATTAAAATCAAAAGATAAAGATAAATAATTTAAAAATCAAAGCCAATTCAAAATATTATTAAATACTAACATTGAATACAATTTAAATAAATGTTTAAGGGTTACTGGTCCCAGATAAGTGGCAGAAAAATGGACAGAATGGGTGGATGAGTAGTTATTCAGTTGATTTGTTTATTTATTAAATCTGATTATAGAATGTGGTTATCATTTCTCTAAATAAAATTTGTGTGTACAGAGCAGCATAAAGCACTCAGAAGAGACGACAACTGTATTTACTTATATGCCAATCGTATTCAGTGTGTATTCCTATTCCGAGAGCTGGAGACACAGATTGGATGTCTCTTTTGGCCCTGTTCAAGAGAGAGAGAAGCAGGAGTCGAAATTACTATGTCTGCCACAGTTCTCCTCATTTCGGTCCAAAAGCTGCTTTTAGTCAGGCACACACACACACACACACACACACACACACACACACACACACACACACACACACACACAAAACACAGACATAGCACCATTCAGAAGAGATTGGTTTTCTAAATGGCGTTTGATGTACAATTATAAAAAAAAAAAAAAGGACATCTGTGATTTCACGTACAGGCTGGTAATGAAGGTGGACCAGGTCGCAAATAAGAAATCTAGCTTTAGTTACGGCATTCGACAAAGGTCAAAATAATATTATACTGCAATTACAGACATTATACACATGGGATTAGATTTCTAAGGACACATGAGTTGTTCTGTGATAAACACTGAATTCAAAATCACAAAGTACGTCGGTGAAACACCAATTTACCAAACACCTCCCTTAGAAATGCGACAACTCAAATTCAGAATAACCGAACAGCCAGCTATCCTCTGTTTGCTCCCAAATGTTGGCAGTCACCATCAGAAAAACATCATGTACACAAATCTGCATCCTCAACACACGGCCCCATCTGCTTGTGCTTGTTGTGGGTCATTTGGTGGGATTTTTGAGAGGGGAAGAGGGTTCTTCTCTCTGGGAAAAGCACGGCGGATCATCTCGCATGCAGACGGTGGAACACTGATTGGACCGCGCGGTCTAAAATGAGTAAACAAACTTCAACTAGATGAGTGGGATCTTCCAGATGTCCAAAACCTGAGCTGTTTGTTGTACATAATCGTATCAGTGTGTGAGTGTGTGTAGGGGTTTGTTTCTGTACTCAATGACTAGCATGTGTGTGTTTGTTTATGCATGTGTTAATAGAGCTCTGCAGTGTTTGCCTATGCCTGATTGTGTATGTATATAGAGCCGTAGGTGTGTGTTTATGTAACAATGCCAGTGCTTTTCAATGGCCTTTTGTGTGTGTATATAGAGCTGCAATTGCATGCATGCATGTTTCACGCGTTTATTTGTCTGTGTCGATCTGTTCAATGTGTATGTTTAATACACATTAATATCACTTAATATCACATAGGCTATAGAATATAGAGCTGGTAAGTCCCGCCCATCCGTAAAACCCCAAGTGGACCTCTAGGTTGAAAAATCGTCAATGCAAGTGAATGGGAGAAAATAATTATTTTCTGGTCCCGTTTGAATTGTGCCATGAATGTGAACATATGTTGTCTGTGAATTTTTTATAGAACTTTTTATGTTACGAGTTTGACAGTATATGGTATGATTCTTCGGCTAGCAGTTGTGGAAAAGGCATAACGAGAAAGACTACATGTCGCCTATGTGACGTCACCCCATAAAGTTGATTTACCCATGGTTGTTACCAACCTCAACGATTTTATCCTCTCCCTGAAAGAAGACGATGAAGTGCACCAAAGACACAGCCATGTTTAGTGGGATCCATGAGCTAGTGTCCGTGTGCGAGTGGTGTTGACGTTTCAAACGCGTCGAAAGCAGCGAAGAGTTGTAGTCCACAAAGTGCTCTCACACAAAGTCTAACCGTATCAAACTTCTACACGCTAAATTGTAGCATTCTTTACACGAAAAGTTATATAAAAAATTCACAGACAACATATGTTCACATTCATGGCACAATTCAAACGGGACCAGAAAATAATTATTTTCCCCCATTCACTTGCATTGACGATTTTTCAACCTAGAGGTCCAGGGGGATTAGCGGAAGGGGCGGGACTTACCAGCTCTATATGCATAAGAGACATTTTAATGTCTCCATCAAATTTAAAAAATTATACAGTCTGATGTACATATACCAATATTTTTGGTAAATGTGTTTCTGTCATAGTTTACATCTTAGAAAAAAAAGGAATGCTTAAAGGAATAGTTCACTTAAAAATGAAAATTCTGTCATCATTTACTCATCATTTGTGTGCTTCTGCTGTGCACATGTTTGCCCTGTGTGTGTAATAAGCAGAGTTGTGCACCCTCCTATAGGTGCGTATTACTAACATGGCTGGACTGGCCATCGGGCATACCGGGCATTTTCCCGGTGGGCCGACGTGCTTTTTGGGCCGATACATCTCATGAATACATACCTTTTTTTTTTTTTTTTTTTTTTTTAACGGCCCATAAAATTTGTACATCGACGGCCCATTCGTTTTGTTTTGTTTTGCTTAATTGGCGGCGCTGGGTTTGTGCCGGTGTAATGCATTGGTCAAAAAAAGTCAGTGTTAGTTTTTTTTTTTCTGACAGACCAGCCCATGAAACACGCAGATCAGCGGCCCATTGGTTCTTTTCTTGATTGACACTGGGCTGGCCCAATCACAACTTTAAACGAGTGAGCGAGCGTGCAGCAGTGTCAGTGTGTATCTGTAAGAATAGTCAGCGAGATGGAAAAGAAACGCAAGGAATGTGCAGAGAAATAGCGTGAAAAAATAGAACCAGGCCCTTAAAGCAGACACTTTATGTGTCAAAATATATGTTTTCTGCCCTTCATCAGCTCCTGTGATGATGAGGATAGTGAGGAGGATCGGGAGAGAGATGAGAGAGTGTAGAGTCCGCGGTAAGCAGAACTAACGTTACTTTCAAAACACTTATTAGGCCATGTAATGAGTGTAGGAACCCATATGACCCAGTTACAGATTATTTCCACATCTGCATAGTTGACGATTACCGCAATTCACTAGAAATTTAACGAGACGCGTTTGTAAATCATGTTTTTCGCCAAAATAAAAGCTTGATGCAGTTTGCGTCAAAATAAAAGATCATGTGCAAAGATCATACTCTTTCAAGTATAGAAATTGGTACAACACTAATTATGAAAGTTTCCTTATTATAACTATTATATTATAACTATTATTATGTAGTGTAATGTAAATAGACACTGTAAAAGAGGTTTGAATTTTTCTTTGTTTAATTTGCACACTGAATATGGGTTGGAGCTTTTAATTTTGAACTCTCAAAGTGCACCAGATTGATGAATTTAACATTAAAATGCACAAATTTTCTCACGGGGAGGGGGCATGCCCCCCAACCCCCCTACCCACCTAGAAGGACCGAGGTCCCACCACCACAGTTTAACAAAGATCCTGTAAGAGACACTGGTATTGCTATGCCAATGCAGCTTATAGCTTGTTTTAGGATTCATCACTGTGGAGTGTAGTTCAACTGTATTAATAAATTATGTGGCGAACACATGGGTGAGGGTAAGAATGGGTAAGAAGTGTGAATTTCTTTGTTCTGCTGAACAAAAAAGAAGATATTTCGAAGAATGTCGGTAAGCATCCGGCTGATGGACCCCAATGACATCAGTAGAAAAAAAAAAATATATTTTTATTTTATTTATTTTTTTATTTATCCTTTATTTTACCAGGTGATGTCCCATTGAGATAGTCAAATCTCTTTTACAAGGGAGCCCTGGGGCAACAATTACACAGGTTACACAGAATCACAAAACAGACAAAAAACAAAAAACAAACTGATCTACAGTACATATAAAACAATGTAAAATAACATAAAAGGCTCATTGAAAACATGTGCATATATATATGGAAGTCAAGTCACTGGGGTTCAATAACTGTTTGGTTACCGACATTCTTCAAAATATCTTCCTTTGTGTTCAGAAAAAGAAAGAAATGCATACAGGTTTGAAGCAAGCATATAGATGTTTGCAGCATTTTAAAAACTTTATTCAAATGTTGGTGCTTACATCCGGATTTGTTTTATACAATAGCCCAAACCCAAAATTAGCATAAAAATACATGAATGGAAAAGCATCTTATGTCTACAGTATATTTGTATGTGTTTATATTTGCCTACCTCATTTTGAGTGTATAGCTGTGTGGGTTTTTATAAGCCTATATCTGTGTGCATTTATGTACTGTATATATGTTTGTATGCAAATTGTATGTGTATTTATATACACATACAAAATACTTTCACAGAGGAAATTATTTTGTATACGTGCATTTGAAAAACCTAAACGTGAGTGTGTGTGTGTGTGTGTGTGTGTGTGTGTTTGTATAGAGCTGTCTGCTCTCTCCAGGTGTGTGTCAGTTCAGACAGCTCTTGCGGTGTGTGTATCTCTGTTCAATTCCGCAGCCTGTGAGGGGTCATCCGGACTCTCACCCCTCTGTCAGAGCGCTGGAGACACACACCGGCAGAATATAGAGCCAGATCTGCACCCCAATCGGCTCGACCCAGCCTGGTCCCAATCACTTTTACTGCAGAACCGAAGCTGAGCCGAGCCAACACAACACGGCCTCTCTGTGCTGAGTGCTGTGGTTAATGGGGGAGGTTATTTTATTAATATTCTGATTTTACTTCGGGTGACAGCCATCATTTCTCACCCTCGGGATGAGATCTAATCCAACTCTCACACAGATATGTGGACATACACACAGTGATTATTCAGACTCCCTCGAGCAGGGTCAAAATAACAAACCCAGCTGTGCATTAGATAGATAGAGTGAACGAGGGAAATGAGAGAAAAATAGATAAGCCTTCCTGGAGACACCTTGGCTGTTTTCTAAATAGCAAACTAGCAAACTACTCATACTATTTTTCTTAGTCATTTTTTGGTCCTGTTTTCCATTAAAAATATCTAAACATTCTTAAATCATGATGCATTTAGTTTTGTTCCAAAAGACCGTATGTGTTGTTTCTTGAGAAATTAAGTCAGTTTTATGTTTATGGAAAAAACAAGTAATAAAAACTCAGTGAGTGTTTTAGCGCAATTTTCTCACCTCATGGGATCACAACACTAAGAGATAGTAAATCTTTTCCTGGATTTTTTTTGTGCGTTCCCGAGATTAGACCTTCCTTAACATAATGCCGAAAACCCGAAGTCTCTAGGTGGTCTGGTTGAGGAGTAGATAGAAGTGCAAGTTTGGTGCGCACAGACGCACAGAAGAGAAATCATGAGTTAACAATTGCAATTTGTCCGGTGGAAAATTGCGCAAAAAATCAATAAACCTGCTTTTGCAGTTTTTTTTTTTTTTTTTTTTTTCTTACCTCATAGGCCATTTATTTTTCTTGTTTTAAGCATAAATCTCAATTAATTTCGATACATTTTTCAGAAAACAAAACTTAATATAGTAATTTCCATACTAAAAAATAAGACAAAAAAAGTAATAAAATTACTTTGCAGTGTTTGCAGTCCACCACATGTACCATAACTAATAGCAATGGTGATTTTTAACATATTTCTTGACTTACTATTTAATCAAAGTGCCAAAATTGAAGAAATGTGTACATAATTTTGAATTAAAAAGTAAACAATTCATATTTATTTCTAATAATCAACTCACAAAATTAAATATGATCCTAATGAGGTCATGTGACACGCATAATGAGGTCATGTGACAATGTGGCATACTATTGTTTGCTTTTATAAACTACGCTGTAATCCCTTCCAAGACACAAAGCTGCTCAGACTTCCTTTGAGACACATTTATAATAGCTCAGACACCTTCATTAACCCAAAAGACCAATTACTCTAATCAACCTCTAATCACCCTCTCCAGGTCCAAATTGACCAATGAAAGCAGAGGGGGGTGGGAAGCTTTGGAACCAGACCATCAACAAAAACAGACTAATGAACATTAAAGGAATACTTATTACCCCAGGTTGCCTGTGCTGGTAAAATCAACCCTGGGGAATTTATGGAAACTTTATAAGAATGTAATGTGTGTGTGCATGTTCAGACTGCAATATATTACCCCATCAAAAGCCTTTATGGGAACTCGCAGATCAAAGCGGCTGTAATTAGTGGTGACTTGCTGTGTGCGAAATCGTTAATCCGCTAACACACTGGCTTTTAAAAACCGCGGCCACATCTAGATGACAGACTTTACACCAGGCACTAACACCCTGCAAAACCTCAACCATCTTTAATCTTTAAACTTTAATCTAAGTTTATGACAACTTTATCACTACTTCCAGATCACCGAGCATTCCAGAAGACATCCGACACCGTGTCCTCACCAAGCACAGCCACGACACGTTTCCAGCATCGACTTCAGAAATCTTATCAGATCATCATACATACATACATATACACATATACACATATACATATATAGATATGCCTGTATATATGAGGAGTCTGAAACAAGTCTTAAACATGGACTATATGGACATCATGACCATCTCTCTGTGATAAGAAGACCTTGCCTCAGGATGTCAACGAACTCAACAAAGCTGCCACCTGTGCATGTGTGTTTTTATGTGTAGAGGCACCTGTGGTCCTCAAAGTTGGCCCTACCAAAATAAGTGGCATATCTGTTTATGGATCAAGACAGATAGCTGTCAATCAATCGTATCGTCCCTCTACACGTTTGGTCCTGAGGGAGTCAATATGGCACTGGCCTTGAGTGAAGGCCAAATCAGCCAATTGCAGACCTTGAGAGAACAATATGATTGTGTGTGTGTGTGTGTGTGTGTGTGTGTGTGTGTGTCTGTGTGTGCCAATGTCCATATGAAAAGAGAGCGGCTAAATATAGACAAGAATGAAAAAAAGTGTGCATCATTCAACCCAACATCAACACCACATTCTGCTCTCTTTCGATCTTAAACACATGTGCACGTAGGGCTGTGACGGTATGGGATTTTTTCTTACCGCGGTGAAGAAGCAACAAATATCGCGGTTTGGCGGTTAACCGACACCCCCCCCCCCCCCCCCCCCCCCCCAAAAAAAAAAATCACCCGCGGCCGCATCACACATTGCAGACGCGATCAAGACCGCATGTAGCTTGTAAATGACAATGGAAATGAATAGTCATAAAGCAGTATTCTTTATTAAAAAAATAAACAAATTAACATTTATATTAAATTGTAAATATTAATAATTAACTATTAATTAGGTAGTCTTAAGGCCGGCGACACACTGGCTGTGTGGTGTGATTGTGGCGTTTCTGTTGCGTGTCAGTTGCGTCTCTTTTTCTCTGTCTTTGCACACCAGAAACAGCGCTGCTGCTGCTAGGTGACATACGCCTCATTGGTGATATATTCGACATATGGGGAGAGAGTTGTGGAAGGCCTAGGCTACTTAATGTTAAACATAAATATATAGCAGCAAAGACAGCGTCGGCACTCGGCAGTAGGCTATTGACGGCAAAATAGGCTACAGAATATTTCGTTCTGTATTGACAGGTGCAATATTTGAAAATCGATAATTTTTTTTAAATTATATGTCAAAACCTTAACTTTCAAACATCTAAATGTAATTTATTAATATTTATTCATGTAAAAATGACATACAAACATCTTTTCCTATTATATTTTGCCAGGAAACGCTTCCAACAGGCTTGCGTGTCGCATGAAAAATAGGCGTTGGTTCTATTTCTGGCATGCACGCGTTTTCAGCGCGGCTCGTGCCGCAACTGAGAAGCGCGTCTCACGCTCTCAAGCTCTAACCTGTTAACATGGGAGCCGAAATAAAAACGGACACGCCACGCAGCCAGTGTGTCGCCGACCTAAGGTAGGTGTGCTGCACTTAAGTCCTGCAAACGCCACAGGACGGTTCATTTTTCTAAGATGTGGTCTAGTTATTGGGTGGTATTTCCTCACGAGACGGATACTTTTGTGCGCCTTGTCCAAATTCACCGGCTTCCCCTTAATTGTCACCTGCCTCAAAGGCGACACAGTATTTGGCTTAGACACTAGATTCGTGGCTATTTTTTGAATCATTCGGCTAGCGCCGTCAACTGTTATTTCCTATACCAGATAAGAGAGATCGCTACTTGCAATTAAAATCTAACTCCAACTGTTTACGTTATGCTTGTCTTTTATTCCTGTGTTTGTTTGTATTTAATTGAACATTATCTGTAAACATCACAAAACCTAGCAGTTAATTAATAATAATCAGACACACACAAAAAAAAATCCCCCTTAGGCTATGTTTAACGGACAGTCCCTCGACTCCCTCCCTTGCACAGGAAGCGTTTTTTTTTCTCCAGAAACCCTTGAACATGGGACTCGCAGAATACAGTAAATTATAAGCAAAATATTAATGTGTTTATAGTTCATATCACACACCATATGCACTCCTGTAACTTTCAGCAAAAAAAAAAAAAAAACAAAAAAAAAACGTGCGGTGATGACCTCACACCGCGGTAGGCATCTCATCAACGCGATATTGCGGTGATGCGGTTATCGTCACACCCCTATGTGCACGTCGCCATATTAATCCAGAATAAATCTACTCAAACTCAAAATCTGTTGCTCAGAAATCTTCTCAAATAATCACAAATCTGCACATATCTCTCAACTCAATCTAGAGGAAGTTCATTAGTCAGAGCTACTAAATAACTTTCTAGAGCTAAAAGACCAGCTTAGTCACTGGGTTACCAGCAAATGCTGGGTTTTGGTTGCTTTTGTCCCACTTATCAACTAGCTTAACCAGCAAGATGTCTTCACTCAGCCTGCTCACTAGAAAAACGTATTGTCGGTAAATGTCATGGCTATACTGTACTGCTCCAGCTCTAAACCAGCTGTCAAAGTCTTTTCAACAAAGATAAATCTTTGTTAGTGAGAAAAGCTCAGAAAGATACCAAAGACTATCCTTTGCTTTCCACCAACTGAAAAAGATCCATTAAAAACACTTTTAAATAAATCAATAAACATACTTATATGAACCAAAGATCAACACTACTGGAACCCAAACTCTTACCTCGACAGACGTTCCCGTTATCCGGCTCAAATCCCGCCTTGCAGGTGCAGCTCCCAATCGGAACCATCCAGTCCCCATCGCCATTACAGTACAACTTAATGGGTACGTCCACTTCCTCAGAGTTCTGGATGCACATCCCACGAGCAATCACCAGCGAGGTGCTCTCTGCCCCGGTCAGGGTCTCCGGAAAGATCGCAAAGTTCTGCACCACGCTGGGGCATTTCTTAAAAAACACACGCACGGACAGCAGGGACATGCACGCACCATAGTCCTGGAACGCCAGATAAAAGCCATTTTTCGAGAGTGGACCGAAGCTCCGCACCTCCGTGTTTACTTTCATCAACCTGCCACCAAAATCCACCTGTGAGAAGCTCTCGTCCGCTGCAATGGTGTCCACCTTCAAATACGGAGCCTCCATCCAGAACGCCCCACCTTTGGTGGCGATGACGGAGTCCGTCTCGTAGTAGTACAGGTTAAAGGTCTCCTTACAGGACCCAGGCACTCGCGGGATGCTGCTGCAGTCTCGGACGGTGAAACGCATCTCCACGTAAATGCGCTGAGCACCGCGCCGAGCGATGAAGGTGGTGAGCAGCCAGTTGTTCTGGTTGGACTCGAAGACGTTGCACACCTGGTACGTTCGAATGGTGTTGAGGTTTTCGTCGTAGCCGCTTACTTCCTCCCACTGGAAAAGAAAAACAATAGGAGGTTTAGCACAACAGAAAGAACAATGGCAGATGACCGTACATAACTGAAACTCATGGTTTGTTTATTCAGGCTATCACTATGCCTTTTAAAAGTCTGATAAAAGTCAAGCCCAACAATTGACAAAATGGAAAGTTAATGTTAAATGTTTATAATTTTTAAACTGGAATCTCTTATTATAAAAAGGAAAATCTTTTTTTGTTGTAAATGAAATATTTCAGATACTTATTCATAACATACAAAAAATTGTCTTCACTTACTGGTCTAATGATGTAACGATCAAATCAGAATTATTTTGGGTGAACTGATACAAATAACTCTAGTCTCTTGGTAAATACATTATACACAGTAATGTGCATTTTCCATTTTCAGGTCAATGGTGTGAAAAAAACCTTATTTCATCTTAAAATTGCAAGAGGTGCCTGTTGAAGTGGAATAAAGATGAGAAATATCACTGCTGGTCCATTTGATGCTATCGATGTGGAACCGTGGCCTGAACTCCGACAGGTTTCTGCCTTTCATAAAATATTGATACAAATTGAGTTCCCAGAAACCTCTCTAACCCCATATTCCCCACCCAAAAAACCATCTAAAAGCTTTTAAACACTACATCACTTTGAAACTTTTTTTTTCCCTATGTGAGATGATGAACCCTTTATGGCCTCTATTTCCGAGTTTCAGATCACAAAACCTGTCTCCCTAATCACCTGAGGTGGGAGGAAGCCGCTGCCATCTGCTTCGGTCCAGGCCAAGTGCGGCCAGCCACTTACCATTACAATATTACCATATTATAAAATGTGATGCGTAACAAATTTGAGATTATGCGCTATCGAATTACAATTAGAAGTAAGTGGAGCAGTATATGGCTGCCCTCCTGCAACCCTGATGAAAAAAAAAGCACCATTGGCTGAATGTGAAACATGGCACAGACAAAAAAAAAAGAGAGAGAGATAAAGTGCAACCATTGACTTTAGACTGCTGTTGCAGGCAGTTCTGCTGATGGTTGTGGACATTATAGTCAACAATTTTTGGGGTTTTTTTTTCCAACATTTTGATGCCAAAGACCCCCACAAATATGATGATATATGTGTGTGTGTGTGTGTGTACTGTATACTGTACACACACACATATTTTTACACATATAAAAGCATATATACACACATATTATGTAAACCAAAACTTTTATGTAAGATGCGATTCATATTTATATATATATATATATATATATATATATACACTGTATATATATACTGTATATATATAAGAATTAAAGCTCCAATATGTAGGAATTTTGTAATAAAATTTCCAAAAATAACTTGCACAGTATGATATATTTCCTCCAGTTGTGTACTTACAATATCTCAAAAGTCTCCAAAGATTTTTTATTTCAGAGAAATTCCGATTTTAAATAACTGGCCGTCCCGGAAAAGAAATGTCGCGCCTCAGTGACGCAATATCCCTTTTTTCCGGTGTGGACCATGTGATAGGATATTCCACCACACCGGATTTTTTTTTTTATTTTTTTTTTTTTTTTGCAACAACTTTGAGTTTTTTTTTCTTACCACAATAAACAATAAAGACGTCTGAAAAAGAATAAAAAAAGAATAAAATAAAAAATATGACCCACCACACCGGAATATCGCATGGTCAAATGCGGAAGTGGTGGTTAAAGCGTTATAGCCATAGACTGTATGGTTATAGCTGTTATGGATCACGAACTCTTTGGCGAGTATTGAAGTGCCAACAAAACGAAAGCGTCCATATTCGGATACACTCAGACTGTGTGACAAACGGAGGAATAAAACCCAGATAAATATCGGCAGGCGTTTTCGAGATGGAGAGAGCTGCGCGTCAATCTTGGACTTGACCGAGACTCTGCTCTCGCGAGTGTATTGATAGACAGGTAAGACATGCAACTGTCAATAATAGCACTTATAAACAAAGTTATATTGCTCTTTGTACTTTGGTAAGGCTTTTTATCACGTGTGGTGACCGAGATTATGGCAGTACAATTAAATACAATCGGATATGATGTTAAAAAAATATATTTAGTCATTACTTGCAAATGTTCGTTCAAATTTACTTTTAGATATTGGTTTGAACACGTTAAACAACACGGCATTAACCATAAAAACGTAAAACTGCACAACATTAACCAAACAAATCATTTGACAAATAGCTGTATGTTGTAACGGGATAATAGCATAACATTTCACGTTCCTTGCAGTTCATTAATTATGATGAAATAAAATAATACGATCAGACAGGTAATACAAAAACGAATAAATTACCTCATCCGTGATCATGATTCATTAACTCCATGTAGATATATCGCTAGATGGTGAAAACGCATTAAAAACGACATCTCCCATCGTCACCTCCTTCATAGCGTCATCAAGCTTCGCCTTTGTTATTGTTGAAACTGCGCCCTCTTGTGGTCAAATACCAAAGTCGCATACTGGAGCTTTAACATTACCTCTACACCATTTATTAATCTTAGTTCATTTCAACATTTACTAATACATTATTAAAATCAAATGTTGTATTTGTTAACATTTGCTACTGCACTGTGAACTAACATAAACAAACAAAATGTTGTTGTTGTTTTTTTAGGTTTTTTTTTTTTTTAGTTTTGCAATATTTTAAAAACTACTTCAATAAGAGAATATATAAAATGTTAATTATCCCCAAAATGAAAAATCTGTCATCATTTACTCAGCCTCATCTCATTCCTTCATCTTCACAGATTATTTGAATAGGAAACATGAATGAGATTTGACAGCTGTAGCCGAGGGCAAGACTTTCACATGATTAATAGTGAACTTTTTGGTCTTTTCCTCTTAAAAAGCCTTAAAAAACTTTCATGATAATTTTTTGGTCCTTTTTGGAGATTGATGGCCACTGTATGGAAAAGAGCAGCATCAACATTCAACCTAACACGTCCTTTTGGGTTCTATACGAAAAATACAGTCACACAGGACTGAAACTAGGGTGAGTGAATCATTTTAAAAAGTTCATTTTAAATATAGACGTCCAAACACACAATCCATGCTGTTAAAAGCCTGATTCTTTAATACTGATCTCAGCGGTGGACAGTTGTGAGGTAAAAGTACTGTAGGGTCATGTTGCCCGTACGTGATTGCTTGCTGCTTGAACCGTTCAGTTCACTGTTAAAGCTGGATAACAGGCACACTACCGCACGGCCCTGTGGGTAATCTCTACCTTTTAACAGAGCAGGTTGACCGATTGAACCATCCTACGCTATCCCAGAATTCCCTTGAGGTGGCACAGCCGTGGGAGAGGGAAACAAATACAAGGTTTGTAAGTGGACTCTTGAGGGCTGTAAACTTATGGTATCGGTACGGGAAGTGTGTGTGTAACTGTGTGGGCGCTGTTTGTTTTGTTTAAGTGTGTGTGGCTTCTGGAGGGTTGCTCACTCGTGGACCCTCACCGGATAAAAGTCTGATCCAATGGGCTATCAGCATGCGTGTACACCTTTGCTGTGTGTGTGCGTTATGAAAGCAGAAACAGAGAAAAGGAGAATTCGAGAAAATCTAATCTGAACAGTGATGGATCAGCATCTGTGTGGCAGTTTGAAACCCAGGAGGAAAAATCAATGCGTGAAGTGTTGGCAAAACAGTATAATCTCTCCAGTATGTGACGCAAAGTAAAACACAGCTGAAATAAATCTAAAAGAAATTGTTCACCTGAAAATAAAACTTTGCTCATTATTTATCATGTCATTCCAAACCTGGCTTTCTTTCTTCTGAGAAACACAAACAAGGAAAAAAAGAGAAAACAAAGTTCACTCTTTTCTATGCAATTACAATTAATATGGACTGGAATGCCATAAGCATCATAAAAGTGTCCCATTTGACATTATATAGTCTTCTGAAATCATAAGATAGATTTTTGTGAGCATTTTTTCTCCAGCAAGCTGTTAATCACTGCAAACGGTCAGCGAGTTGAGAACAATTTCAGTCCAATTCATCAACAAATCGTTCATTGAAAAGATTTGGTTCGAAAGAATGATTCCAGTTCACAAACTGGACATTGATTCTTCTCTCATGAAATGGCCAAGGGGAGCTTAAATTTCAGTCTATTCCTCTCACAAAGACTTGGAATAGTATACGAGTCATACTTGACTCATTTTCAAGCGTTTCTGAGACTTGAAAAAGCTCCAGTCCACATTCATTTAAATTGCATGGAAAAGAGCCACCAGTTACATTGTTCAAAACTTCTTTTGAGAGAAAGAAAATCAGCCATAAAGCTTTGGCACGACATGAGAGTGAGTAAATGATGACAGAAATTTCTTTTTGGGGTGAAATATCCCTTTAAATGTTACAATAATATTCAGTAGACTAATGTTTAATTTAATAAAGCAGGAAAAGCAAAGAACAAATAATAAAAAAGCAATCATAAAAAGCCATCTGTAGCTGACTCGTTCATTCAAGCAATTCCACTTCACTAGAATTAATTCCATTCTTCTTGTAATGCATTTTGCATGATTCATATTTTTTAAATGTAAGATTAATGTGAGCAGGCACCCATGGGATAAATGTAACTTCCTACACAACACCACGATTCGGTAAATAATTTTGAGAAAACAAGATAAAAAGCAGAAACACAGTCCGTAATGGTGGTAAATCAAAATCCAGCCCTCCAGAACAGTGCAGTTTCCATTTCATGACACATCTGTCACAATTTTTTTCACAGCAATTTCATATCTCCACGTTTAATTATACACTGTCATTTTACCTCTTTTGATTGCATCAGGTTGAATTGTTCTTTCCGGTAATTTAAAGAGACGTGATTGTCAGACAAAAACTCCGCCCTCCCGTTTACGCTTCCCATCTTTAAAAGACAACATGAAATAAAAATGGACCCTTTCTGCTTCCTTAATAACTGTCTTTAGTCTTATTGTGCACAATTTGTCAGTTATTTGAATAGATTCATAATGTTTTCATAATATTGCACAATCAAAAAAAGAATATGCGTTAGGTATATATATATATATATATATATATATATATATATATATATATATACATACACAGTACTGTGCAAAAGTCTTAGGCATGTTAAAAACCTTCCTGCAAAGCTACCTGAAAAACTATGCACAAGTGTACCTGGACAAAAGCCGTTTTAAACGCAAAGGGTCGTTACACCATATATTGATTTGAATTCGTTAATAGAAGTTAAATCATATATAAATTAAATTTATAAATTTTTGAAAGCATTCTCACTTTACAGCATTTTAACACAAGTGCCAGTGCTTTTCACAGTACTGTAGCTTTGCTGATAGGTTTCTTCAAGCATCTTGGAGACGTTCCCGCAGTTCTTCTGGATTTAGTCTGTCTCAGTTTTTTCTGTTTCTTCATGTAATCACAGACGGACTCGATGATGGTGAGATCAGATCATCCTGGCTGTTGTCAGATTCCTTGTGCATACAGAAATCTCACTGGATTATTACAATTAATGGCAAAGAGTGTTTGGAAATGTAAACTGATATTTCCTACTGACACACTGCAGCAAAAGATATAAATAACTGACTTAAAACAATTTTCTTTTCTTTTTTTTGGGGGGGGGGGGGGGGGGGCTATTAACATACCTAATACTTTTGCACAGTACTGTATGTACAGTATATATGTGTGTGTGTGTGTGTGTGTGTGTGTGTGTGTGTGTGTGTGTGTGTGTGTGTGTGTGTGTGTGTATGTATATGTATGTATGTATCATGTATGTATATATATATATATACACACATACATACATACATACATACACATGCCTAAAACTTTTGCACAGTACTATATATATATATATATATATATATATATATATATATATATATATATATATATATATATATATATTTTTTTTTTTTTTTTTTTTTTTTTATTATAATAATTCCCCAGCTGTAAGGCAACGAAAGCCTTAAGCATTTGAAAGACAATTTTGTATAAAGAAGCATGCTGTTTTGCACATTATCCTCTATATTAGTCAAATTACTTATATTGGACAGATTTGCTTATACCTTTCATTTTGAAGTGGACAATGAAGTTTAAGGTTGTGATGGTCGCGTCCGATATCCTAGATTTGCCAATTTTGCAACACCAAATCTCCTTTTATGAATACTGTCAATTTCAGTGTCAACTTTAGTCTAATTCATATAATTTTCTTAATTTAGTCAAGAAAGTCACAAGTCCTTAAATTTCAAGTCAAGTCACATAACTGCAGTGCAAATTCCATGTTGTCTTTAAACACAGTAGAAGAGGGAGTGTATCATCACCTCCTAAGAGACAGCAGAGCTGGAAGGCATTGCTCTGGAGGAGAAGGAGGGATGAGAGCGAGAAGTGAGAAGAGAGAGGTGGGACTGGTGAGGAGGGGTGGGAGTGTAACATGGCTGGCATGATGAATGAGTTTACAGAGATCCTGGGCACAAATGAAAGCCCCTTTTTTTTCTCTTTTGACTGCCAAAGCTACTCCCCACCCCTCCACCCCTGTAATGATGATTTATCTGTATAAGATGGACCCGTCCAATCTGGCACGGCGCTGCCATTAATACAGGCCCGTCCCTCCCCAGCCTGGTCTAGGGACGCTTGTCTCTCTGTCTGCTGAAATGACCACAATCACTCAACCCGACTCACGCCACAGGCTACAGCAGACAGAGCCGAGTACCAGCTCATATATCACATTACGAACTGTGTTATACCATCAGAGATTTGCACATAATATCATGAGCATGCATGCATTGATACGCGCTCTCACATTAACACTAACACAGTGTCATTATTGCTACGGACATTAAACTTGTAAAAGTGTAAAGTTCTCTTTAGAATTCTACACACACAGAGAGAGAGAGAGAGAGAGAGAGAGAGAGAGAGAGAGAGAGAGAGAGAGAGAGAGAGAGAGAGAGACGCGTGCATCCGTTTCCGTTTCTGGTTTTATTTTAGGATATATTAAAATGATCAAAAGTGACAGTAAAGACATGTATTATGTTACAAAAGATTTCTATTTCAAATAAATGATGTTGTTTTGAACTTTCTATCAATAAATCTTGGGGGGGGGAAATGTATCAAAATATAAATTAGCACAATTGTTTTCAAAACTTAATCTCTAATGAAATGAAGAATAAGAAACATTACTTACGAAATCAGCATATTAGATCGTGTGACACTGAAGAGTGAAGACTGGAGAAATGATGCTTAAATTATAGAAGAAAGATGTAATGCTTGGACCCCTAACTATCCCTTTCCCATTACATGGTCACATGTTAAGCCTACAAGTGCACAGACACATCCGAAATTGCATACTTCCTTACTATATAGACGAAAACAGTATGTGACAAAAGAAGTACAGTGGGGAGAACAAGAACTTTACAAGAACAAGTCTGTTTGATTGAGTGTGTGGACAGGTGTCTTTTATACAGGTAACAAGTTCAAACAGGTGCAGTTAATACAGGTAATGAGTGGAGAAAAGGAGGGCTTCTTAAAGAAAAACTAACAGGTCTGTGAGAGCCGGAATGCTTACTGGTTGGTAGGTGATCATATCAAGTACCGTATATACCCGAATATAAGACGAGGTTTTTGTCCTAAAAATAGGCTGAAAAATGGGGGGTCGTCTTATATGCGCGATATAGACAAAATCACGGAGGGAAAGGGAGAAAGAACAACTGAATAAATATGAAATAGTGACTGAAACATGACCCATTAGACAAATGATTTCGGCTATACTTGCATGTAAAATTAGAGAAGCAACATTCTGTGTTTAACTGATTTAAAACGCTGCTCCTCTCTGCCGCGCGAGACGCAGAGAGAGCGAGAGGTGCGCGCGCGCGATGCAGAGCGAGAGAGAGGTGCGCTAGACGCAGAGAGAGAGAGAGAGAGAGGTGCACGTGCGAGACGCAGAGCGCAAGAGAGAGAGATAGAGAAAGGTGCGCGCGCGCGCTGGAAGAGAGAGAATGAATTACTGCAATTTTCAAATAAAATTATTTTCTGTTGAAAACCAGATTTTTTCCACAAAAATCTCTTTTTGTCCCAAAATAAGTCTGGAAAATGGGGGGGTCGTCTTATATTCAGGGTCGTCTTATAGTCGGGTATATACGGTATTATGCAATCATGCAATAAAATGCAAATTAATTACTTAAAAATCATACAATGTGATTTTCTGGATTTTTGTTTTAGATTCCGTCACTCACAGTTGAAGAGTACCTATGATAAAAATTACAGATTTCTACATGCTTTGTAAGTGGGAAAACCTGCAAAATCGGCAGTGTATCAAATACTTGTTCTCTCCACTGTATGTCCGAATTCACAGTATTTATAAAAAAGAAGGCAAAAAGTACATGGATGACCTACTACTTCCAGTGAGATTCTAAAGTGTGCATATGGTGGACACTTCACTGTCCCATGAGGCCACGGGAGAGGATTTATGAATGGCAGTAAAGCGAGGTAACTGATGCTTGTACAGTAGGTCACATGACAACATGGTAAATGTAGGACATCCAGATTACATTCATACTACACACATTCATACATTCATACTATACAGAACGTAATTTTTTTAGTGCTCGTGAAGTAATTACTTATTCAAAATAAGTACTCAAGAGAGTATGCAATTTTGTACGCAGCCAGAATCTACACTGCAGGTCCCTATGATAAAATGCAACAAATCAAGATCACTGGAAGAGAGAGAAAGAGCCTCAGCTGATAATGATGTAACATAATTAATTACTTTTAACACAGTTTAACAGATTTGAAACATCCCCCTGAATACACACATTCACAGCACACACACACACAACAACAAATTCCCTCCACAAGGCCGGAGGCGCACACAAATAAACGGCGAGAAAGAGGTCGACAGAAATGGCAATTTGAGGATTCACAATCTCAGACTGTCTATAAAATGGTGATGAAGTCATTAAAACTGTCCAGTTGCAGGACAAAAGTCAAATTGTTTTGAAGCCCTCTGGCTTGGACTATAATGATCATGCTCATGCTCAAACTCTCGGACTGCACGCTTTCATCAGCTCGGATCTCAACTAGAGCCGACCGTTTCTCTGCCTGGGATTTACAGGTCTGCTCAGACCCAGGAGGGGTCACAAATATATCAGAGAGAAAGATGTGGAAACACATTCTCCGCTTTAACAGATTTAATTTGGGGACCTTCATTATACAGTGTAGTTCATGCTACACCGCTGAGCAAATTTCCCCTCAGGGATCAATAAAGTATATCTAACTGTAATGGGTGAGAACTGGACCTGTTGTCAAACCAACACATTAATCTCCAGACACAGTCAGAGAGGACAGAACATTAAGCACATGGATTGAGTTAGCCATGCACTTCGATTTGAATGCATAGTTAAAAACTATGAAATATGGAAGGCCAACAAATGTGTACAATATGACATATTTATAGAGTTTAGAAAGCTATTTTAAAGCTGATCTATGCTACTCAGAATAACAGTCAAGATTCTGTATGAGAAATTAGATCAATACACTACAAGATACTCACAGGGAGCAACTCACTTTTTTGTTGTTTCGTTCCTCTGTTTGACAACATTTTATTTCACTGTACCACTTTGCAATGTATGAAAACATAAAAAAACGTGTGTATATATACATATATATATATTAATGCTATAACATGTTGTCTTTTTAATTAAATAACTATTTTAAAATATGAATATGTTAATTAAATATTTTGTGTGTATATATATATAGTGAGTGACTAGTGAGTGACTACTGGAATTGGTAAATTTTTTTTTTTTTTTTTTTTTTTTTAGTTTAAATGAGCCATCCAAATAAAGGATTCTAAAATGAGTCTAAAAAAAATCAATGACACACTTTCTAGGAGAGAGTGCTGGATAAAAATGACAAAAAAATCCGCTTAGTAACACAGTCACTTTTTTCCCTGATATTTTTGCCAGTTTTTTTTTTTTTTATATCGACTCTGTAGGGCAATGATGAGAAGAAGGGAAAATGGGATCGGGAAATTATGCAACCGAGTCTTGAACTCCCATTTCCCTCTTGAGCATCACGACTCGACATGTCAAAGCACACGCACTAAGAGCTAGGGCCCCAACCTTGTCACTTTCAGAAAGGCACACAAGGTTTAAAACAAAAAAAAGAGGAAAAGAAAAAGCAGCAGCAAAACAAAGGTATTCCATCATCCGTCACCATAGCAATAATGGAACTCTCCAGGACCCCAACATCCATTTCCCATCTATGACAAGGCTTTAAATAGCCCTGTACGTGCGGCTGGATATATTTTGGTTCCACAGCGCATGTGTGTGGGGGTTAAGAGTGTTCTTAAACTGAATAATTCAGTCGTGAGATGAGAGTAAACAGGGTTAGCAAGAGAGGTGGAGAGACCTAACCTATCTGCCCAGAGGAAAATAATTACCCCTCAACTAAAAATCACCATAAACACTGACCTCTGGCTCTTAACTTCTCTCTAATATAGTTGTATGGCTGTTCTATTGGTTTATGGCCTAGAAATTTAGTCCGAATAAGATTTATTGCTCTTAAAGAGAGAGCATTGGGAATCGAGAATAAGTTTCAAAGGATGGAATTGATTCTTTCAAAGGGAATAGACTCCCCTATATTAGCCCTATTCAGTTCAATATAGCGAGTCATTGCTTGGTAATATGGGAATTCCGATTCATTTCCACAAACGGGTTGTTTCGACGAGTTTGTTTCAATGAATCTGTAAAAAAAAAAAAAAAAACTGACTGCAGCTATTCTGTCAAAGTGTCATCATGTCACACATTCAAATAAAGCCATACTGTATGTGTGAATGCATATTGCTGATACCTACAGTATGAAGGTAAAAGAGAAGCAAAACTCGAGAGCACGTAGATGTGAATTTGAGAACTTGTACAATAAATATTCATACTTGTATGCTAAAATTTACACTCACATCTCCAATGTGAAAACCTGTAAAATAAAAATCTGAAGTTGAATGTTGAAATTTGCACTCGCAGAAAATAGTCACAAACTTGTATTCTGAATTTGAAGCTGCAGACAAGTAGTCACAACTGTGTAAAATGCCATTCACAGAAATACAATGACAGACACAAAGTTGTAATATTTGCACTTATTCTTACATTCACATTTGCAGTACAACCTCAATTATACGCCTGTAACTTCTCAAATCTGTCACTGCAATTTCAAATTTTACGCCTTGACTTTTGCTACTCTTTTCGCGATATATTAGATTCAAAACTAACTTGTGCACTAGCAACTCAGTGGCGGCGAGAGAGAAAGGGGGGCAGGAGCGGGGATGTTCAAATGAGCCATTTTATTGGTTGGTGCCTAGCCAATGAAATGGGACTTCTATTGTACATGATGATGTCACAAAACCCGCGTTCTCGGGGACGTTCTGAAACGCTAACATGACTTAATGCATTAGACTGATATTAAAAGAAAGAAAAAAAATAAAGAAAAAAGAAAAGAAATGAAAAAAAATTATACATAAAAATAAAGTAATAAATAAAAACCACACAGTGAGGATTCATTTCAAGAGTCAATTGAACCCAGAATCTGAGCCAATTCCAAAAATTTTGGAATCAAGCAGTCCTACTTGATAGTGATAGAGGTGTTCGGGACACCCCCAGAGTCCTTTTGATATAGGATGGGGCCGCCCCCTTACAGTATTATGAACCAATGAAATTTTATTTTTCTATCTACAAATGCATGGATTTACCAGGCCGACCACTTCACGTGAAGCAAATGTTTATGACAGACCTCCTACATTCTTGAACATTTGCTGGCTGATTTGCCTGAAAGCCCCCCATCATGAGCTCTAGAAACACTGGAGAAATGTGTCATATTTGGTTTGTCATGTTATAGTGGCTTAAAATATTGAGACGGGGTGGTTTAGTGTTTAATGTGTTGTGTTAATGACCATGAGTTACAGAGAGAGAGAGAGAGAGTTTTGCCCAACAACCCAGTGCCTACTGCTGTTAGAACATGATGGTACTCATAAACAACCATTCATCATATTGGCCTCCAACTGAGAGAGAAAGAGATACGACTCTCCAAATAAGACCAACAGGTGATGCATGTTCTGATATAAACCTGGAAAAGATGAAAATACTTGTACTTAAATGTGCAAGCATTTTTGATTATTTTCACAAAACTTTCATGCCCCCCAGAATATTTTATTGTATGAATATCTGAACATGCAATAAAATAAAATATATATAACAAACATCACGTTTTAGTCAAAGATAATGTCCGGATTAGATTTAGAACAATCATCAAAACATAGATTGAGTAGATCGAGTTCATCAACACCCCCAAAGTTCACACAATCCTATACCTCTTTGTGGGTTCAACATTTCATTCGGTAACGTTAGGCAGTTTTGATTTATATGCTGTTAAATGTTTGATGATCACATTAGCTTACATGTGCGTAAGGAATCTTCTTCGTTTGTGTTTGGATCCGGAGATTCAGTACTATTTCAGAAGATGCTTAATAGCGCCCCCCTACCGTATAACAGTGAAAACGTGGATTGCTGAAAAAACTTGTCAATGGCAGGGAAGCATTGTGTCATAAATTACGGAAAAACTTTTCAATGGTGGGGAGAGAGTTGTAAGATGTTCAGAGTGTGAGAGGGTTTGAGTAGCATAAAAGCAAGACTTACCCACCTCTAAATGCCACCTACAAACAACACAAATGGCTGTTGATCACATTACATAATGCCACACGGTCTCTTTCTGTTTAAGTCACCAATTCTTGGCCAGGATAAACTGCAAAGTGGACCAGCCTTTGTGCTGCCGTCAAAAGTTTGGCTCTGTGCGACTAGACACAAAGAGATCTCAACCATTGGAAAAACTTGTCTTGTTTTTAGGACAGGACATGGCGCGCCTTAATTCACCTCCTTGAAGTGGCCTCGGCTGAGTAGTGTGTATATGTAGCGCTGCTGCTAAGTATAAAAGAGAACAAGACATTAAATATACAAGAAAGAAGGGCAGATATTCTCATGTACATTCACTTAAGTGATCTGAAGGCAGAAAATACAGAGAGAACATCTATTCTCACACACACCTCGACTAGGACAGCAAGAAAAAAGCCTGTGGACGCTGCCACTTGTCACTAAGTGTTAACTCAAAACTAGCTACAAGTCCACTGCAGACTTTACAAACACATACTCTCGTCCATATGGGTTCTTAAGTGACACAAAGCACTTAACACAGAGAAATCGCTTTAAAACACACACGTACTGCACCTAGAAGTGTGTGAGGGATTGCACTTTGTGTAGCGCTGTTGCGAGCCATCGCTCTTCAAAGAGCAGTGTTCTTAATGTGCTCGAGTAGAGATGGCTCTCTCTCTCCCTTTCCCTCTTGATAATTTGGTGCAAAACTACACTTAACCTCAGGTTCATACTAAAATAATCCAGCAGTGCAGACTAAAAACATTCAAATAAGAGATTCTTACATTTTCTGAGTTGTCCACCATCTTACCGCCAAAATGCATGAAGTTTTATTAAAAACGTTCGGGAGGAGCATGTTCAAATGATCTATCCAATCAGCATGAGTAAGGCCTATACGTAGCTGACTGACCTATGCTCCTCGACAGTTTTCAGCATCCCTCCACCACCCTGACTCCTCACTCTTGGCTGGTTCTTACCATAGCCAGGAAGACGGGGGGAGTTCTCTGGGTTCGGGCTCTGAGCCCTCTACTCGGACAGCACACCAAAAACGCAAACTTTTTTTTTTATTATAAAATTAAAGGATTATTTGTAAGTGTGAACTCGTGAATTTGGTGTTCTAGGTACAGTAGTTTCCAGCGCACCACAAAGACGTTTTTAAGCACAATTTTATGTAACATGGTTGCTAGGGTGTTCTGTGTAGCATAGCAACATAGCAACACCCTAGCAACCACATATAGCAGGTCAACTGTAGTCACATACTTACACACACATACTGCTAGAATTTTAAATTGTAATAATATTTTACAATATTATCATTTTCATTTTATTTTTGAACAAATAAATGCAGCCTTGGTGAGCATAAGAAACTTCTTTCAAAACCATAATAAAAAAAAAAAAAACTTACCGACCCCAAGTTTTTTTAACAGTAGTGTATACAAAAACCCTAATTTTATTTTTGAACAAATAAATGCAGCCTGGTGTGCATAAGAAACTACTTTCAAAATCACAAGAATTTTTTTTTTTTTTATTAAAAATTTTAACAGTAGTGTATCCAAAAACCCTCATTTTATTTTAAGGATGTCTAGATATTTAAACTGAAAACAACAACAGAAATATTTCTTTGCAGTGTAAGGCAAGCAAAAGACTTCCCAGACTCTTGAGTGAGAATGAGTGTGTGAGATTAGAAAAGAAAGGGGGAAAATGAAAGATGAATAAAGAGGGAATGGAACAAAGGGCATCTGAAAAGCTGCAGGCACATGGTTGGCTGTGATTGAGCTAAGAGAAAACAGCAAAAGATAGTGACCGTCCTTGTTTAGCTTGTCAGAGAGAAGGATAGAGGGCTAAATTGCTTTCAGAGGAACAGAAGAGCAAAAAGACTGGGTAGACTTCAATTAAGGCCTTTTTTTAATCTACCACACACACACACACACACACACACGCAACACAAGAGTGTTTTTTATACAACAGCAGCCAAGGCATCTCAATTGGTACATCCAGAGAAACTACTGAAGGTAATCATGAGGCACAGAGACAGAGAAAGAAAGGCCAACGATAAAAAATAAATCTCGTATGGCTCAGAATGTAATGCATGTCATTTTTTGTTGTTGTTGTTGTTTACTTTTTAGTCGTTTTTGGACCTTGATTGCCTCTATGTTTTAAGTGATTGTAAATAAATCATATTTACAGTAGAGCTTAAACAGTAGAGCATGACACTAGCAATGCCAAGGCCTTTCGTTTCTGCTCTGAAAGCCGGTGAGTGCGTGTTAGAAATCAGGAATTGTGAGAGAACACTGTGCTTGGTATGTTTTTCACAGATCTTCAGCTGAAAAAGTTTAAATCCCGTCTGGCTAGTGTGTTTCCCGTTATGTTTAAGCCAGTAGGTGGAGAGTAGACGGTCTTTTGTGGCTGTTCGGACACATTCGACCACATGAGCATTTACACTACGAAAGCAATGCGATTGAATGCGTTTTCAACTACCTCTAGAACTGGTAGAAAGTGGAAAAGCTCAAAAAGTTTTAGACACGGTTTACACCAGTATAGCAAAATCTTGTGATCCGATCGACCAAAATGCATCTTCATATCAAGTGTAAACAGTGTAAACTTTTGCTTGGTAGCACAAGTCACTCTGAATAAAAGTATTTGCCAAATGCATAAATCTAAATGTAAAAGTCAGATTTGGAACAACAACAAGGTGATTAATGATGACTGATCTTGACTATCCCTTTTGCTAAAAGTTTTTAAGCTAAAATAATGCCAACACTAATAAGACAATTTCTAGGTTTGTAGATTAAGTGTAAAAACACATATCCACATCCACACAGACACTGTCCCCTGGCTAAATTTGTTTAATATATTTGCATGTGACTGTCATAAACACCCAGCAGCACTGCTCCTGTTGCATGAACAACTAAGAGTCTTTCACGTGACACAGCCAGGACAATTCATTCAGATTCATATGGAGTGAGTGTCTACTTTCCCTTCCAAATCACGCAGACTCTATCCGATCGATACGTTCACACATGCTAAAGTACGATTGCTATGACAGCAGAAAGGGAAATCATGGTATGGCACATACATCATATAATCAAGAGCACATCTCGAAGTGTCCTGGGAGCATTACACACACACACACACACACACACAAACTGGGGTGATGAATTAAATATGGGCTGCTGAAGAAGCAGCCGACCTCTGACCTCTGACCTCTGGGTGAGGGACGGGGCAAGCAGGCGTGAAAGGTAATCGCAGAGACAGAGGGGAACAATCGGTCATTCCAGCTCAAGATGTGTGCGTGAGCCTTTTTAGCAGGAGTGGCCGGCTGAGGTCTGCGAGGAATTGGGGATTTTAGGGATTTATTTAAGAGAAAAGGAAGGGGTTGGGGTTAATGGAAAGCGAGATCTATTAGAGAAAGACTGATGCGGGTGTGTTGGAGGGGGGCAGCTGTGAGAATTCACCAAATGGTGTGAATGAATCGTGAAAGCAGTCAATTGTGCATGTGAAGGACGAGCAGGGTTAAACCTTCACATGTGACCCCAAAGAGAGAATGAAGTGAAGAGTAAGATGATGGATGGATGGATGGATGGATGGGTGGATGGATGGATGGATGGGTGGATGGATGGATGGATGGATGGGTGGATGGATGGATGGATGGATGGATGGATGGATGGATGGATGGATGGATGGATGGATGGATGGATGGATGGATGGATGGATGGGTGGATGTGACATTTTCTGAAGTAAATGTGAGTGGTGCTTGTCAAAGTGCAAGGCATGCAACCACGAAGTGACAAAGTTTAAAAATGTGTGTTTGCTCAAATCCTTCCCCTTAAGCAATAGTATTAGTGATGCTTGCCTCAGCAAACTGCACTAATTACAGGGGGGAATATGGCTGTCTGTCACATGATGAGCTAATGGATTTCCTCTCACTAAATTCCCTGTCCATCACTGTCAGATGTGTGTGTCATATGCCTGTGTGGGTGTGTGTGTCCTCCGGTGACCATCTGTGGATACTTTTATTATTAATTTTTTATAGCACAGCTGGTCGAGAGAGAGAGAGAGAGAGAGAGAGAGAGAGAGAGAGAGAGAGAGAGAGAGAGAGAGAGAGAGAGCATCGGTTTCTAGATCAGCTCACTAGATCTTCTTTAAACAATTGGCTTTAACAAAATGTTCCATTTTTTTTCTGTCCTCGAAGGAAAACAATTGCATGAATCGACTAAATCACATGATTTTTCATAGTAATGTGAAGTAAAATGATTTGAGACCAGTGAGATTTCAGTGTGGGTGGAGCTAGCATGACGTTACAGAAACCAAAGGAAAAAAAAATAGTTCACACTGATAAAATCGCCAGTCAGTGTGCTATCATGCAAATATATGTTTCTGCTCAACAACAGTATCCAACGGAAACAATATCACTTTCTAAAGAATCTCCATGAAATAATACGGAAAACACTCAGACAGAACAATTTTGTGTGCCCTTATTGAGAGTTCAATGAAAGCTTTATATTTCTCTGCAGGCTCCGTCTGTCATTACAGTAGCCCGCTCTCCTCCGGACCACATTTAGATGGATTCAGAGGTGCTTTTTTACCTTAAGTGGACCCATTATGTCATTAAGTCTTTCTGAACTGTGGAGCGTAATGCATACGGTGATTGCAATGAGGGTTTTGCTTTGTACCTAGCAGGGAGAGAAAGAGGTGTGTGTGTGCGTGTGTGAGACGTTGATCTCTTAATTTCACATTTCAGACACGGCACCTGTCGTACAAACATATTTTTATGGCATATTTTAGAGTTAATCTGAAATTATTAGGCTCTCTTCATCTAGTAAGCTGTTGCTGAAGGGTGAATAGGAGGTGGTTTTGGTTTAATGTGCTTTTCTAAAAATAAAAGACACAGGGTAAGTATTTTAACAGTGTGAGCAGTTCTGCGGGTCATTTATTCACACAAACACACACTCACCCCTGATGAAGGGTACGCCGTCCACCCGAGCTCTGCTGTGGCGGTCCGGGTGTCCATTAATGTTTCTGTAAAGCAGACAAAAAGAAAGATTCATGAGGAATTATGAATATTTAGTTTAATAAGGAATTGTAATATTCATTAATATTAAATAAATCAATGAATACATAATGTATTTATTTAATAAACTTTTTTGTATTATTTAATAAATATATTATTGAATGAATGAATATTTAACAATAATAATAATAATAATTATAATTATTATTATTATTATTATTAAAAAATCCATTCAACTGATCAGTTAATCAGGATTTAAAAACACTGCTTTAGAGTAAAAACCCTGTACAGTGCCACTTTTGCACCCACAATGGCCTTGTGTTTCTAAAGACATATCTAGGATAAGCTGTATGTATCTTTTAAGTGGTCAAGCTCTTGTCTGACGTTATCAAGGGAGATATCTTTGACCAGCCGGGTGAATAATCCACATGCACACACTCCACAAAACACAGATAAGATGGATGATAGTGATAGAAAACCTGGAGTGAAACCTGACTTTTCCATCAATGACCATAAAAGCAGAGGAAACACAAAATTATACAAAATGGGTGCCATTTGCGTCCCTTAAAGTAAGTATTTATGTTTTACAAACAATACTAATGGAACTAATGATAGAACATTAAAGGAATACACACACTAACTAACTAACTAACTAACTAACTAAATGTTTTTATTTCATTAAGATTAATTTTGGGTCTGTCCTCAACCTTGCGTTTCCAATTTCTCCTTGCTAGAATAGCAAAAATGTACAATTGAAGTCAGCACTTTTTTTTCTTCTTGCAATGAACTACTCCATAATTTAAAATTTAAAAAAAGCATCAAGATTAGCAGCAAGCACACTGAAGCTCATCAAAGATATGAAACAGAACATCAATTGAACAAACAATTTCTTTAAATCACTTTATCAAACTGAAAACCACTGGAACCCCAAAGGCGCACGTTTGATAGAATTACCAATTTTCATTCCATTTATGATATTGTTTGTATGCTCATGTATGCACGCATGAGTAATTGTTTAAAAAAATGACACACGCATGTTCTGAACACTGCACACGTCAGTCCAGTGCTGTTGACTTCAGTTTTGTTGCGCTGTAGGGTCTTCCTGCACTATAGCATCGTTCAAGTGCCTCACAAATTTCTGGAGCCAAACCACATCAGTGTAAACGGACCAGAATCCAACTCTTAAGCCCACCAACGGCCATTCTCCTTCTACCCTTCCCTCTGGGGGTCCATCACACACACACACACACGTGTGTATATGACGCACTGTGACTTAATTGCATCCCTGTGTGCTCCCGCTCAGAGCGAAGCCTGTCACACCGGGATGGTTATAACTAACGAGTGATGTCACAAGGGAGAGAAAAGATTAAGAATATCCGCTCTTTCCACAAAACAAAATCTAACGTTACGCACCGAAAGCCAACTGTCATTTCCACTCTCACTCTCTGCGTCCCTCGTATGTCGTATCTCAATCTCTCTGGAGTTAATCATGCGCTCTCTCCTTTGATTTCTCTATATTTCAAGAGGAAGAAAGAGAAGATGATGAAGTAAGAAAGGTTCGCTCTCTTTCGGATAAATGATGAGAAGCAGATGACAAGCACTTGAGCTTCCAGCTACAGGATTCATAACATGATGTATAATTCTGTGATAACGTGACTCTCCTCCCCGGCCGTCAATAACTCACCGCCGGTTGATCAAGAAAACACATAGCCTACTCACTCATATGAATCATAAACCGTATTGTCAAGCGCTTGAGTAAAGCATAAATAAGGCTTGTAAAGTTTTAATCCAAGTCAGTGGCAGCCGGTAATGCCCAGTTAACTTCCTTAAAAACAACCAATTAAATTCAAATCAGAGTTCCACAGTCTATCCATGTTCATTCTCTGTATGCAGGCACATTCCAAACCAAGAGCTGCACACTTTTTAGGGATCATTAGCCATCAACTCACTATACTTATACTGTTTTCTCTCCAATATATTGGTTTGGAGCCCAACTGTTGCAAAGCAGCACTTTTAAAGCAGCATTGAATAATCTTTCATGAAAACATATTGTTATTTATATTTAGTTATATATACAAAGTCTAACAAATGAGATATAAATATATATATATATATATATATATATATATATATATATATATATATATATATATATATATATATATATATATATATATATATATATATATTATTTTTCATACATAATTCGGATGGCAACCAATATTGTTCAATCAAACAGGTAGTATTGCCCAAAACTCACACACCATGAGCACAGGGTTGGGTGCTAAGTAAAATAATAAAACAATTAAATTAAATTAATATTAAATGAAATACAATTAAAAAAAAAAATTAAACTAATAAAACCAACCCACAAGCTAAATATTTGAATGAAATGTGATTTAAAATTAAATTACGTATAATAAAATAAAATGCCAGTCATAAGCTATAACTGAAATAAATAAAGTAGCCTATTTAAAAACTGCTTACAGGAGCTTTAACATAGTTCAAATAAAGATTGTTATGAGAAAGAGATTATATTAACACATTGAATGATTTAGTTGTTATTGATCGGTGATGATTGATAAGCCTCTCTAGGAGATAATAAGCAGGAGATCATTCATTCTTTGATCAATTATGATTGGGAAAGCGGAGAGTTAAGAGCCAATCAGAGATGCTCTTTACTGGTGTGGGCGGGGTACAGTGTGATGAATGTAAATATTAAATCACTAGACTAAAAAAAATGCACATTGTGGGTTGGCTCTGTTATTAAAATCACACGCCATAATTCAATTTCTCTAAATAGCACAGCCTGTGCGCTTTCTCCAGCAGCTGGTGTCTCAGAGGAGACAGACCTCTGTACATTACTTCCCTCAGGAGATACATCCTCCTCCAGAGAAATCACTCTCAGTCTGTGTGAGAGGAGAACAGGGTGGTAGGTTCAGAACTTAATGGTTTTTGAGGTCATATCAGCTTCAAGCTCATTAATATGCATCGTGCGGCCTATGATAAATTATCATAATGGAACAAAGGGATCATGGAATCTTGTTAGGATGCAAAACGCCAACAAAGAGATGCAAAATGGAGACCACCACAGAAACCAGAGAGTAAGAAGGTGCAAGCACAGAGTAGATCACATATTTCATGTATAATAGTAAAGTCAATCTACACAGTGACCCTCTTTACCTCTGTCATTTCACACAAAATTGCTTCCTTTTATTTTCTGCTTTCTTTGGGTTTAGAAATTCACTGAGCTATTTGTCTTTGTTTTAAATCGTCCGCACTAGGGGTGTGCCATATCATACCGTCCACGATAATACCGGTATAAATTTTTACATGATAAAAAAGTGTCATATCGCGATATCACTGATATGGCGCATTACGTTCCCTAGCACGCACAACAACACCTGTCTGAGCGCGAGAGCAGCAAGTCAGCCTCCAATGACGATTTAGTACCTAAAAAGGAGCTACTTCAAAAGTATTTTAATAATTCCCGCAGGTATTCCTACCACTTATAATGCAGGAAATCCCCCCGCAAACACTGATTTTACCAACCGCGTGAGTGTTCAGCGGTGCCGCGTCTTCTCTCTCTCGCTCTCAAAATGGGTTGCACAAGTCAAGCGTCAATACCACACTCTTGTGTTTAGCAGTCAGGACATGACGGAATCTTTTGTCACTTGCATCGTAACTAAAGTTTAGCATTTTCACTTCTTTTTAAGTCTCATCAGTTTAAACATTTGCGATTTTAAACTACTCTCGCGCGCTCTCTGAGAGATGTTTACTCTGCGTGCATACATGCAGTAAAGCCGTCTCACAAACAGCTCGCGAGTAACAATAGTTCTGTTTCGCGGATTATATCGCTTTAACGGGGGAAAAAACACGCAAAATTGTGTAAAAATTCCGGTCATGGTTAGTGTATTCGTAAACAGTCGGTTATGTCTGAAATAACCATAAAACGCGCGTGACAGACAGTATAACAATAATGGATCCGGGCACTAGCTCTAAAAGTGACAGCAGCCATATGTGTCTGTCATTAATGTTGTCGTCAAAACAACAAAAGATAGCTTTCATTGTAAGGAATCAGAATTAATAGCCTATGTATTTAATTTAGTCAGGACTCAGGACTAGTGTTATGTTACATTTGATTACCTTATTCAGTTTCTGTAGTATTTCTGAATAGTGTTAGACGGACCTACTCAAAAACTTTTATCTTTATTTGTATCTTTATTATTTTGTATATATTTTTTGCTACTTTTTTTAATTTAATTCAAAGATTGAAATCAAGCTTCCTTGTGTTGTGTAAACTCTTAAAAACAAAATTACCAAATTGTAAAAACACAATGAGTGAGCAAACATTTTGGTGAGATAAATGTAATAATAAAAAAAAAATCTACATTTTTTTTTATATCGTCATAAATATCATTATCGCATATATTCTTGAAATATCGTGATATAATTTTGAGGCTATATCGCCCACCCCTAGTCCGCACCCATCGTGCCGAGCTGAAATCGGTTACGAGGGAAAAACAGTGTATTAATTCGCTGACATCAAATAGAGATGCACAATATCACATTTCTGACTGATATAATTAAGCCGATATGTTCATGGTATAGATGAAAACCGATAGATAACTCAAACACAAAAAAAACTCATTTAAAATACAACAAGTGAATATAAGCTTAACAACATTATAACAAACTATGAAAAATGGATATTAATCTTGACATTTGATAAAGATTACCTTTAACAGTCTTATTAAACGAGTGTTTTTAAAGATTAACTTTAAAGTGGCTGTGTAAGAATGTTGGTGTGTTATTCGCTTTTTGTATTGCCAATGTGTGAAGAGCTTATGACGAAACTTAAAAACGAGACCTTTCCAGAGACCACCTGTGCAGAATTCAATTGTGTCCGATATGTTTTCTGGTATGTGCCGACTCGCGCATGATCCACTCTATTGTGTCTCTGGAACGGAGTAGACTGTATGTGCGCTGCGGTGGTTCGTGTGACACTAACATGAAATCAGACTTCATTCACCCCAATTTAAAGCATATTTACACTGTCTGAATCGTTCCCTATCCCCTATATAGTGCACTATGTGTCATTCACCATGTAGAAAATAGAAATTGTGTGAACAACTGACCGATTTCAGCCACAGCTTCAGCACCTATTTATAATGTAGGAGGTGGGACGCTTCAGATTCTAGAGAGCATTTGATTGGACGGAAAATCTGATGAGAAGCTGAAGTGCAGATTGATCCAAATCATTGATCCACATTGGCAGAAGTGAGAAACTGTAGGTTTAGAATGCTTGTATCTTCTAAAAGCGAATTTTGTCATTGATTTGGAGCGCATATAGCTTACAGATAACAGTATGGCTAAAATATGCATACGAAAATCAAAAGCACTTCAATTTTGATTACATGGGGACTTTAAATAAGCAGTGCCAACATCTGCAAAATATCTCCTTTAGTATTCTATGAAAAAAAAAATCATACAGGTTTGACAGTTTTTTTAGTTTTTTTTGAACTATCTCTTTAAAAGCTTAGCTTTGCAATTTGTCTATCTCAAAAGCCCACTCTCGTCCTTAAGACACCGATTACAGTACATACATTTCTATTATCCGTAACCTATCCTAGAGCCCCATCTCACTGGATTTATTACCAAGCAGAACTTCACTCCCAAAACCTGCAGAGCCACAGTGCAATAAGCAGAGAGTCTGTTTTAATCAGAAATGTGGTCCTGAGAGCCTGAGTGATGTCACAGGCCTTAAATAAAGCTGTGTAAATAGGCTTATTCATCTGGATGGGTCAGAGCGCTGACTTCCATGACAGGGGAGGAATAACCTTCACCACGAATACAGCCGCATCACTCACCCATTGGCAGGCGGGGTCAATAACCCACAACCCCGAGAGCGCTCAACCCTGTCTCTTTCTGCCTGTCGTATTTACACAAGGCGTTCGGGGATGAGACTTTAATATTTAATGCAGGATAGTGCCAGTACAGAAAGAGCGCATTAAACATTGAGCAGGCCTCCGTTCTCCGATCAATACTGTGGTTCTCACCATGAAATTGCTCACCTGCAGACACACATATGCAACAGGCCCATCCAGAGCAACCAGCGTGGCATTATATTGACCAAAACCTTAAACCACACGGAGAGAATTTCTGATCTAACCTTGAACAAGTCTGACCAGTCAACATTGTTGGAAACTACTTTACATCTGTAGTACACCAAGATACAAGCTACTTAAAATTTAAAGCAGTTCAACTAGTCAAGCTCCTCTTGAAGTTAAAAAAAAAAAAAAAAAAGTAGCTTTTATCGGGGCAAGCTCTGTTAAAATCAAGCGGCAACCTTCCTGTCTCTCTCTTGAATCTAACATGGAAGTGATTAAAACTGCAATTCATCGACTGGCCGCTAGAGACAGGCACCAAAAGAAAGTTAATCCCATAGACCCCCCATGTTTAAATGCCCAACTTTACAGCAAAAAAAAAAAAAAATGTTTACAGCCTGGTACAAAAAGTGGTTTTGGTCTATATAGCTAATTTTGCCCTTTATGGCAACTGTGAGGGGATGAATTTCTTTTATAACTCATCCGTTTAAATTATATTAAGCCTTAAAGTTTGCGTAATTGAGTGCATGGTCACTTGAGTGATAGGTGTGTTGCCGCTGCTGTCACTGCTAGCCGTTTGTCTGCTGTCTGTTAGCCGTCACGTCATCTCAGCTAATTCCGCCTTTTTGCCCATTTTTGTTTATCCGGTGTGGTGAACAAATGAGTCCTACTGAAGAGATGAGTCCGAGCTTAGGACCCAAGCAATCGGATTGGTTCAAAGCACGTTTTATGGGTAATTGCTTTAGTGCCTGGTTACAAATCATACAAAATCACTTTATTATAGAAGACGTTTGTACTACGTTATAACGAGTCATTCATGTATTTTAACTTATACGTTTCATAAACTAGTATTTAACCGAAGCTATTCACCTTATTTTCGAACGCGGAAGTAAACATGGGTCCAATTTCCGATTTTTGTGCGGCACTTCCGTTTCCTCGCTTCCCTGGGCTAACTAATGATATCGATCGCGAAGGATTATGCAGAGTTGACAGAAAAATGTTACACATGCCCTAGCAGATGAATACAACAAAGAGCTAAAGCCCCGCCGCACCCAGTTCGGGTACCGGACCTGGTTGAAAAACTCATGCATCTAGCTGGCAGACTGCCAAAACTTCACCGGCGCCTTCAGCCCCGCCCTAAACACGGTCGAGCCAGCGCTGGACTAGTATATCTATGGATGTATTTTGTCATGTCAAATAATAATGCCATCAGAATGCAACCAAAGCACAGGATAGCAATAAGTAGATGGCTGGTTATAAATAATTGTAAATCATACAAAATAAATGCCATGATCATGATCATGCCATGATGACTAGATTTTATACAGGGGTTAATGATTTTGTTTCTCCTTGGAGTTTTTATTGAGACTTCGTAGCCCAGCCACTTTTCTGGTATCGGGTGGTCTTCTGTAGGTCTTGTGTTCACGAAATGAAAAAAACAAACATACGGTCGTTTCGGTGGTTTCTTCAAATGTAAAGCTTTTAACCACAGGCGAAGGGATTCCTCAGGCCGGGCTGCGTGGCGTGTCCGTTTTTATTTCGGCTCCCATGTTATTAATGTTAACAGGTTAGAGCTTGCACACTGCCTGTGTGACACGCGCGTCTAAAACGCTTGCATGCTAGAAATAGAATCGACGTCTATTTTTTCACGCGACACGCAAGCGTTTTGGAAGCGTTTCCAGGCAAAATAGAATAGGAAAATATGTTTGTATGTCATTTTGACAAATACATATTAATAAATGACATTTTGATGTTTGAAAGTTTAGTTTTTGACATAAATGCAGATATAAATGTAATTAAAAAAATATATATCATCGATTTTCAAATATTACACCTGTCAATACAGAGCGAAATATTCTGTAGCCTATTTTACCGTCAACACTGCCGACGTTGTCTTTGCTGCTATATGTTTAGAATAGAATAGAAAATACTTTATTGTCCCTAGGGGAAATTTGTCATGGACTCAAAAGTGCATAGTGCATAGAAGCAGCTGCCATTACAGACAATAAATACACATTAAAAGATACAAATAACAACAGCTGAAGAAAAAAAAAAAGAAAAAAAAATGTTTTTATATAGCCTATTTATGTTTAACGAAGTATATGCCTTCCACAACTCTCTCCCCATATGTCGAATATATCACCAATGAGGTTTATCATATGTCACCTAGCAGCAGCAGCGCCGCGTCAGGCACGTTTCTGGTGTGCAAAGACATGGAAAACGCCACGCTCACGCCACGCAGCCAGTGTGTCACCGGTCGTAGGGTCCCTGATGATTAAAATGTCAATGATTTCGATCATTAAAACACTCCTGCTCCAGTAAATGTTTATTTTGTACCAGTTATTATGACAACCTCTAACTGCACAAACAATCCTGGTCTTCCTCGAAGCCATAACGATGAGTTAGTTGTTACGAACAGTTGTTTGATTAACCGCTACGGTGAAAAGTGAGTTAGCTCGCCAGTGACCGGAAGTGCCTGGCCGGAAGTCTCGCACAAAATACTGTTAACTGGCTGTGTCCATATTTCCGTTAAAAATAAGGTGAATATATTGTGAAATTAAGCATTTCTCGTTGTTAGTGTGTTTTTTAGTTAGCTTAGATAGTAGCATAGCATACAGCTAACGTTATCCGATGATCATGCTAGCTGAGCTTTACCTGAGCTTATACTGCCCTGATACTACCTTACTGTATTCACAGCAATTCGTAAACAGATTTAGATCAGGCATACTACTGGCATACTAATGGGGTCCTAAGCTCGGACTCATCTATTCAATAGGACTCATTTGTTCACCACACCGGGAGTGACGTCATCTCTACCAAGATGGCGACGGCCGGCTCCGCCCACATTGGGTGTTTAAAAAATGCTCTTCAGAAATCTGCGGCTGACGTCACAGATACAACGTACATATTTTTTTTTACAGTCTATGGTTAAAATACATCTATGCAATCATATAATTTAACTTAACCTAAACAGAAACAACTTTTTAATATGAGAATACATACACGCGAGCACACACACACACGTATATTGTAGAAAGTTGCTCTGTCTTGCAGACTGAGCCGAGCTGGTGCAGTCATCCTGTCCTCCTGCTACAGAGCCTTCAACATGCCGACCACACGAGTCCTCCACCAAAACAACTGATGAAGACAGTGCTATGAGTTGGACTCTGACAAGTAAGATTAACGTTTAGCAAACAAACAAACAAAATCGGCTAACTTACTTGTACTGGTAAATGCTTGTGTACTATTTAAGTTAACGTTTCAGTGCACGGTGATATAAACTGGGACCTATGTAACGTTAGGTATTGTTTGGATGTATGGCTATAGATAGCTAGCTAAATTGATGCTAAAAATGCTTTAAAGTTGACAGTACTGTAACTGATCAAGTTAAACTCACATTAAAGTAGTCATCTTGTTAAAGTGTGCAGTGTTAAAAATCTTGTGTACTATTAATTGCTGTATTTTTTCTGTTTGCTTGGTTTTTATTTTTATTGTATGTAATTGTATTTTTGTAATTCATGTTTTGCCATGAAGATGGTCACAGATGCTGACATGGCATTAAATAAAACTATACTGATACTGTTAAAGTGTGCTTATTCCTAAGGTTGGCTGCATTAACAGTTTAGCTCTCTTGTTTTCCCCCCTCTTCACATTAATGTTATAGCCTCTGTCCCTGCCGACGGTTCACACTGGCAGAAAAAGGAAAAATTATGAAGGAAAATATGATGTATGGTGTTGGTTATATATTTTTTTTCCTTTGTGCACTGGCTAAGGAGATGAGACTTTGACTTGGAAAAGTAACTCACTGAAATAACAAAAATACAAACTGAAAAAATAAAAACAAAGTTTTTCTGAGATAATGTGTTATGTAATCTTGTTAAAACGGTTTTCATAAAATTGGTATCGAAAAAAGTATCGTTCAGGTATCGATATCGAAATTTGGATGTATATATGAAGAGTTCAGATGCTAAGTGCCATCTGAAATTTCCTTCTAGAATGATCATTTTTATCAAGGTCGTATATTTAAGTTCAATAATTTCACTTAAATGACAATTAATAGGTCATTTTCATTGCCATTTAAGTGAAATTGCTGAACTTAAATATACAAGCTTGATAAAAATGATCATTCTAGAAGAAAATTTCAGATGGCACTTAGAGGCTTTTGCATCTGAACTCTTCATATGTATATAAATATTTTCATACACACCTATAAATCAAACTACAGTGGCAAAATCTAAAATTTTGAAATTTACATATTTACAAAAATATCTATGTGGTCATATAATGAATGAATGAATCTCCTCATCAGTTGTCATGGTCGCAATGTTTTTTAAATGTATTTATTTATTTTTTTAACTGTCAAATGCCACACAGATACTTAAAACAGTTAATTAACATCAACCATCTAAACAAACCAATTCCCTAATATGAACCAGTCCAACATACACGTGAGAGAGCAGGTATTCTGATGAATTCTAACATTCATTTGTCACGGTCATGTTGCTTATGACAAAAGATTCATATCTACAGCTTGTATCGCTGACTGAATTTCAGCATCATTATTCTTTCATTTGTTGATATAGCTACATTCTGTATCTGTATTTGCTAAAGTTGCTAGTTAGGGGACAGCCAGATGGGGTGAAACAGGTCTCACATCAACCACGACCGAACCACACACACTTATCAGATACTTCAACGCCCACTGACGGGGTGAAAATGAATCCTGAGCCACATCTGAGTGTGTGTGAGAGAGACACGGGAGAGGAAATCCTTAATGGAGGCTGTAAGTCACACGTCGATGAACGGGGGAAATCAGTAAGTGTGAAAGAGAAAGAAAAGAAAGAGCGTGAGAGAAGGGACATGGTACAACTGATCGATTTAAATGTGAAAAAAAAAAGAACAATGGAGCAACA
Organism: Scardinius erythrophthalmus; assembly: GCF_964197995.2. Taxonomy (NCBI): domain Eukaryota; kingdom Metazoa; phylum Chordata; class Actinopteri; order Cypriniformes; family Leuciscidae; genus Scardinius; species Scardinius erythrophthalmus. The sequence goes on from NC_138229.1 coordinate 8,294,328, forward strand.
GCTTATTATCAGGATACTTGCACAAGAAAGAGAGAGAAACTAGTCAATGTGATTGAGTAATTGGATCTTTCGGAGGACCAAATCCATTTAGATTCCTCTAATTATTTCTAAATTACATTTGTTAATTGCAGTTTCATAATAAGTTATTGTTCTAACTGTCAGGGTTTGTGTCAGATAAATATGACTCTAGTCTTACTCTCAGACAGACTGCATTTGCTGATGCACATTGAACACGAGAAATTACCTTTTGTGCAAGCTAACAAGCTGCAATCACAGTCTTTACACTATTTTCAGGAGTCAGTCTTTGTCAGTCCACCATGAAAAAAAGAAAGATTTTTTTCACTGAGTCTTAATCAGGAGTTTGTTGTTTTCTAATCTGGTGTGCATTTCCCAAAAGCATCGTTAGCCATGGCCATTACCATCATTACCAGAATGAAACATCTGGAAATATAGCAAAACTACTGGGAACAAAAATAGCTACAGTAGTCTTCAGCCATGTTCGTTGTTTACAGCAATAATCTGACATTAATTCGACCAAACGGATTAATTAGTAGACGTTATTACTTCACCATATGTGTGACGTAATTAACTATATTGTTGAACCAACGTGGCTGGAATGACTGATGTGCGAGAAAGTTAATATTTTTTAGGGAAACTTGACTAGCTAGTTAGTTTCTTCAACAAAGCATCGTATGGTGATTAAAGTGAATTTAGGCACACCAACATTATAATGAACTGTGTGAAAAATCCATTGAGATTATTGATAAACATTCCAATTAAAACATCCGGTTACACTTTATTTTAAGGTGACGTAGTTATATTGTACATATTCAAAAAAGTACTGATTGATATTAATGAACAACATGTACCTATAGAGTTATGGTTAGGGTAAGGGTTTTGTTTTGGGGTTAGTTACCTGTATTTATGCATAATTTACTGTGATTATTACTATAGTAAGTACAGTACATGTAATAAAGTGTAATTATCCAATATCTACACTACTGTCATTAAGATTTTTTGTCTTTATAAGAATTAATCATTTTATTCAAGGATGCATTACATTGACCAAAAGTGATGGTAAAGACTTAAATTGACTTTTAAATGTATATTTCAAATAAATTATGTTCTTTTTTACTTTTTTATTACATTTATAATCAAGAAAAAAAAAGTATCACGGTCCTCTGCATTGATAATAATAAGAGATGTTTACTGAGAACCAAATCAGATTTCTGAAAAATCATGGAGTAATGGCTGCTAAAAATTCAGCTTTGCCATCACAGGAATAAATAAAATTTTAAAATGTAATAAAATATAAAACTTTTACTTCAAATTATAATACTTAAATAAATGCAGCCTCTGTGAGCATAAGAGACTTCCTTCAAAAAATGTAAAAAAAAAAAAGAAGAATTACAACCCCAAACTTTTGATCAGTTGTGAATATGGTCAATAACATATATGGAACAAATAGCCTATATTGTGCATCCCTAATGTGATCCAGAACCGAAAAGTCCTGCTATGATGAGCTTGATTCACACCCTGAACACAAACCCGCAAGTGCAAGCTGTTCAAATATTCCCAAAGTGCTTTAAATGAACAAATTGAATTCCATGAAAATCCATTAAGTTTCATGAAAGCTGTTCACTGAACACGCTCCCATACGATTCTTCACATCCCTGGGCTAAAGTCAGATGAACTTGTTTCTGTGAGACAGACTTCCAGAGTAGGACAAACTTCAACCTTGTCAAACACGGCTCCTAAACACAGGGAGCTGATCAGCTACAGAGAAACACATCCTCCTGAGTATTCCCCACGGCCAATCACAGCTCATGAAACAGGTGCAGAATGCCAAACAACCCTCTCAGCAGGCTGTCCTCCGAGGCACTTCTTTCTCTATCCCTCGTTCTTTATGGTCATAGATCATTTGCATGTATTAACATACTGGCAGATACAGCGCTGAGCAAAATGGCCATCTTTAGTTCTCCCATAATCCCTCCTTCATTTTCTACACCACTACTAATGTATCCTTTCGCCCCACCTACTCATTCCATCCATTTCCTTCTTTTCTTTCCTCGTTATGTTTTACAAGTGTTCTCCTTTTCTAATAAGTCTGTATAACCGCAGGGGGTTCGCCATTTTATTGTTCAAAAGGGTGCTAACAAGTGCCCTCGGTCCACCCTTTTAAGGTGCAAACACACTGACAGCGTTTATATCGTTAAAGGTCACCAAACCTTGTCCTACTTAGTCGTTCCTACAAGTCTGTGAAATAACAGTATAAAGCATAGTAGCTAGTAGAGGTCGACAGATTTATCGGTTTTGCAGATTAATCAACACCGAAAACTGATTGCTGGAACATTCAGTTATTGGCAAAAATACATAATATTTTTTTCCATGTTGCGTCCATTGCTTTGAGTAGCTGAGAGGGGTTTACTGACATTATACAGTATGAGAGCGCCCTCTAGAGGCGAAATAAAAACTATCGTGGAGTTTGTTTTGACACGTGAGACTAAGCGCTGCACACAGTGGGACACTTCAGATGCGGATTTAAAACAGACAATGAAACGGTATGTATACAGTACCGTACCATGTGTTTTCATTTAATTATAAAGTAATTAATTTGTTGACTAGATGCCGCATTAGCAGAGAACAGCAGTATGTTTGCTGTCGAGGCTGAGAGGACTCTAACATTAGTAGTACCTCAAGTGGTTAAAACAATGTGGCAAAAACACACGCAAGTCCGACCCAAATGTTTTTCGTCAAGATTGTTGCCATCTATTTGCATTAGTTCATATCCAGCTGGTCGTGTTTATGCATTCATTATGCAGCTATGTTGCATATTTTAGTATGCACATATACATTTTTACATTTTAAAGTTGTATCGCTTAACATTAGAGAAATGTTTAATCAAAACATGTTAAAAAAAAAATATTTTTTATAATTAAAAGGTATAGTACATTTTCATGATTCAGTACTGTTTTTCCATTTTTGTAATAAAGTTCAGCATCATTTTATGTTATGTTTGCTTTCATTCTGTATCCATTTTAAAAACTATCAGTTGATTAATCGGTTATCAGCCAGTGTGGTCCAACCTAGTTATTGTTATCAGTAAAATCCACTATCGTCGACCTCTAGCTAGTAATGAATTACTTTTTTAGAGTAACTTACCCAACACTGTCAGACTAAAACTATAGCGGTCTAATTTACAGATAGTATTGCAAATTATAAACTAGTTCATACCTGTTATTTACAATATTTATTTGAAACGTCTCTATACATCTTTTGCCCCAGAGCCAACAAAATCGTGGCCAGGTAATGTAAAATAAATGCATTTTTGACCCCTCTCTGACATCTTCATCTGTTAAATTCTTTCCCTCCCTTTCTTCCTTTGTAAAGTCTTTAGCTCTTCTTTGGCACATTCAAATTAGTGCAGTAACACAATGGACAGTAAATGACATATTCGTGTTCATTAAACAGAATATGAGAAGGGCATGTAATGGGACTGAACAGATTTCTTCATCAAATTGCTCATAATTCTTATTTAGCTATATATTAGGCAAATGCAGAGACACTAACTTCTGGATATGTGGTTTCTCTCTGTGGATATGGCACGCATAATGTTGATTACAGCCATTAAAGTAAAGAATATTACAAGCTGAACATTTACTAAAATCACATCTTCAGAAGCTGGAACGGAGCCGGCGTCTCAGAGCGCACCCAAATCACACTCACATTTACGAGAGCCTCCGAGCGCACATGTGTGCAGTGAGTAATGTTTTCAATCTCACATTTTCCCCACATCCCAGTTTAATTACATGAAATATGTTCAATCATCATTCTCAGGAGAACCAGCGGTAGCTTGTGTTTACGACTGGACAGCGTGAACGGAACGGGGTGTTCGGTCCCCAGTATTCTTGATAGCACAAAGCCAACCTCAAAGCTCCCTGAATAGCTTTACTGGAACATTAGATTCTCATGGAATGTTCCGTGGCATTCCGGAATCCCCTCGACATGTTAATGAATGTTCAACTTCCATTAGTGCCTTGAAGTGATTTATATTCTATCCACCTGTACAATCAAATCTGACATTATAATGCATGCATTTTTTTTTCCATCTCCCATCATGCTAATTTTTGTTCCTTTGAGATCAAAGCAACACATCTGAAATGTTAAATGACGCATAAATATAGTTGTATTAAAATATGCATTAAAAATATGAATTATTTACAAGATATGCTGGTCTAATCGATATTAGCTAATCATCAGTATAAAAATACTGCAGTTGATCATTATGTTTTTAGCTGTTTAATAAAATAGGGCATTTTCTAGTTTTTATGTTTACATTTTTAATTTTATACATATTTAATATTAAAATGAATAATTTATGTGAATATCTTAATTTATCGTCTAAACGATCTAAACTAAATGTATAATAATTATCTAAATTATCTAATAATTATAGAATAATTTAATTTACTTTTATCACAGTATTTTTTTCTTATATTACAGACGTACTTTCACAGATCTGAAACTAAATGTATATGCGAAATAATGGTGAAATAATGTATGAAAAAATGTAGAGCGGAGACGGAAACAAAAGGAAAGAATGATCAAGAGAAGAAGGGAGTGCAGGGAATTCGATAGAGAAGCTTTAATTGGCCTCTCATTCAAGCATGCACGTGGAGACATGAAGTCACTGCCTGCTGCGCTCTCATTGGTTTGTTCCTCGATGGGGAAGCCTGAGAGAATCCGACGTTTCATTAACAGTTCATCTTTTAATGAGAGCTCAGAGGGACCAATCAACATGTAGTGTTTCAACACACAGCGTTCCCCACGGAAACATACATGCTCAGCTCACAGGCCTCAACAGATGTATGCGCACATACACTTGCATACACTCCGCAATACAACAGGCCATCTCTGAGGTGGAATTTACCCTGAAGGCAAGTAAACTTAAAGTCGTCTGAGACACCCAAAGCCACATCAGAACAAGAGGTATTATGTGGTTTTCAACCTGTGTGCTGCTATTTACTATTAATAGAAATAATACTTTTGTAAATATATGTAAAAATGTCTAATTCAATATAATAATTCAATATATAATGACATAAAGAAAAATAAATATTAAACTGTTACTGTGTATTCACTATTTAAGTTTGCTGATTGGTTCTGCCTCAGTTGAAGCTGTAATATCATATTGGCGAAACTTTTTGGATTTAGCAAACGCTCCAGTGCGTATTTGTGTTTGTGCTCCGGAGAGCATCAGTTGTTTCTATTTACAACATGCTTTTGCAGTGTTAAGCAATGTAGCTCATCGCAGACATATCTGTTCATGAACGCAATGGCCAATCAGGTGTGTTTAAGATTAAGTCAGAATTCACTCACCGCTCAAAACGCCAGAGTTTTTGTTCAGCGCTGAGTTATGCAGACTAGCGAAACCTCTCATTTTAACAAAGTTTAGACACGATGCAGAGAGATTTATTGTGCAGTGCTTCATTAAATACCAACCACCTATACACTTCAAATGCAGAATTCACTCTCGAAATTGCAGTGATTGACATAATGACAATGGACGGGACAAAAATCTGATAGATGTGCATCAAGGTCAGAGCGCCCAATTTGATTCTGGAACCGGGCCCGGGCTTGGAAACCCATTATCTGCATTTGCTGTTCATTGCTAGGTTATTCAATAAAGACTATGTTAACAATCTCCATTTCTAAGTCCACATTAACCAACACGACAAATAGTCTGGCCTGCTAGAATTCTTGCAGTGGGCCGGGGAAATTTACGGCTTTCAATTGCACTCATATGTACAGTATGCATCATATGCAAATGCACAAATCATATCATATGCAAAATATTCACTCATAATTTAATACTGCTCTCTTCAGCTCTCTAGGGTAAAAGCAAGAAACGTTCCTCTCATGAGATGAACAGCAGCTGTTGAAAGTCTTTTAGAAAATGTGTCTTCACGACTTTCTTTCATAAAAGACAACTGTTCCAACAAATCATGCTCATTTACTGACTGATTCAATTAGCGAATTAGTTTGTTCAGACAGTTCAAGTAAATTAACTGGTTCAAAACAGGTTTCCCTGATAAATTTGAGTGCCTACATGGATATTATGTCTTCTGTTTTGTGGTGCAACATTTAGTTAAATACTGCTGTTCATCAATGTTTTCAACTATGTCTAATAAAATAGGGTGTTCATTTATTGATTTATTGTTTACATTTAAAATTCAAATAATTGTATACATACACTAGGCTATATGGACAAAAACATTGGGATTTAATTGGGATTATTATTTAATACAGGCGTTTTAATCAGACCCATTACCACATGTGAATAAAATGAAGCACCTAGCTAGGGTAAACGTACCTATTAAGCTCACCAAAATCTACATTGAGACATTTTTAGTGCACAAGATATTGGTTTTAGTACAAGAAGTTATTTTAAAATAAAATATTAATCTCTCACACTATAATATTTCATTTTATTTTAAATGACAAAAGTATTTCAATTAAGATGTACATCATTAAATATAAAAAGTCTGGCTGTGCTTAATGGGTACGTTTTGTACCCTTTAAGCACACCCCTGTTCCCAATAAGCTCACAACAAGTTTTATTAAAAATTCTTGTTTATTTTAATTGAAAAAAGTTTTATTTGAAGGTACAGAGTCAATCACAAAAAAACAGAACACTAAAATCAAGCAACAAGGCATTCAATTTGATCAGGTAGCCTATCCTATTCATAGTGACGTGTCATTCAAACTCATTGCAACATCTAGACTAGTCCACGTTCAGCTATGTAACCCATATTGAAAAATCAAATAACAAAACAAACCAATGTGCTCCTTAAAGGGATACTCCACTTTTTTTGGAAATAGGCTCATTTTACAACTCCCCCAGAGTTAAACAGTTGAGTTTTACCGTTTTCGAATCCATTCAGCCGATCTCCGGGTCTGGCGGTACCACTTTTAGCATAGCTTAGCATAATGAATTGAACCGGACAAGACCATTAGCATCTCTCTCAAAAAAATGACCAAAGAGTTTCGATATTTTTCCTATTTAAAACTCGACTCTTCTGTAGTTACATCGTGTAATAAGACCGACGGAAAATGTAAAGTTTAAATTTTCTAGGCTGATATGGCTAGGAACTATACTCTCAAAATCGCACCTTTTCATTTTCCGTCCGTCTTAGTACACGATGTAACTACAGAAGAGTCAAGTTTTAAATAGGAAAAATATCGAAACTCTTTGGTCATTTTTTTGAGAGAGATGCTAATGGTCTTGTCCGGTTCAATTCATTATGCTAAGCTATGCTAAAAGTGGTACCGCCAGACCCGGAGATCGGCTGAATGGATTCGAAAACGGTAAAACTCAACTATTTAACTCTGGGGGAGTTGTAAAATGAGCTTATTTCCAAAAAAAGTGGAGTATCCCTTTAACTCTCTGGGTCAGAGCTTTCCTGTCTACTCCAAACTTCTTGGACAGATACGACAGGTTTCTGATGGCTCCTTCTTTGTATGACATGCCTCTTTCATCTTTGGGCATACACTATAGTTTCGTCTAGCTTTTGTCATCTTAAGACTGTGAAAATAAGTTTATTAATCATTTTTTTGAAGATTAACAGTGACAACCATCAGTTAATATTTAAATTCTGATTATTAAGTATTTACATAGACGTTTAATGTGGGTGAGCTTAAAGGGAGCACACACTGTGCTTAATTGGAGCAAAAACATTTTTTAATTAATAAATATTAAATTAAAATTTAAAGGAAAATATTTAGCTAAATTAATAATCTAGGTAATGTATTAAGTTTATACCAATTTTAATATGAACAACTATTATAGACAATATCTATGAAATTATGCTTTTTCTAATTGATGTCACACTGAAGCTGTGTGATTGTCATAGTAGTGCACCCTTTAAGCTCACCTAACAATAATATGAATTCTTTAAAAATTACAGCAGTTTAAAACCACAGACTATCAATAAAATGTAAAATTATAATATTATGGATTTAAAAGTACAAGCCATTAATTCCTGTGAAGTAATATATTAATGTAGCACACAATCTTATACAGCTAGTAAGCTAGCTATGTTCGTAGCATCTGGGCTATGTTGCTAAAACTATCTTTTAGATCTAACTGTAATTATTTCCCACATCCAGGTTCCAGGTTATAATATTTAAAAGTCTAAACATTAATCTCTTAATTTTGCAATAAGAAGATGTACTTCTTCAAAATATAGGCTTAAACATATAAAAAATGCACATCTGAGGGGCTCCTCTTCTGGTGAAAGTTTTCAGACAGCTTTGAAAATAGCCGCCAGACAGTGTGAACACATGGACACACATATCTCAGTGTGCAATGGTCTGATTGGTTTAAAATTACAGGAGGTATATAGTAACAAACACATCAATTGGTTAATACATCAAATAGGATAATACATTGCTGTTTCTTTTTATAATCTGAGCTCCAAGATGGTAGTGTGCTTAATGGGTACTTGAGCTTAATAGGTACGTTTACCCTATGCAGTCTTACAAACATTTGAGAGAGAGAAAAAAAGTCATAAATACAAGTGTGGTTTTGTGATAGGATGCCACTTTTTCAATAAGTCAGTTTCATGGTCAACTGTAAGTGGTATTATTTGAATGTGGAAGCCAACCTCTGCTGATTCCAGAGCTGAAGAGTTACAAACTTCCACTAGAATTAATATCAGCAGCACAAAAACCTGTGTGGCGGGAGCTTCATGGACTGGGTTTCCAAGGCTGAGCAGCTACATGCAAGCCTCACATAACCAAGTACAATGCCAAGCGTCGGATGGAGTGGCGTAAAGTACATCGCCACTGGAGCAGCAGAAACATGTTTTGTGGAGTGATGAATCATGCTGCTCTGTTTGGCAGTCTGATGGACAAGTCTGGGTTTGGCAGATGCCAGGAGAACGTTCCCTGCCTGACTGCATCGTGCCAACTGTAAAGTTAGGTGTAGAAGGGATAATGCTATGGGACTGTTTTTCAGGGGTTGGGCTAGACCCCTTACTTCCAGTGGAGGGAAAACATAATGCTTCAGCATGCCAAGACATTTTGGACAATGCTGTGCTTCCAGTTTTATGGGAACAGTTTGGGGAAGGCCCTTTTGCATTCCAGCATAACTGTGCTACAGTGCACAAAACAAGGTCCAAAAAAGACATGGTTGGATAAGTTTGGTGTGGAAGAACTTGACAGGCCCGCAAAGAGCCCTGACCTTAACCCCATCCAACACCTTTGGGATGAACTGGAAAAGAGATTGCGAGCCAGGCCTTCTTGTCCAACATCAGTGCCTGACCTCACAAATGCTCTACTATATGAATGGGCAAACATTCCCACAGAAACACTCTAAAATGTTGTGGAAAGCCTTCACAGAAGAGTGGAAGCTGTTATAGCCGCAAAGAAGGGACCAACTCAATATTAATGTCTATGCATTTAGAATGTGATGTCATTACAGTCCCTGTTGGTGTAATGGTCAGGTGTCCCAGTTATTTTGTCCATAGTGTAGGCTACTTACTATAAATACAATTATATAGAATTAATCATTTATTACATATGAGTGAAAAAAACAACAACAAAAAAACAACACAAAGATCTAAATGATGTAAACCTTAAAAAACAAGTAAATCAATAAATTTGTTGTTTGCTACAAGCTTCTAATTTAGTTCCCATGTAGCTTCCCCAACACTCCTCTGCAATAAGGGGAAAAAAGAAAAGTGGGATGTCTTCCGTTAAGATTAATAAGCTTTGACTCTCGGTTTGTTTTTAAACTAAACTGATTTTTTTCTGACACCAGTGGCAACCTTAACAAAATCAATGCAAAAGAAAAAGAAAAAAACAACAACTCCAAGTCATTCAGGGGATAAACAGACTGTGAACACACCATCAACAAACTGGAGTTATGCATTACTAGCCTACAGGCTATATTTAAACTTTCATTCATTCATGACGGCAACATACGCATGTAATGCAGGTAATAAATCCTGCTGCGTCACACCTGCCCATCCACGGAGGCTATTTACTACAGCGCAGGCATAATTGGCAACTCATGCCTATATGCACAGGAGCTTGAAGAAACAGCAGTTATAGAATAATTACAGGCATGAAGGAACCCTAATGCCTATGGAGCACTGAAATGCATGCTGAGAGCTGCTGCTCATGGGTTATAGGCAAAGACATCTAAGAGGAGTTCTTTAACATATTCAGACTTGGCTTTTCAAAGAAGACCATTAATAAAACACTACACATGTAAAAGAAACATGAAATGGCACTCACAACACAGTTGACTTCCTTAACGTGACATACTTCAGGGTGAAAAGGTATTAAATAACGGGAAATAATGTATGGTGCCAAACTGACTAAATATGCTCGATTGGATTGAGTGAATCATAATATATTTGCATTGGTTTTGAGATAATACTTGAATATTATAAACCAATTTATATGTTTTACACTAGAAAAACGTTCACTATTGGACCAGAGACAATCCTGTATAATTAATGCACATAAGGTGAATGATTTGATTTCTAGTTGATCTGTCAATAACAGCAGCATTAAATAACAAAAATCCTAAATCTGGCCACCCAAACAGCATCTTTAGATGTCTGAATTTAATCGCAGGGTGAGTATAAGCAGACAGCATCACTGTAAATCACATGTCAACAAAAAATAATTATGATATTATCAATCAGCTTTAGACTGATAAATCTACCTCCCAACGAGTACTGATGGTAATATTATGGCACTGAATGATTACCATATTTATACACCTATATATTTACATGGTACTGTAATGAGCCATGAATACATTTTATTTTATTTGAATTTCCTGTCAGATGGTCTTAATAAAGTGGCATGAAGAAGTATTAGAGAAGTAGAAGAAAAAACAAACTGAAATCACAGAAGGGAGAAGGGAAACGTCTTATCTTCCCCTGCACAAACGGCTCAACTGACAACACAAACACAAGCTCACCAACTCCATGCCATGACCTCAGATATTATCTGAGACAGGAAGAGAGAAAGAGGTGGTTGATGTCAATGGCAGATAGAGAAAGTGAAGATCAGTCAACTGCCCAACTCTCTCACGTATGCTGGCCATTTTCATCAAGAATAACCGGAAAGGTCTGATGACTTCTCCAGTGGTGATGAAACAGCTTCTGGAAAAGACACCCACTCAGATGGCAGATAAGACTGATGCCGGTACCTACCTGCACATTCCAATTAGCTTAAAAACTTTATTCTATTCCTCATTGCTAATATACTGTAGGTTGGTTATAATGGGATTATAATGGTCGGGATCATATATAATAATAATCATCTACAAATCAAATAAGATCTGTACGGGATAATGTACATCCAGCCGGTTGTTATTTCAGAATAAACCTCTGACAGGGTTATCAGGACCCAGACGCAAAACGGAGTGGTCTTGCATCAGCCTGAAGGGGTTATTACACGGCTACTTACCAAAGAAGTCCACAAAACTGCATGACATAGTCAAATCAATATTTTGTGTACAGTGATTTAATTGAGCTTTAATATTTTATTAGCTCACCAAATGCAAAAATTCCATGAGGAAAAACCATTCCTAGCAAGCGTATGGCGCTGCTGACTTCAGTAACCCAGATGAGCCTGTGTTATCTGTTTTCAGCAGTTGTTTTATATATATATATATATATATATATATATATATATATATATATATATATATTTTTTTTTTATATATATATATTAATACATACAATATATATAATACATACATACATACATTTAAAAAAGAAATATCTGATGTTGAATAGTCAATTCAATTTCTGATGTTTGCATACTTTTCCTCAGACCCCCTAGCATCCCTAGTTTTTAACTGGTAGTTAAGGTGTGTGTGCTGCATTCCGGTAAGTCTCCACACATCACCAGCTCTAATTTAATTAACCATTTTATCTGTTGATCTCAGAGATCATTTGAAAATCATCTCATCAGAGAGCTCTAATGGTATGAGTGGATGAGAAGAGAATAGTTTCATCTGAGACAAAAACCTGATGACTGAAGAGACATGTGTTTTTGTTTGCTTCGCTTTACTTCTATTGTTGGCATGATTTCCATCACTTGATCTACTTTAACATTGCTGCTGTAAGACAGAAACCACCTGTGCCAGGAATGCCTGGAGATAACGACAGCTCGTATAATGCGCATGGAGAGTTGACTACAGTATGAGGAATCTGACATTTAAGATATGGGTGGCAATAAAAATCACAGTTAATGTTGTCAGATAAACATCACCATAATCTTTACTTTTCATATCGACCCAAGCATTAATTTGATTTGATTAACTTTGATTTCATTTTTCCTGCCAGATGCCACAGAAATAAAAGAACAATTATGCATTTAGGAGGAGAAAAAAGTTAAATCATTAGTGCTAGTTGGTGTTTTTATTATTGTTCAAATAAAAAATATTAGTGTTTTTCCTTCCACCACCTAAGAGACAGTACAAGACTGAATTATCTTCTGTTTTTGACAACATTCAGGGTTCTTGTGGTTATCTAAAGGGATAGTTCACCCAAAAATTTAAATTCTGTCATTATTTCCTCACTTGTATGTCTCATGTCGTTCCAAACCCGTACAACTTTCATTCATCTTTGTAACACAAATGAAGATATTTTTAATGATATCTGAGAGATTTCTGTTCCTCCATTGAAATCTATTCACCCAAAACTCTGATGCTTAATAACGTTCATAAAGATATTGTAAAATAAATCCACATGAACCGAGCCGTTTAATCCAAGTCTTTATATGATGAACAGATTTAATTCAGGCTTTTATTCAGATAAACATTGATCAGTGAACATACGTAGTTTCAAGCTTACCTGCTTGATGCGTGAGAACAAACCTCATTGGTTATTGTGGAAGCTCAAACGTGGTGGTGTAACACATGAGAATGAACCTCATTGGTTCTCGCACGTCAAGCAAGCATGCTTGACCGTAGATTTATCAAAATTGAATGCGGATACATAAAAAATATCTTCCTCTGTGTCCTGAAGAATGAGACTACATTTTTCTGTGAAACTCAGTAAAACTGAGGTAAAACAGCCTTGACTGGAGCATTGAGGAAATCCATTTAAACACATAACATCCCATTGTGGTTTCCTTTAACAACGGGCAAGAAACCAATCTGGGGATGTGCAAACCCTCGCGCAATGGTGTTAAATATTCACTGTTTTATAGCAAGTCTTTCCTCACAGCTGAGATTCACTGACAGCATACAGCACACAGACACACACAATTCAAAATGAATTCAAAAAAGTGTTTGGGTCAAGATACCTGTTTTGCAGAATAATGGAAGACGGATGCAGAAAGGTTGGCAGAAATATTCACAAAGCCTGTTTGGAAATCATAATGATTGTAAGCGCAGCTGGTGACTTAGAAATTACATACTTCACTTTAAAAGTGCCAGTTCCACTGATCGACCCATTAAGTGTCACTAGTTTGAGTCTTCAAGTCCACGCAACCTCTAACTTCACAGGTACACGTCTCGACTAGAGCGTTTTGAGCTTTATGCCTCCCTGTTGCACATTTAATAGCTGAATAAAACATGAGCCATTACGCTTTAAAGTCTCCCATTATGATTTGTCTACTTTTAATAAGGAATGAAACAGAACTTTGAAAGAGCTTGCCAGAAAGAAAGGAAACGAATGCTTTAATTAGGCTAAAATGAAAGAAAAAGCAATTCAGGAAATGGTGGAAACCAACAGCAATTCAGAGGACTGTATTCAGTATGGAGTTAACAAGCCTTTCCCCTCTGCTAATAAACATGTGGAGCTCATATGTTCTGGCCCATTACAAAGAATCGCATGGCCCATTGGGTTCTGAGGATGGGGCCCTTCGTGCAGCAGGACCGAATGAGCCGTATGAGCTGCTTGACTCTAGAACACCGTCAAAAGCAAGTTTTCCAGACAAAAAAACATATTTGCTCTTGTCTGAGGATAACAGATGTTTACATGCTTCTGCTATAAAAACTGTGGCTTCATAAAAACTGAGAAAAGTTTTTTTTTTTTTTTTAAACAAATCAAATGATATTAAGGTAACACTTCACATAATTCCATGTCCTCTCTCATTCCCAAACAACAAAAAAGTAGGAAAAAATATTAAACCTCATTGCTAAAAATGTTACGAATGAATGAATGAATGAATGAATGAATGAATGAATGAATGAATGAATGAATGAATGAATGAATGAATGAATGAATGAATGAATGAATGAATGAATGAATGAATGAATGAATGAATGAATGAATGAATGAATGAATGAATGACCAGTATAAAGAAAGTTAATGCACTTTCTTTATAATGGTTATACCAGATCAGCACGATTTCATGTTGACTTTCATTAGGTTTTTGGTAAGCAGAGTAAAGTTTAATGTGCAAGTTCACTATGAGGAGTCTTTCTTGCAGACCACCTGTCAACCAGGTGCTGTAAAGCATCCTCATACTATTAAAAAAAAAACATGTTAGCGATTAAGCATCTAAAACTTTCATATGAGCCTCGGGCCTTAAGTAAAGTCTGTTATTCCTCAGCCATTTCATGGTACACAACCTTTATTTTAGACAGCGATTTTCTAGAAGCACCTTCGAAATGAGCCGGTCTAAATTCACATCTCTTGTCTGCGGCTAAATAAGGCTGTTCTTCGCAGGGGCACACAGTAATTTCCCCTGAAGCTATCCAGAAGTCATCTACCTCAGACAGGCCGCCGTTCGTAATCTCAGTGGTGAGAGCTGGCTGAATGGATCTCACATTTCCCTTGACTACACTTCTCACTTTCTCTCACCATATAGCATCTCTTTCACCCTTTTCTCTCTCTCTGTGCATCCATGTCCAATGCCCTGAAAAAGTGCAGTACATCAAGATTTGAGTGGGCGAAGGTGCCTTGCTGTAATATATCAGCCTTTTCGTTTCATTCTCTCTGGCTCATTGGTCGCCAAACAGTGCATACATGCACCTTTAACTCGCTCCGTCAGCATGGGGACAGATAAACACAACGGCAATGTTCAGAAAGCCTTCGCTTTTAATCAAACCACAGCGTAAAATGTGTTCTGGGTCATCAGGCGCCAACAGCACTGTATTAAAGTATTTCTGTGTATGATAGTAACACCACTCTATTGTTCGTAAGGTGAAAAAAGAAAACTCATCTGCCTCATGCAATTCTAACCGACTCAAGTGTGTTTGTTTGCCCCTTCGTAGCCATGAAAAAAAAAAAACAGGCACCAAGTTCTGCTAACTCTCTCCTCCCACTCAAACTGCCCTCGGCTGGCCGTTTAAGACAGGTGTGCTGTAAACATGGCCATCCGTGGTACCGAGGGCATCAAACTGACCCATAGGGTCAGGACAACGAAACTCTCACCCACATGGCTAAGACTATCATGCTAACACCAGCTCCTACGCTTCTTCCGAGGAGTCAACACAGTAAAACTAGCACTTTACTAGAAAAGTGAACCTGACTATTCAAGCTCAGAACACAAGGTTAACAAATCACAAATACGAATACTGATGCCACCACACTCTTCTCTCAGGATACTGTGCATGCAGTAGATGCTGATGCTAATTCGTTTAAAGTTAATGAACAATTTGAATATCAAAAGTATACCTTTCACTTACAAACAAATTAAACATAACTATATTCACACTATAAATAACAACTACCACCAGTTTCCACCATAACACCGTTGTGAGGATGGATGGATGGATGGATGGATGGATGGATGGATGGATGGATGGATGGATGGATGGATGGATGGATGGATGGATGGATGGATGGATGGATGGATGGATGGATGGATGGATGGATGGATGGATGGATGGATGGATGGATGGATGGATGGATGGATGGATGGATGGATGGATGGATGGATGGATGGATGGATGGATGGATGGATGGGCTGAAAGATAGACAGAACCATCAATAGATAGACAGAATGATATATGATATACTGGTTTATACAATTTCTGTAGTTGAGTGTCTGAAGATATTGGTGAAACATAAGTTTTAAATACACCAAATTCAGAGGGATAATCAATGCAAGTCTAAGGTCAATCTCTCAGTAGTGCGACCGTTACCCCCCCAAGCGCGAGCTTTAACGCTGTGACAGCGCGGAACTGCGTGCAGGTATTTTGACAGCTCACATTGCTGAAGCAGTTAAAGTTTATCAGGTGTGAGATCTCCCTTAGACGCCTCTCCTCTTACAATAATTGACTCTGACAAGCCTGTGCCAGCTTGCGCTAAACGAGAGTAAAATCCATCATTTTTCTTTCATGCCGTCCCACTGCTGAAAATGTTACAATTGTAAAGGGAAAATGGGGCCCCTGCAGATTAATTCCTAGCAAATTCATGACTAAACTCTTGGGGCCATAATCCCACTTCCTACAACATGGCTGAGTTAACAGCAAATATGCTAATCTCCAAACCATAATCAATTTGCTTCAAACTAAATCAAATATTCTATGAAATGTATGCATTTTGACAAATTGGCTAATATAGCCTATTAATAACACAATCCCAGTCAAAGTAATACATCTAAATTGCACAGTATAATGTAATGTAATGTAATGTAATTATATTATATTATATTATATTATAGGCCTTTGCATTTAATGAAATTGTCATAAAACAATAAACAATAATTTTAGTTTGAATGATTACACTCAACAGCCTGCAGGTTATAAAATCTATAATAACGATTTCTGAAATGTACATCTACTGTAATTCACAGAATTATTTAATAATACCATATGATGTATGCATGGTATTATTAAATAATTCTGTGAATAACAATGACAATATTAAATTGAATATTTAAAAAGAAATGCCACTTGGAACTTTCTTAGGGTCTAACTTTAGAAAATATAACCTCAAATATAAAATCTTGATTAGATTAATAAGGATAAAGCCAGTCAATAAATATGTTGAGATAAGATTTAGTGACATCAGGATCAGTTAAATGTAGTCTGTCTGTTTTGGAGAGAAAAAAAAAAAAAAAAATCAGCAATTTTCATTGTAAGAACAAAAAAGGTACTTATAAAAAAGATAGTCACATGGGTTGACATGAGGGTGAGTAAATGAGGACAATTTCCATTGTAAAGTGAACGGGTTCATACAGATTGTGTGTGGTCTACACTATAATAAGAGCCCGAGGAGAGCTGTAAAGATGCCAGCCAGGCCAATTTCAACGATCTACAAACTAGTCCTGTGACGGGTCACTCTGAGCTGCTGCGCCAGGGCAATGTTTAATATACGAGCAGCAGGGTGACCTGCCGTGCAGAGACTACAATGGATTTAGCCGATGTGAAAACAAGTTTCAAGTAAAAACAAATGTCACTGCACTTGCGTTTGCCCTCCCTCTCTTTTATCCGTCTATCTATAGCCATCTATGTCTTGCTCTCTCTGAGGGCCGACTGAATGTCTAGGACAGATAGCGAGGGCAGAGAGGTATACGTGTAAAAGAGCAGATAAATCTCATTTTTTTCCTTTTCTCTCCTCTCCGAGGAATACCAAACTGTCTATGTCTGAGAGATACCCAGCAGTAAGGTCTCCCGTACCCTTTCCACAACACAATTAAGCCGTGCACGGTTATTCCTCAGTGCGAAGTTTGTGTCACTGAGGCCCTACAGAGACAGCCATTGAATAGACTAACTGGCCGCTTAACCTTTTCCACGGCCAGATTCTTGCCCCAGGATTGTTTCTTTTGGAGGTTTTTTTTATCCCTTTTCTCTAGTGATGGATGTTGATTCCTCATCAGACTCATTTGGGCTCACTGGCGTATATTACAGACGGAGAGGAAACATTTATTTACGCTGGCAAAGAGCCTCGGCGTGGGGCGAGCAAACGGCAACATGGCCGATATATGAGGCGTTTCCCATAGCCTGAATTCTGTGTTTATGTGCGCACAAGAACGCAAGAATAAACATTGAAAGATCTTGTAATTACCCCCTTCCTGCCGTCAGTTGTGTCCTTTTACATCCTCGTTTGTCAGACTGAGCTGGCCACAAGCCTTCACAAGCATAAAGATAGTTTACAGTCTTGCATGTCAGGCTATACATTACGCTGCTTGTGGTCTATTGTGCCACACTGTATGCTTCACTTATACATTTCATAAATACCGCTTTGAATTCTAGTTCAAAACATAATATTTGCTTCAAAAGCACCACTACTAACCTAAAGAGCATAATAACCTACAAATTACTCTATTCAAAGCACATTGTGCCTTACAGCCAACTTTTCAAACATTTTTACGCCAATATGATATAATGGCAACTGCATATTTTCACAAATAGAGGACCAATTATAAATACTAAGTGCTTTAATGACAATATGTTGTTTGAACTATAAATATTACAAAATTGAACACATTCCAAAATCAATCATTTAATCTCTATAGGCCCTTTATCACATCCCTGGTCCCTGGACCCCAGGTTGAAAAAACCTGCCTTCATATTTTATAGCATAAGAACAAAACAAAAAAATGAGCTAAAAACGAGCCAGTTAGACCACAAAGGCCCTGTAAACGCAGCGCTCAATCCTGGGGTAAAGATAACAGCCCCAACAGAAGGTCTTACAGGCCAATAACCAGGCACTGTTACAACCTCTCAATGTGGCTACGGCATGATAAACGTTGCTTGGCTCAGGTCAATGGCATTGTGAATCTGCCATCCCTTTAGTCTCTGCGACCGACCGACCGATCCCCTCCGCTCCTAAAGGGAGCGGGTTCAGCAATTACTAAAACAGCGCAGGCAATTGGCCATGAAATATGTGCACAGCTCCAGAAATCAATAGGGCCTTATCAATGGCATAAAAGCCTTGCCACTCAATTAAAGCAATTATGCTTCACCCTACAATCACTCTTGCCTTTGCCCAAGAAGTGACTTTAAGTTGCTTTCGCACTAATGGAAAAATAAATTGCCATGATGCCGGTTCTCGCACGCAAACGGGAGTAATGTTTGAGAGGCGCAGTGTGAAGAGAGGCAGCCCAAGCCCGTAATTTAGTGGAGAGATTGCTCTTTGCACTGACTCAATGTTCCTTTTAACGAGCCACTGTGTTTCCTTTGTGAAGCCAAGGCCTCATTTCCGAATCCTGGAGAGATGGAGAATCTCTGAACATCATCCCGGTTTGCCACGTCAGCCGTAATCTCACTGCGGACGTTTAAATGACTTACAAGGTAGAGCAGCATCTCTTTGTCTGCTACCGTTGCCCTGTGAATAATGCCGCTACGAGATAAAAGCTGACAAAAGAGGAAGGGAAAGGGCAACAGCAAGTTCTATTCACGCCACAGCGGCATGTCTTTGTTTGCGGTTTTGTTGTACTCTTCTCTCTTGCCATTAAAGCCACGTAAAAAACAACATTGTCAAAGGGAAAAAAGAAAGCTGACACGTTCTCTTGAAGCCAAATACAATTAGAGCAGATCAGCACTAAAGCTTCTTAACTCTAATTTTCTGATGACATTTACTGAACTTTGAACGATTGGAGTCACAAAGAAAATAATTATCATTATTTTTTTACTTCAAAATCTAAGCAAATATGCTCTTACTACATCAAAACAGTATGAGCAGATATTGTTGAAGTTTTATCCTTCTCTTTTCACAAAACCCCAATTAACCCCTGCTGGTAGATGTTGTAACTACACCATTTGGATCCAAATAGAATAATTCTGGAAAAAATAATTCAAACCATGGCTGGGCAAAATTCAGAACTAAATTGGCTCCCTATCAATTCAGTTCATTAATCTAACTGTCTGTCTGTCTGTCTGTCTGTCTGTCTGTCTACCTTAAAACATCAATGCATTTTAAACTTTCAACTTTTTTTCCAAAACTTTTTAACAAGGCTTGTCAATCAAACATTCAATATTTATCTGGTCAAACTGATTTTCTATTCATAAATCAGTTACATGAATTTATTTGAATTTTAGTTCATTTATTTTCACTTGCATACATTCCTAGCCTGGTTAAAACCAGACCCTTCTCAGTTGAAACTGAGTATAGGGTCTGGGGAAGCTATGTATACAAATCATTTCCAAAGGGGCGTCACCAACTGACGTAGCTCAAATTCATCTGGGCGCAGTTGTATAGTCTTAAAACCAATCAGATCGATGAAGGGGATGACGTATGCTTCGAGTGTTGTTCTTTGCTCCGGTTTTAACGAAAACGGTAAGTTTAAATCGCTCAAAACAGACGCGATAATTGATTCGTTTATATACTGTCTATGATTCAAACGAGTGATGTTTCACGGCGGCAACCGGCATCACATGTTGACGCTAAAGGGTGCCCTTTTCGTCGGATATTAAAGAAATTTCAAAAGCGTCAGTATTATGACGCCCTAGGATGAGAATGCGTTGCATGTAAATCCCTCCCCAAACGTTTCTGATTGGTGCCGCGATTTCAGCGGCACAGTAATGAGTTTGAATGGGCTCTTCTCCAGACTATCCTGAAGAGATAATTAAAATTTGCCGGAAGTAGTCTGGGTTTTCCCAGGCTAATACATTCCTATTTAAATTGTAATTCTGCATCATGTTTGCTACCTAATTAAATCAAATTATATTAAAATGTAGCATTCTCAATTCAGTTCTCAACGGTGCACAATCACGATTCATTGTCTTCTTATAAAATAAAACATGCTTCAAGCTACTGTACATTTAAATGACAAATGATCCATTATAGTATAGACAATTATTTTGGTTATTAAGATAATATAATAAATATTAATCATGTCAGACCCCAAAAAGAACTAAAAGGGTTAAAAAGACTCAGGCAGTAAATATGAGCAGTCAACAGTAGCCTGTGTTTGGCCGAGAGAGAAACAGATCTCTGATAATGGAGAGGTGATGAATGTGCGGGGATGTTTGGAGGTGATAACTCTCTGGCTTAGTGTGACGTGGTCTTGGCAGCGATTGGCTCACCGCAGAGCAGGAAAGCTGTTCGGAGATGGTCCATATCTGTTGGCCTTGACGACACCAAGGGGAATTCTGGGGCAAAAAACGATTGGGTCCGCAACAAAAGCAACCGGCTTCGCTGTTAGACGCTCTCGTTTGCTGTGGAACAGATTAGGCTAAATCTGATTAAACAGTCAAAGCGAAAGGCATTTTTTACTGGGCAGAAAACAGCGGAGGGACTGGCACGCCAGCGTACTTTAATCCTTTAAATCAGACAGAGCATGCCAGAGCAGAAATTTCAATTACCAGCATGCTAAACTGCATGCCACAGACAGCAATTAGCAAGCAAAATGCATGAATTGAAATATTCAGCTTTGCAACTTAGATATGTATGAATTTTCACCAACAGGAAGCTCCGCATGATTTAACAAAGTTCAGAATCGACCTATAAACAGATTCCCCGAACAAACTTGTCCTTAGGAAGGACGTGGCTTCTTTCCTTCATCCATTTTGCCAAAGAAGTTTAACGGTAATGTGACACCCTACCGGACCATCTTGTCTACTAAATACACCTACCTTCATCTCTGCGGACATTTCCAACCAAATATGCTTCCTGCCAACAACAACAAACATTAGAATATGCATGAGCCGTTTCTTGACTGGGGGGAAACTTGATGAAACCCCAAACTTTGTAAGATCTGGCTGAAATGTTGATAAAATCTTGTCACCCTTCCAGAACTGAACAGATGCCAACACTAAATTTCCTGCCAATATGATTTTCTTCAGTTTCAGGTACGTTTCTCCGATCAGACCCTTCTCTTCCGAGGCTGGCACGAAATCCCGCTCACAACCAATTCGGTGGACTTCATCCAAAACGTTAACCTTCTCAAATGTGCCTGGGGAAATGAATGGATAACATGGAAGTTTAAAAAAAAAGGAGATAAAAAAAATCCCACAGATTCTCATGAATACTCATGCAGAGGTAATTAGCCTCAGTGGAGCCAGTCATATCCTTCTTTTTCTGTACTGGCATTTGCAAAGGGCATCCTGACGTGTCATGGAGGACCCCTGGGGACTGGGTAAGCCAACACCTGGCCTTGCTAATCTGAAGATGAGCCAAAGCCCTCAGAGTACAGTTAACAATCCCACTAGCCATCTCACTGGCCTCTCAATCTTACATCTGGGCCACATCTGCAAGTCCGCTAATGATCATTAGGGATTCAAAACAAGGCCCACTTTGGCTCAAGTGCCAACAGAAACCTGCCCGCTTTATTTTATGGGATTCTGACTATCGTTGTAGGCAATCCACCACATTAGCATTACTCAGATGTCATCTGATTGGACAGTCGTGTTCATGCCATCGCCTTGACAATGCCTTGTGATCTAAACTGTCCAATACAAAACTGGCTGTTTGTAAGCTGCTCCCTCCGACCATTCAGGGAGAATGAGGCGACAAGTCCAGCTCACCTTCGGTTTACACTGAAATGCCTTCTGTTCACACTGAGAATCATGTACACTGTGCGCGCAAGTTTGTGTGTGTGTGTGTGTGCGCTCCCGTCTCATATGAGTATGTGCGCGGAGAGTTTGTGTGTGTGTGCTCGCGTCTTATTGAGTATGTGCACGAGTTTGTGTGTGTGCTCGTGTCTCATATGAGTATGTGCGTGGAGAGTTTGTGTTTGCGCGCACGTCTCATACAGGTATGTGCGCGGAGAGTTACGCGCCTCTCGTGTGTAGAGTTTGCGTGTATATGCGTGAGCGACTTTAGGTGTGTCGTTGTGCATTTCATATGTATTTGTTTGAGCATTCAGCAGTATACATGTGTGACTACTTAGTATATGTGTATGCAAGTGTTTCATATATGTGTGCGTGAATGAAGTTTGATTTAAGCCCTATAGACGGCGCCTCATACGCCACTGTTATTGCACGTCTTCGATCTTCTCTTTCTCTAGCTGATGCTGAAACCTTAGGCTAATTCATGCATTAATCACATCACGTCTGGATTATTGCAATGCTCTATTTCTTGGTCTGCCCCAAAAAACGTATTGCAAGATAACAGTAGAGTATGTTCAAAACTCAGCAGCAAGAGTTCTCACCTCCACCAGGCGTTCTGCTCACATTACACCTCTGCTGCATGATCTTCACTGGTTACCCGTGGCATCATGTATTCACTTTAAGATATTACTTCTAATGTTTAAGGCATTAAATGGTCTTGCACCTCCATATCTGTCTAATCTACTTTACTCCCACCCTGCCCATCTCTTACATCAGCTGAACTTATTTTCTTGTCCATCCCTTGTTTTTGGTTGTTTCACTGTAGATGGAAGGTCATTTAGTGTTAACACTCCTATCACAATTATGGCTAATAAACAATAGATTACAAACAAACAAAAAGAATATTACATTTATTTTAATATCAAATAAACAAATAAATAAAAATAAATAAATAAACAAATACATTTGATTTAAAAAAAAAAGAGAGAAAAAAAGAAAGAAAGCCAAAAAGTAAAAAGGCCAACATAATCTAAAATAAATAAATTGGGGGGGAAAAGGTAATTGCATAAATAAATCAATTTAGGCTAAATGCTACAAGTGTTTTACAAATTTAGAGACTTGCTAAAGATTAACCAATATATTAAATTATTAGTGTTTTTAAAGATTAACGTTAGATAATAAACAAGGTAAAATATATGTAAAAATATAGGAAACAAGCATGCATAATTAATTAATTTATACATTATCAGTTGATTAAAAAAAAATCTTTAATAATTTTTGTGCATAATTAAGGCACCAAACAAGCACTAACAAGCCTGGGCTGCGTTTTCCAAAAACACCACAGGCCTAAGCTTGATCGTAGAAGAACTGCCACAAATGCGGCTTACGATTTACAATTTAGGCTTACGATGCTTTATGGAAACAGCCCTGAACACAATACTAATGCTACTGCAGTGCTTCAAATCACTCAAGCACTATGATTCATAAGTTCATAAGTACAGTAGTTATTCTTTTTTTATTCTCTTAAGTCTTTTATTACAGACCTCTATTTGATCTCACTGCTGACCTGTCCAGCCCATCTGTCCAGCACTCTCACATTTCAGCTAGATCCAGCCACGTCTGGGAATACAAACCCCACACTGCATCAGAAACGGGAGAGAATGAATAAACCAACTGTTCCTTCCAGGACGCACGGCTATCGGAACAATGACAGGCAGACCCAGAGCTGCCCGTTTACAATAAAACTCTCCTATCAAGTCCTTTCGCACTTCTTGGTCACGAGGGAGCTGTCACAGCTCTCCAAAAAGGCCCGGACAGCAGTCATTCAGAATGCAACTTGAGTAACTAACAGACCAAAAGAAAAGGAAGCGATAAAGGGGAGAGAGCCGCTGGGAGAGAGGTGTGAGAGACGGGATTGAATGTTTGAGACAGATAGACAGCTCCTGTCATGTGGTTAGGGGGTCAATCAAATGAAGTCAAATGAAGTCTGACTTGGATTTAAAGTCTCAGAGGACTGTGCCGCAGACTAGCGCCTTTATCTCATTTGATAAAAGAAGAAAAACTAAACGTAGTCTAGAAACGTTCAATATCTCAACATTTTATCATACATTTTGTATGTCATCCAAGAGGATAATGTTATTGATCCTTTAAAGTTTAGGAGACTTCAGTTAAACAACTTAAACCTCAATTTAAGCATCAGTCTTGTGCTGGAGATGTGATGTGGTCTGGTCCCAGCACAACAGGAACTACCAGTGATGCAAGTATACGTTGATTGTCTGAACGTATGCCATACGAAACACTGTAAACGCTTTAGTTTACGTAAGGGTTAATGCCCGACGAGGTGTCCATTATCAGGTACTAATGGACGACGGCGAGGCGTGAACCGCCGAAGTCCATTAATACCTGACAATGCACACCTCAAAGAGCATTAACCCGCTTATACCATGGTCACTTGCCAAATAACACATTTTTAAAACATTAGTTTATATTTTAATTAGTTTTACAATCGAAATCTAAAGTTACAAGTTACAAACAATAACTTGGTTTCCTTGGTTACGCCTGACGGTTTATTTAGGTGTACATTATCACTTTTTAACGGACACCCTGCAGCCAATCAGAATCGAGTATTCACCCAGACCATGGTATAAATATACTTACTCCACAAACAAGGAAAACAGCGATAGATGGACCACACAGAAAGCAACATTTAACAGCATTTACCTGTCGCCTTTGTGTTCTTTTCTCAGCCTCGATGATTTGCAGCACTGCAAGTTGTCGTAGATTGAATCTCTTAGCCCTTCATTTTTGCTCTTTCAATCACATAACACATTCCATCTCCATTATCACAAAACCCACGACACACAACGAAAACATAGCTCAGATCACGGCGTTGTTGAATGCCACATTTAAATGACATCGCTGTCGGGCATCTTACATTAGTTCCTACTGTGGTGTGAACTTGAAGGCCACCAGGAAAATGTCCCTAGGACAAAATTTAATTCTCGGGGGACCGCCCTGATGGCTAGTTCCTATAACTACCTGGTGCGAAAGCACCAGTGGATAACTTGGCCCAGGAAATTTGGTTTTTGAAGAATTTGATGAGAAACTTCATATTGAGATCACTTGATTGCCAAATCTGAGAACACTCAGAGTCATTAATGAAATCACAAGTATATCAAATATTATGTTGAAGACAAGTATTTCTTATGATAATTTCTCATGTGGTCTGTGTGGATCCTAACGATGGGGACACTACTGTCAAAAAGCACCATCCTTCAATGAGAAGATAAACCAAGGTCCTAACTCTCTGTATTCATTAAAAATGTAATATCCTGTTTCAGTCATAAATGCATCATAAAACAGAAGTAAAACAGGTTGCAAACACCATTTGATATTCACTCTCATTGTTAGAACAAATTGGCAAATTAAAGATTTTTTTTTTTCCTCTAAGTTGTGATCATACAGAAAATCATAGGTGGAACTACATTATTCACCTCCATTTAATAGGACTTTGTGTCCGGCAAAGGTTCACATTCAAATCATCCCTGAAGATTCTATAAGAAAAACTATGACTCATCCAGCAAATATGTGCGAATTGCTCTGTAGCTCATCCCCCGCCCTCACATTGGGAATCCGACGCTCGCAGCACATCGCATTCATCGATTCTCACTCTCCTTCATGCAATATCTGCAGAACATTTGCTCCACACCCTCCTCCCCACATCTCTGACAGACACCAGCAATCTGTCCTCGGGTTTAATGCACTCCCTAAATGCAGAGGATAGATCAATAAACAATTATTTCTCCCTCTCTCCCTCTCTCAGGAAATGCTAACCCTCCCTTTATCACCATGTCAATAAATACCTGATCTGTTTGTTTTCATTAATGCAGGTGTTTAAAATATATTGGATGTGGCAGCCAAATACAAATCCGGAATGGGCCGTCCGACATGCCAAATGTAATTACGTGTCCGGATGTATCCGAATTCCGCAAAAGGTTAAAATAGAACAAAATGAGCACTGTCTGACAGTTTATCACACTAGCATTGTTAACTGATATTGGATAATACAAGTCACAGCATATAAGTTCATTCAAAAAAGGGTTGTTTAATCTTGCAGACTTTTTTCTTTTTTAAATTACCTTTTTTTGTTCATGTTAACATCATTTCACAAGATTCTAACTGACAAAACCTGAAATGGAAAATATAAAAAGAGATCCTGGTAATATCTTATTTTCTATCTCAGATGGCAATGAGACTAAATGGAGAGAGAAAGAAAAGCTTAAATCACTTTCTTGTTAGATGTTTCTTCAGAGAAATATAAGAGTATTAGAGTAATCTTTTATGCATCACCACTAGATATTCAGAAGAGGAACAGGACCAGAAATGTGTTGTAGAAGTAAAAGAAAGGCAAGTAAAAAAACCCATATTGATTTCATGTTGAGAAGTCTCTTGATTTTTTCTCCTGAGAAAAAGATGCTAGTAATTTGTGTCAGAGTTTCAGAAGAAAACCCAACAGTCTTTCAAACTCTTCTCAGATGTGCCATGATCTGCAAAAGTTACAGAACTCAATATGAATATTTATTTTAGAATTCTACCAAGACCAAATCTAAGCTATGCAATTCTTATAGCACTATACTGCAACCAGTGAACATGATTCTGGAACAACATTCAAATCAACCAATCAGATTTGAGGAACAAGTTTACATTTTATGTCACGTATAGACTTACAATCAGGGTTAGGTAGGTGCTTCTACATTGGTGTTATCGACCTATTATTTCCCTCTGATCCTTCTTTTGGGATAAGTTATGGGTAGGGTTAGGTTTAGGACTACATTTTCAGAAAGTCATCAAAAAATAATATGTTGATCCAGGATCATGTCTTATACTTCAAAATTCATGCAAAATCACATGACCATACTCCAATGGTAACCACACAACAACAAATCTCACATGTTTATTTTTTGTTTTCCCAATCATTTTAAGCATCTGAGACACAACTGACACAACTAAAAATATTAACTGCCAACTCAATGAACTATGAAAGAGCAACCTCAGAGCGAGTTTAAATATGATGTTGTCTTCCTCTCAGTAAAGCCACAGCAATAGCAGCTCGTCTTCATTATGCGGAGTGGAGCAGAATATGAACATAATTGTTTTGATGGCCCCACTTTCTATATTCAAAAACCCTCTTCCTCCTCTCAAAAAGACGAAAAACCAAATCCCTGCAGGGATGTCGACATGAATCACAAATATAATTATGTTAGCATGTATCTCCAATTTAAAGTTGTACAGTAAGATTATTCTCTAAATGCTACTCATTGAATACGAATTTCACATGAAAGGGTTTATCCATTTAAAAATATTAATAAACATTAAGAACAGTGACTGATTCAGCCTCCTAATTAAATTAGATGATAAGGATTATTATTAAAATTATTATTATTACAGTTTTTCTCAGTCGCTTTGGTGCATTTCTCACATCACTATTTACATTTGCACAACAGTTAGTTGAACCTCCACAACATTTAGTCATTTGTGCACATCATAGTAGCAGTTTCTCATTCCTTCCAACAAATTGCAAATGCTTTTGGACATGCATCAATTGCTTTCATACAACTCTCTGCTGTTTTATAACATTATCATTTGCTTATGTCATGTCAGTCAAAATTAACTATACTTGTGAATGCTGAATAGTCATTCCATATAAAACTAATAGTCCTCATTTCATTGCTTGAGTCATTACATACAAAAATGTTGAACTACTTGTCAAAATCTGTCATTTAAAAAAATAAAAATAAAAAAAAAATCCTGAAAAAGTCTCCTAAATTGAACAATTTGCAATTGAGCAAGAGATGATATTCACTGTGATGTAGATTAAATTATGTGACCAGACAGAGAGGAACGTCTGGATGCGCATGAATGATTACAGTCCTATGTATGTTGTATGTTCAGTTCCAATATGTACTGCAATATTGTTCACAGTTGTGCACAGCTCTACCCAAAGGGAGTTTATGTTTGTTGTAAATAATGGTGTATTTTTTCTTTTGCACAATGCTGTGAACAAATTAGAATTGCAAAGAGCATATGCAGTAAAATGTGAAACATACATATTCAGTGTCTTGTACTCAGTTACCTCATAAATACAGTAATGTGTAACTTTACTGTATTTTTTCAAATGGCTGTGCAAATAGTATTTAGTGCTGTATTGAGCATTTTCAGGTAGTGTCACCAAGATCTGACTTTTATCATTGGAAAACATTCACAGAGTAAACTGACATAATGAAAACATGACTAAGCCATTTGACTATCTTGTTCATAAACGATGGTGTCAGGACTTTTCATTTTGATGACACTGACACTTTCATTGACATAAATACTTGCTTTTGAGGAATGGGCTATCCATTTTGAGCAAGTGACACGCTTTTGCAGGTTATCAACTAGGTTTTGCAGTTTGTACTAATTGTTTTGAGAACTGCATTAACTGTTGTGCAAATGTAAATAGTGTTATGAGAAATGCACCAAAGCGACTGAGAAAAACTGTAATAAAAATTATTATTATTTGAACACACATGCTGATAAAAAAGTATTTTATAAAAGAGTCTGCCGAATGCACAAATATACTGTAACTGTATATGAAAGTTATGATGAGAGATAATATTAATTAGCTACTTCTTTGAAACTCTCAATCTCATAAATCTTTTATCCATCTTTATATAAGGGCTTTGGATTAGAGATAAAGCGACAGAGAAAATGACAGCAGCAGAGAGAGTGTGACAGAAACAGAGAGAGAAAAACAGACAGAGAAAGAGACACTCATCTGTATTAGTGGTCTCTCGGTGATGGGTCTGTTGTTGGTAAAATGGGTCTGAAATTCTCTGTCTGCCTCTCCATTTTACCAGAGTTCACCTTCGGCCCCAATCCGTGCCGTGTGAACAGAACATACGACCGTGTGACGAAGACCTGCATGTAAGCTAACCTTCACACACCTTCCATTGCTGCAAGCTAGACTCAGTCATGAAGAAGTGGGGAAAAAAAAAATTAAGCGAGAAGAGGCAGAGGTGAGTGGAATGAATAAAAAGGTGTGTGTAGTATATTTACAGCTTATTTACAAGATATCTACACTTTGATCTGACTGAGTGCTATTTCAACATCAGCCATTAGCTAGAACTGACCTTGTGGAAGTGATTTAGTGAGCAGAGATCGTTCAGGGTCAGATCCAGCAAGAGCAGGGCAAGGCTAGCAAAATGATCAAATAACAGATCAGATCATGGACTACAGATAACAAGGCTGTCCAGAATCCAACAGTCTTTAGCGCTGTAGTGGCTATGTTTTAAAAAAAAGTGATATGTAACTAGAAAATTAGACAAAGAAATAATTGAATGAAGGAAGTCTATATAAATGTATGTAAATATGCTACCATAAAAATCAAAGACTTGGAATAAATATATATATTAAATAGTTAAATATATCATTTAGCTTTAGAAAATATATCACATTTAAAGAAATACATAGAAATAATGCCACTCTTGGTATGTTTGGAATAAAAAAAAAAATCTATAATTTAGGGAACAAAATTAGAAAAATTATAAGTAAGTAAATAAAAAATAAAATGAAGTATGACACTTGGTATGTGGTTTAATATTTTAACAAATAAAAAACATAAAACAAGTAACTAAGTAAGTAAATAAATATATATTTAAAAAGTTAAATATAGTAGTTATCAATAGTACATTATAAATATATAAAAGATAGATAGATAAATAAATAAATAAATAAATAAATAAATAACATAACTCTTGGTATGTTTGAAAAATATTATCTATCTATCTATCTATCTATCTATCTATCTATCTATCTATCTATCTATCTATCTATCTATCTATCTATCTATCTATCTATCTATCTATCTATCTATCTATCTATCTATCTATCTATCTATCTATCTATCTTTTATATATTTATAATGTACTATTGATATGTTTGGAAAATATTTCAATATTTTAGAAAAAACTAAGAAAACTAAGAAACTAGGAAAAAAATGATTTATAAGTATGTAAATAAATAAACTGACTATGGGTATATGTTATATATATATATATATATATATATATATATATATATATATATATATATATATATATATATATATATATATATATATATATATTAAACAACCTATGACCCTTGGTATATTTTACTTTAGTGCATTTAAAAAAATCTAATCAAAGTATACATTTTCCCATTAATAAGTGGCATGTGTTCCCCAGCTCTTGAAAGCCAACCACCACTTATAACATGGTATTATCATTATGCTATTTTGTAATGGAGGTCTCTCTAAAGCTGTCAAATTAATAGAGCACCACCAGAAACACAATGCCTAGAAATTCTAAATTAATGTCTGAAAAATAATTCCATTTTGTATGGTTTGGTGATGTTTGCTGAGTACTGTGAAAAATGATAAGCCAAAGGGAAAATGACCTATATGGGAAGAAATAGAGAGATAGGGGGAGAGAGAACCTCAAGGCCTTTATATATGTTAGGCCTTTACTGAGCTTTTGACAAACCTGCTGTGAAAAACCCAATGGCTGGGTAAGTCAACGGATTGGCTTGGGAGTTTGTAACCTGGGTCCCTTTTTCACTTGAGGAGAACATAAATAGAAAACAGCTTTCAGCTTTTGTCAACAGCACATTTCGAGTTGTAATCCCTTCAGCTATTGTGCCCAATGGAAGCATTGGGTGTTTAGCTGAAACAGTATTGCACGCAAGTCCACTCCATTACCCACAACTACACAGCTAAACTAAACCCCAAAGGAGAGCAACAACAACAAGGTCCACTAAAGCTTCTCCAATAAAACCTTAAAACACAGAGAAAAAAGCCCAAAAACAGCAGAACAAGCTTCCCAGCAGATGAAGACGTGTTAGTGCACTCCATCTCTAAGTCTTTAGGCTCAAACTGTCTAGAGCATTACATAATAGAAAAAGTTGTGGGGTACTTAAACTGCAAAGCAAGCGTTCACAAGTTTTCATCCACATTTTTCAAGAAATTGTTCCTGTTAAACACCTGGCGCGATGCATCTTGAATCGGCAAGTTATACGTGAAGCCGTGAACTCAAATGACATTAGAGAGCTGTGGTGGAAGTGAAGATTTGCAGTAAAACAACTTAAATTTCAGCCTTTCAGCCGTTTATCCTCTGCTTGTATGTTATTTTTCCATCTTATGCATGCTTTTATTTATGCATCTGTTGTGATTATCTTGATTATTTTAATTCCTTTTGATGAAAAGCACTTTGAATTACCTTTGTGTATGAAATGTACTAAATAAAATAGCCTTGTCTTGCCAAAACTACTAGTAAAGGCAATCACTTACATATTTTTTTTTCCAAGTTAAACTCCCAGATTAAGTTAATAGAACTTTAGGTTTTGCACTTAAATAGAAATATTGAGTAAAGGCCCTTTCGCACCAAGAACGTCAACTATAAAGATAATAACAAATACTATATTAGCACCCACATCAACGCACAAAATCATTCTGTTTATTCTTTATTCTCCACTGATAAAGCATCAGAATTAAGCAGCGCTAAACTTTATACAAATGCGCAACCACAGTAAGTGTCCAGACAGTGATCTGCTGCCTGATACAGGTGAACTGTCCAGTTGGACTGTAAGCGCCAGTGTCTCGGTTTCTTTCTGATTTTCCGTATACCACAGAACTTCTTTGTTCTCCTAACACCAAATACTTGAGCCATCTGGTATCCCAGAGCAGTCTGGAGATTTTTTGTTCATGACGGGAGATGTTATGACGGCCTAATTGTTACTGTGAGGCTCTTGAATCCTAGTGGGAAAAAGAGAATGAGGGAAGCTGTTTTCACAGTTTTTCTCTGTGTGACAATAGTGCGATTCGTAAGCGTGTTGTGACTAGCCGTTCCCCTCAACCAGGCTCTTGACCTCCGGCTGATTACATTGCCCTTTTGGTTTGTTATGTTTTCCACTTATGGACTCAAGCAAGACCAAACGTTTGGCTTTCCAGACAGCCATTTGACATAAACCAGCACTCTACCGTTCAGAAACCCATCACAATATTTAAAACACACTGCCATGTTGTTTGACTGGCTATATTGTTAATTTCAGTAAAAACTGTTTAACATGTTGCACTTACATTTATCGGATGACGATGTTTTGCTAGATCTGATGCCGATCAAGTTAACTTTACAATAACGTTCCAATAAACAGACTAAAAGACTAAAGGCCAGAAAAATAGTTCCATGATTTATATCCGAAAGCAACGTCAATGGAAAATCCTAAAGAGTAATAGATTAATAAGACCAAAGATTTCCCATCTGATATACCGAAAATGAATGATACGCCATATCATCTGTATCATTTAAACAGTATTACATAAGAGCCAGAGGCAAATTCCCGAAGGTACATGAGCGCTGAACGGCCGCTGATGGTCTGGCTCACATCTCTGAAAACTTCTAAACAAATTGTCAAATAAATGTAAGTTGCATATCTGAGGTCTAAATAACTAGCTGCATTCTCACTTTAAAAAAACAAAACTCTTAAAACTACATTATTTGGCACAACAACAGTAGTATCGGTAAAAAATTATGGTGGTTTGCTCGTCTGCCATGACACTCACAGTGAGAAACAGTGCAAGTGGAGTGATTTCAAACGGCGAAACGGTTCCCGTGGTGATACTTATACAATATTGCATGGCTGGAAAAGGCTCTCAGCCAATCAGATTTGAGAACCAAAATGAACTGTTGTATAAAATAATTCATTTTTTAAAATGCTTTTTAAATCTAATAAGAGTAGGCAAAAAAGCTACTAATGATCTACAGTATGTAAGCAGTGCATGTATTTAAATGTTCTCAAACAGGGCGTGTAAACCTGAGCTGTTCACTTCTCCCTACTATTTCCTAAAGGGGAATGTTTGTCAAGGTTTTGACATTCAGCATGCTACAGTTAGCCATCCTGTAATTTAAAAGCCATGATGCATTAATAGGATCTGAGACACATTAGCAGATGTGGTCAATAGGCCTCAATGCTTGTCACACGTTTCTTTGACAGAATTATCTTGTTTTACAGAGGCTGCCATCGGCTTTCCTCTAAACATATTCTCTATATGCGTTTCATGCGCTAAGGCTGTCCATCACAGCAGGAGTGAGGCATTCACATTATCGAAGGGGAGAGACAGGGAGCTAGGAGGTGGGCGAGACGTCTGGGTCCCCCTGTGGCGCTGGGTAGGAGGTAGTGGAGAAGGCTAGGAAAGCTTGGGTATTACATAAATGTTGTATGAGGGTTACTGAGTCACTCTGAAGAGAACTCGTGTGGGTTGACTTGGCAGCAGCAGGACGTCAGCAGGCACAATAGCCTGCCTCAAACAGGCACATTTTAGCAGGCTGTGTTAGCATGCTTCAGTGAGCACACTTGACTTCCTGCTCCCAAGACACCCTATACCCCTCGCTTTCCAACCCTGTCCGTCCTTCCTGTGTCTCGTTCTTTCTCACGTTCTAATGCATATTGCAAGAATTTGCAATACCGAGGGTGTCCAGATCAGTGTTGGGAAAGCTACTGTGAAAATGAAGCCAAGATACAAGCAAATCATAATTTAAAGTAGTATGATACCCCTGCTGAAATAAGTCAGTTAAGACCAGCAAACATCGCTGTCTGCATTTGAATAGGCAAATGCTTAAGAGTCTGTGATTGGATCATTATTGCAGTGATAATTATGTTTCTAGCCTGTTATATGTTTGGCAACAGTTCGTCTAACCCTAATTGATGGAGTGTGTAGCTTTTCATTTCTTAACCATGTAGGAAGACATCATGGCCATATTCCAGGATAACTATGTCAAGATTCATCAGGCTCAAATTGTGAAAGAACGGTTGGGAGGGAGAGTGAAGAATCATTTTCACACATGAATTGGCACCTCTGAGTCCAGACCTTAAATTCATTGAAAGTCTTTGGGATGTGCTGGAGGACACTTTACAGAGAGATGGACTCTTGCATTGTCAATACAAGATCTTGACCAAAAATGTATGCACCTCTTGATGGAAATAACATCACAACATTTATTTCCATCAAGAGGTGCATACATTGTTGGTCAAGATCGTGTATAGCAACTACTTAGTCAGTTGCACATTCAAAACCTTCCCTGAGCTCTACCATTTAACAAAAGAATGAATCAACCACAGTTAATTCACCACAACAACTGTAGAGTGAGGCACATGAGGCTAAAACAACAGCTACAACAACATAAGCATCTGACTGGACTCATCTCAAAGCCGACTTTAAGCCCTCAGACACCCCCATGGTAGATCCCCACAGCTCCTGCATGAAACTCAACGTCTGGAGCGGCCTGGCTCACATCTTCAATAGCTTTTCAGCTAAATATGTTTGTCCAGCCGTCCAAGAAAGACAAAGCTCTTAAGCCCCTGGTTCTTCGAGTGGGAGAGCCAGAGAGAAATACATCCTGACCCATTTTTTAGAGCATCTATAAATCATACCTGTCCGTCCCAGCGGTATGAACGGAGCATGATCTATTATGGTTCTCATACTCCAGGTGTCGTTTTTTCTTTCATTGTTTTGCAGATGGGGCTGGGGCAGGTAGTAGCGGCACCTGGTGTGTTTAATGCATGTACACACCATTTTCACACAAAAAGCCCTAGTTTTCACAGTGATGGGTCACAGGTGCAATAAACCTTTGGAGATGCTGGATTCCATCATCAGCTTGATCTAAATATACAGACTGCACTATGATAAACCCGTTCCGCCTACCCACATTTTCATCTGTGGCAATGTCAAACTACAGCCAAAGGGTTTGCAAACTGCGAAGGCATGCAGGGTCGGTTTTTGATCAGGAAGTTGTCCATTTTGGGCGACAAAGACACAGCTTTAGACAACGAGGAATACATAGCCACAGCAAGAGAAAGAAGGTTAAAACGCGACCTTGCCTCGTGCACGCAGGAAATGAGAGGCTGTTTTTACCGAGCTTACGAGATAATGGAGTGATTTATTGGAATGGAGCATTTCGTGCCAAGCCTAATTAATCCTGCCGTTCTGTGTTATTGCTGAGAATAGAGAAAACCCAGAGATATAATAGAGAGGGAAAGAGAATTATGGAAACTAGTATTTGTGTTCAGCCCTTTATTAGACAAACATCTGCTCTCCATATACATGTAGCTCACAGAACAATTGTGAGAGAAAAGAAGAAACCTACTAAAAAGGAAATCTCACCCACACACTGGTGTAATTAAGATGTTTGCATTAGTGCTGAAAAGTTACAAAAAGCCAGCCTGCCGCTGTCTTATGGAAATACCAAAGACAGCCTACATTTTCAAAGTGTCTAATTCAGAGATTTGAAATGGTAAATGGTTCTAGCACGACTATGCTAGTGTTTTCTGTGTTGCTGAATCCTCGCGTCTGCATGAATGGTTCAAAAAGTTTCTGGTTTGAATCAGTCTGTTGTATCCTACATGAATGCACTCTTGAATCAGTCTGAGGCTGAGCCATTACAGAATCAACCGATTCACTTAATAAACTGCAAGTTATCATTACTTTCAATGATGACCATTTCGCAATGAAACAACTTTTAAGTAAAGTACAGTAATATAGATTTCCAAAAAAGGTTTTCAGTTTGCTATGACAGGCTACATTAAAATTGGCAAACTGTGTCATTTTAATGAATAAATAAAAATAAAACAGAATAAAGAAATAAAACATGCTCAAGTGATTACTGGCATTGACAAAACGATGGCATGCAGATATGGATAAAAACGTATTTTTAACCATTATTTGATACATTCAGAGCTGTTTCATTGCTCATTTCACATTTTAAAAAAATCAGTAATTTTTAAATCATGTTTCTATAAAAAAAATTATATACAACATACTATATATGCAATTATATATTCCATTATTTTTTTTAAGAATATCGAGATATTAGCTTATATCGTTGCTGAAACAAGGACTATTCTTATTTCAATAGTCCTTTACATTACGCTGGCATTCTTCAATCCATTCTAAGTGGTTAGGCAGGCATTGCCCCCAATTTCCCAGCAGCCCTTCTTTTCCCCTACGTCGGTTTGATTGCTTTTGGGGGGAGATGGCCTGATAGAGCCCATCGTTTAATCTGTGGATCGGGTTCGGATGCTACTCTTCTATGTGAAACAAATTGCTTTCAGGTTTTCCATGGTGTAATTTCCCTGCTCATGTGAAGACCCTCCTGAGAAGAGCGTGACAGAGGATACCCATCCCCTCTAACAGAAGCAAGAAATAGAAGATCAAATTGATAGGGAGAATTTCTTTCTTTTGAACTGTGCTAATTAAAGTGGAAATGGGCACATGTAACTGTGACAGGGTAAAAGTGTAACATACTTTCCTCTTGCTCCATTTATCTAAGAAGAAACATCCTTTATTACCCTGTGGAAGACAAGAAGCAGACAAATGCACAGTCAAGGCCTTGTCCACCTTCAGGTTGTGGAGTAGTGGTCGACCGATATTGTTTTTTTGATGGCCGATATAAAAGCCGATATTTTTAAATATACTTTTCTCGGCCTTGGCGATATATGGGTCGATCACTATTGTGGAGTTTATTAGCTAGCAAATGAAATAGCTAGCTAGAAAATGACTAGGAAGAAAGTAAAGTACATAATCCCAGAGTTCCTGAAGCTCCACAACCCTGAAAAAAAAAAAAAAAAAAAAAAGTTGCACCCTCTTGCTCTTTTCATCTAGATTTGTGCCTGGAAATGGTAGAGATCACCGGCCAACTGCAGGAAAAATATGCTGGCGGCTCAATAAATTTCCCTTGGCAGAACGGGCATTCTGCCAACGAGCTTGTTTTATTTGCTATAATGGCTTCCTCTTGGCAAAATATGACCTAAAGAGATGATGGGGAAGAATGTTGGAGAGCTACTGAGGAAAAGTTACATATGTCAAAGACGAATAGCTATAACTCCTGACTGCAGACACACGACTCATCCCGCAGTAGATCTTCTTCAATAAGCTTCCAATCGGTCAGCCCCATTTGCAGTCAGTGTAAATCAACCGTTGAGGGCATCGTGCCATCAATGTGTCAAATGGTTTACCCTTGTGCTGCTCGCTTCGATCCAGAAAATTGTCACCCGGAGCACCTAGAGCCTTTAGTAGAACAAATGCACAAACCAGCCTCCTACCCTCCATCTGCCCTACAACCCTCTGACCACAAATGAGGAATAAAACTGGAGTGGAGTTCATAATGATTTCAATTATGATAGCAGAAACAGGGAAATAAAGTTACTGTCATTGAGCAAAAGTGTCTATACACAGCACCTTCCACACAGCTTAAAGCCATCTACAACACTAACTTATAGTGTAATACGAATTGAACTATGGTTTGACAAACATTTAACATCTCTTGTTGTTGACCCCTGACTTCCTGTTTCGAATGCGCATGCGTCGCGTCTGAGCGCGTTGTTGTCTTTGGAGCTCCATCGATTGATTTATAATTCATGATTTCTCTTTAAACTCACTTACAACGAACATTTTCTACTTTTCCTCACCTCATAGTTATAACGCGGATTGTTGAGCAGACGCGTCTCAAGCCTAGTGATCCAACGCTGGATACTCTTATAGGTTACGTCCGTGGATCACGGCTGAACGCGTCTTCTCCGCACTCATTTACAAACAAACATTTTTTCGCCTATCGTGCGTCTAATCTACACCCGTACCACTGAAAAGACGGATTATATCCAAGACTTAAGCCATAAATTAGTATTAATATTGATAGCACCACTGGTAGCGTCGTTGCTAACTTAACTTACTGTCCATCTGTTAAAATGGCGAATATATCAAATGTAAGTAGTCTACCTTTTGGTGCAGGTGAGGACACATTTGAGCTGCACGCGGTGCAGTCTGAGCTGGAAGCTGTTGAGAAACAGATCCACGACCTTTTAGTAAGAAAAGCCGAGCTGATAGACCGGCGGTTAGCTCTTGAAACATCACGTGCCGAGGCACACAAATCAGAGATTAACGTTACTAACCCGCTGACTCCGACCTCGTCTACTCCGTGCGTTCCTCAACATCGGTCCCGAACGTCGAGGTCGCGATCAGCCATGGTCTCGTTCACTCCGGCTCCAACATGCCATCACGAAGCCTGGATTTTTCCGCAGCGGAAGTCGCGAGTCAGGTCTAGACCAAGAAAACTCTCTCCGACCCTCCCGGTTTTCGAGATATCCACACAAAACCGCTTCTCCCCTCTTCGCGAAACAGAACGCGATGCTGTGATCATCGGCGATTCCATCGTTCGACACGTACACGTTACGTTAAATAAAAGTAAGGTGCATAGTCACTGCTTTCCTGGTGCTCGTGTTTCTGAAATCGCTGCTCACGTTCCCGAGATTCTGAACGAGCGCGTCGGAACCGTTGTCCTGCACGCGGGAGGGGCCGACATCAGACTGCGCCAGACGGAGGTTCTGAAGAAAGACTTCAGGAATCTGATCGATACGGTACGCAGCACATCGCCTGATATAACGATTATTGTGTCAGGACCGCTTCCCACGTACCGACTAGGTCATGAAAAGTTTAGTAGATTATTTGCGCTTAATGAATGGTTAATGTCATGGTGCAATGAGCAGAAACTGCTCTTTGTAAATAATTGGAATCTGTTTTGGGAGCGTCCTAGGCTTTACCGTGCTGATGGCTTACACCCAAGCAGATTCGGATCGGATCTTCTGTCAGATAACATCTCCAAAATGTTAAATACCTTTTGACTAGTAAACAAAAGTCCAAATCATAGTCTCTGCTGCACCAATTTAACTGATATAAATAGTGTAGAACATTGCATAGAAACTGTGTCTATTCCTCGTTTAGTGAGATCAAATCATAAATCTACTGCAGGATCTAGAAAAAATCTAATTGTTATTAAACCAGAAAATGTTGCTATTGGTAATCAAAAACAATTTTTAAAGCTAGGTCTTCTAAACATTAGATCACTCACACCTAAGGCAGTTATTGTAAATGAAATAGTCACAGATAATAGCTTCGATGTACTTTGCCTTACTGAAACCTGGCTTAAACCAAATGATTATTTTGGTTTAAATGAGTCTACTCCAGCAGGATACTCCTATAAGCACGAGCCCCGTCTGAATGGTCGTGGCGGCGGTGTTGCAACAATCTATAGAGATTTTCTCAATGTTACTCAGAAAACGGGTTATAAGTTTATTTCATTTGAAGTACTTGTACTAAATGTTACGCTCTTAGATGTTCGAAAAACATCCCTATTATCTCTAGCCTTGGCTACCGTATATAGACCGCCTGGGCCTTACGCTGATTTCCTAAAAGAGTTTGCAGATTTTCTCTCAGACCTATTAGTTAACTTTGATAAAGCATTAATTGTTGGAGACTTTAATATCCATGTAGATAATCAAAATGATGCGTTAGGGGCTGCGTTTACAGATTTATTAAACTTCTTTGGGGTCAAGCAAAACATTACCGGACCGACTCATCGATTTAATCATACACTCGATTTAATTATATCACATGGAACCGATCCAACCGATATAGATATCATTCCACAAAGTGACGATGTCACTGACCATTACATGGTAACTTGCATATTACGTACTCCTGTAATATATCATGCTGCGCCGCGTTATCGATTAGGCAGAACAATCCTTCCATCCACCATAGATAATTTTTCAAACAGCTTATCGGATCTGTCTCAGCTGCTCAGTGAACCCAAACAAACAGATGAACTTGAGGAATTAACTAGCACTATGAGCACCATTCTCTCTGGATCATTGGATATTGTTGCGCCCATTAGATTAAAAAAGGTCAGAGAGAAAAGTAAAGCACCATGGTACAACAATACTACGCGTGTTCTAAAGAGAGAAACCCGTAATTTAGAGCGTAAATGGAAACAAACCAACTTAGAGGTCTTTAGAATCGCATGGAAAGACAGTATGTCACGTTATAAAAAGGCCCTTAAAGCGGCCAGGGCTGAGCATCTACGCAAACTAATAGAAAACAACCATAACAATCCTAAGTTCTTATTTAACACCGTGGCGAGACTAACAAATAAACAGATGTCTCCTGAACAAAATATTCCA
The DNA here is from genome assembly GCF_964197995.2 of Scardinius erythrophthalmus. NCBI lineage: Eukaryota > Metazoa > Chordata > Actinopteri > Cypriniformes > Leuciscidae > Scardinius > Scardinius erythrophthalmus. Next base: position 8,334,838 of record NC_138229.1, read on the forward strand.
TTACAGTTTAGTAGTAATGATTTCATGAAGTTCTTCACTGAGAAAATAGAAAACATCAGAACCACAATTGTAAACGTTCAATCCTCAATCGCGCCTTATAATTCAGCCTCAATTATCACCCCGCAAGAACAATTACAGTGCTTTACAACTATAGAACAAAAAGAGTTAAATAAACTTTTTACTTCATCTAAAACAACAACATGTTTACTAGATCCTATACCAACTAAGCTATTGAAAGAAGTGTTACCTGTAGTGGAAGAGCCTCTCCTCAATATTATTAACTCGTCTTTATCTTTAGGTTATGTTCCAAAAACATTTAAACTGGCAGTTATAAAACCTCTCATTAAGAAACCACAATTAGATCCGAATAATCTAGTAAATTATAGACCCATTTCAAATCTACCTTTTATGTCTAAAATACTAGAAAAAGTTGTGTCCGCTCAACTGGGCTCTTTCTTACAAGAAAATGACACCTATGAAAAGTTTCAGTCTGGGTTCAGGCCGCATCATAGCACTGAAACTGCGCTCGTTAAAATCACAAATGATTTACTTTTAGCTTCTGACCAAGGCTGTATCTCAATATTAGTTTTACTTGATCTTAGTGCTGCGTTCGATACTATAGATCATACAATACTCTTAGATCGACTACAAAATTATACTGGTGTTCAAGGACAAGCATTAAGCTGGTTTAGATCGTATTTATCTGAACGCTACCATTTTGTTTATTTAAATGGAGAAAAATCTATCATAACTCCAGTAAACTATGGAGTGCCGCAGGGATCTGTGTTAGGCCCTCTATTATTCTCAATATATATGCTGCCACTTGGAAATATTATAAGGAAACATGGAATTAGTTTCCATTGTTATGCTGATGACACTCAAATCTATATTTCATCACGGCCAGATGAAAACGCTAAATTATCCAAATTGACAGAGTGTGTTAATAATCAATCAACGATACTATTGATCAGCATTACCAAACGTAGATGTTCCACTAGAAACAAACATTGATGTATTGTTCTAATTTATTACTGTGAAGCTGCTTTGATACAACCTGTGTTGTGAAAAGCGCTATATAAATAAACTTGACTTGACTTGACTTGACTTGTTGGTGCAGAGACGTACCACGGGCAGAAACCTCAAACTAATAAACAATTAATGTGTTGCCCACGCTCAGCGTTCACTAGTTTATCTTATTGCTGCTGCTTAGACAAGTAAACAAGTAAAAAGAACAAATATGTTATTTAAAAAAAAAATCACCACAGACAAATGGACAAAAATGTCAAATTAATAAACAATTAATGTTTTGCCTAGGCTCAGAGAACCAATGAGGTGTGTTCTAGGGCATCACACATGCACGTTTGAGCTTCCGTGTTTAGCATGCACACTTTTGTAACAAATCATTTATTTACTAGTCTATTTTTATCTGCTGTCAGACTATCTGAGATGTTGTTGCCATAACATGTTGCTATGGGCTGTTATTATTTATTGTTATATTGAAATGATTCGTAGTGATTGATGCTCCTTTTTTTACATTTGAGCTCCTGCCCCTGAGAAATCATCCCTGTATTGGATTGACTTTAATAACTTTAAATGTACTGGATTAGCACCAAGCACTGGGAAAATACAAGTATCAGATCGAGTATCGTCAGATATTCAATATATAAATGACTCAGATTGGATCGGATGGCATCGGGGGCACAAAAAACTTGATCGGGACATCCTAAATAAGAATTTTGTACTATAAACATTTTGTTTAAAAAATGAATGATCTTGATCATTAACCTTTTAACCAATAAGTGTGACGTCTTGAGTGGAGCTTGACAGCTGTTGTTAATTTCTTTTGTATGAAATAACACAGTATGGAGATGTTTTCATGAAATGTGCATGCATTTTGTCTGTTGGTAATTTTTTACATTTATTAAAGCTCCCCTCACCACTACAAGTGTTGCACTTTTTTATATTGTCTGCTTCCACGCACCTTGTGAGCTGTTAAAATCGCTCCAAATCCTACCTTATACATTTTTTAATAAAAAATAACTTATTTATTATATAGAGAGAGAGATATATATAGAGAGAGAGATATAGATATATAGATAGATAGATAGAGAGAGAGAGAGAGAGAGAGAGAGAGAGAGAGAGAGAGAGAGAGAGAGAGAGAGAGAGAGAGAGAGAGAGAGAGAGAGAGAGAGAAACAGATTTAAAATAACAATAACAAAGAAGTAGTACTAGTAGTAGTAGTAGTGTCAGGGGATAGGTCAGACCTCCAATAGCATTCTTTGTTTCTAAACATGACTAGTCATGACTAAGAAATGGAGATGTATAATGAAAATAGGGGAAAAAATTCCTTTCTGCCTTCCCAAAGTACACGAAGAGAGAAGAGGATTGATTTTCAGGTTCCATCACAATAGCTCCACGTGAAACTCTGTGGAAACCAGGAGCATGAAGCTGTAACCACAGCGCCTTTATACTACCTTCCACCAGAAGCAAACTGCTCCTCATTCACCTCCTGCCAGAGACATGGATAGGATGTTCATTCCTCTCAGTTTCTCACCCTGATGGCAAAGCTAGAGAAGGAAAACTCTACAGGAGACTCCACATAAAATTTGTTTCATTATTTCATGGTCTGTTTATTATTATATTGGATACTAAAGAGAATATAAAATGATGGGAAGAAAAGGGAGGGGAGGGAGGGGGAGTAGGACTGGGATATGACAAGCCTCATCTCAATATGTCGGCACCCAAAGCATATCTCGGTAGTCTTGTCAAAAGTCAATAATGAAATTTTTAAAATGTGATGCATTGAGCGCTGCTGAGCGTGGATTCCAATCAACAGCGCTCAAAGCATCATGGTACCAAAGTCGGTACTTTTGACAACACTGCTTACACATATGCAAGGTATGCGTACAGAGCATGTGACGTGAAATACCGAATACCAAATTTTATAACCGTGCATACTCTGTTCGCTCAGCTCGCACATGCGCCTTGAATTACTACTTTTTATTACTATTTATTACTTTTTAAAGTTTGTCCACAAGGTGGCAAAACTGTCTCGGCCCGTTGTTTCACAGTCTACAAAGAAACAGAGGAGATGGAACAAAAACAACAACAAACTACTGGAGATGGCAACAACAACTACAACTACAACTCTAGTTTAAAGAGTTTACAAAGACTTTACAGATAGCTAAGTTAAAACTGAAGTATGTTTTGGGCTTAACCGATAGGTCACGACTCCAACAACACTGCACAAACCATTCCATTCTTATTTACGAGGTATTATCAGTGGTAGATGTATCAGTGGCCAACTGAGACCGAAAAATTAGCTTCAAAAGAGGAAATTAAACAGCTTTAATCCTGTGGTTTGTTTCAAAATTTTTGGTAAACACTCACAGACATGTAATATTCCTCAATCAAACAAACATTCCCTCTTCAATAAAACGTCAGCTGTGAGAACGTGCTTTTAACTGCAAGCTGAATCTCCATCTCCAAGGGACAAAAAGACACTTGTGCCTGTAGGAACACCACATGCGTTTTCCTTTCTTTTGTCTCGCCTCACCTCACCTGACTCAGATTTCCCATACGATGCAGCGAGGGCCACGGCGTACATGCCGACCACTCCCCCCCCGAGACACATCTGCACGCGGCAGCAGACGGATCTGTTTCCATTAGCATGACAATGCTACACACAGGGCAGAAGCAGCGGGCAGGAGGTCTCCTGCTGCACATGGAGAGAAGCCTGTAATTTGCTCGTGTAGGAGAGTAAAGCAGCTATATCTCTTGCCGCTCACTAAGGTGACAACTTCTGAGGGAAACAGAAAAGAGAGAGAACAAACGACAGGGAACAGAAAGGAAAATGAGGCACTGGAATGAAGGACCCCAGCAGAAGGTATTCATTAAATTCGTTTTCTGCCAATAAAGCTGCCATCTTGCGAGGATTCCTTCATCCCAGTGCAAACCAGGCTGGCAGCCAGTTCATGGCAGGTTGAGCTACAGCAGATGAGACTGGATTCAACTCTGAGCTAGTCTATGACAAGACAGCCAGTTTAACAACCCACACCTGATATTAGCCAATTTGACTAAGACTAACCGAGGACAAGGAGGAACGGGATCAAGAAAGGACACAAGTCTGTGTTGATGTCTCACGTCACAGCTAACATCACCTATATGAGCTTCATACCCCAATATTTCAAGAGGTAAATGTGCAAACGGCTAGGCAATAACTCCAACTTCACCTGGTTTTGCACTAATTAGCCTATGTGTTCTTGATTGCTGTAAAGATGGAACAAGACGTAGTTGTGATTGGCAAGGCCTGCTCTCATCAAGGACAGAGCCAAACATTTTCTTTTTCATTTTCTTTCGTCTTAAGGAGAGATATGAGCCTGGCACGGAGCCCGATGCTAACATTGTCCAGCATATGCGAGGAGTGTAGTGCTCCGTCTCTCTGGGGGACTGAATGGGAAGATGGAAGCATGCAGTTTCAATTATCCAACCCTGAACTGTGCTCTTACCAATCAGCAGCCACGCATTGCATTACCCCTGGGGTTGGATGAGATGCTAATTCAAACCGCCTGTGCTACTGTCAGCAGTCCTCTGTGAACGCTAACCAAACAAGCCACATCTAGTGTTCAACATAAGGCACGGGACTCAATAAAAGCCACTGTCACACTCAGATCCAGCAAGTAGCCTAAACTTGAAAAGACTGCAAAGAAAGCTTGCTAATAGAAGCGTTACATCGTGATTAGACGCTAATCTGATATGGACAAGGGCCCATTTGCACGGTTGTGCAGTTTGCTTTTCCGCTGAACTGGTGGTCGCAAAATGAACTGGATATCCTTGCAAGGTCACACTGTTGGATTCTTTTGCGCATCTTAGTAAAAGGAAATGGAAGCCATGTGTTCTGCTAGGTCTGTTTTTTTTCTTTCCCCAACTCTCTGAAAATCAGTGTTAGGTGACACCGTCTTCTATGGAGACACTGCATTTGAGATGGCGCTGAAAAGGTGGCGCCTGGAAAGACTTTGACAAAACAGCTTGATATGGCTCATTATATGAACAAGAACTTGGTGTAACATCGTCCTTGTCAATGCTAGTCACGTCACACTTCTACATAACTTTCTGAGCAAAACGGCAGCCGTTTCTTGGAATCAAATAGAGGACGAAGCATTTAAACGTAATGCAAAACACATCCTTGAATCAAGAGGTAGGCCTATTTCTCCCGCATAAAGCAACAAACAAAATTCCAAATACAGATGTTGACAAAATCAAAAAACTTTGTTAATGAACAATTTTAATTAATGAAAGGATAAAACAACTATGTTTTCAAATTAAGCATATGATTGCTTCAAAAGCTCAAGTCATAATCAATAATGTCAGGGAATGCCCAACTTGAGTTGTGCGACCTGAAGCTGAAGAGTGAATGAACAATGGTAAACTCATGTACTGTGTTAGCGAGTTAATCAACTCAGCCAAACGTATCCTGTATATATGAGATTAATCAAATATACATACAGAAACCTAAAATTACAACTTGCATCTGCATGAAATGATGCAAAATCATAAGAGAACTTGAACTAAATTCCATGTGCAAGTCGCATTGTGAATACGCTCCACCATAACAACGTGTTAAAACAAAAACAATGAATAACAAAAGCAAAACAAACAAAAAATTCATTTCATTTTGTGAAATGATGTATGTTTAAATTAAGATTGAATATTAGGATACATTTTGCATTCATCAATTAATTTTTTTTTTATTGACGAAAATGAGATGCCATTTTAGTCAGAGTAAGCTAAATTGACAAAATTTTGAGGATATTATTGTCAAAACACGAAATAGAACTGTTTAGATAATGACACTACATGTTGTATAACAACTAAAGGCATTAAAGTGTCTGTCATTTCTGTGGCACAGTATACAACAGGGTTGTGTCTCCCTGGTCCTCTCATCTATGACATCTTTGGCCACATCTTCAATCACTCCTCCTAAACACCCCCCTGCCGAAGCTTGGTGTCAGGCTTGCTGTGTAACTGCTTTCCCGTGACGACCCCTCGCTCTGCTGACTTTTCCGTCAGACGTGGAGCAGCGTGGCTGAGGTCACGGGTCTTTGGAGTGCAGCCAGTCACAGCTAGTCACTCGCTAATTGCCCACTTCTGGAGTTAGTTACGGTGACAGAGAAACCTCAGCATCCAGGGGGCACAGCCGCTCAAGAGATGGAATTATATGGATGGACAGGTGATGAGTGGAGCTAACTGCGGGTAAACTAGATGACCTATCCACTACAGCAAGAGCTGATAATAATGTCCAGTGGTCAAATAAACACCTGCTGCACTACGTGAATAATTAGTCGCCAGAATCACTCTATGCAAACACACAAACACAGGGAAATACGTGTATGTGTATATATATATATATATATATATATATATATATATATATTAGTGGTGGGCCGTTATCGGCGTTAACGCAGCGAGACTCTTATCGCGCGATAAAAAAAATATCGCCGTTAATCTATTCTCCAAGTTGGGTTGGGAGCTGGCTCAAGCTACACAAGCTATGATGACGCAATCTACCCGCGGCCGCGAGGTACACCCGGCTGCAACGCATCATATTCGTCGTCATCTTAAGTAAACACGGCTGAAAGTTAAAGCTGGTGTAAAAGATCGGTGCTGGTGCAACATCCATTATTTGGACTTGGTTCGGATTTAAGCCGTCCGACGTAGACTGTGTGGTGTAACAGTTCGGTAAGTTTAGTTAACACACGACTAATCCGTTCTACCACCTCAAATTCAAAACGAAACATATCACTGAATACCAGCGCGCGCGTATTATTCCCAATATATCTGAGTGGTGTAGAACATAATCTCTGTCTGCGCCCGATTTAAAGAATCGTTGTTGTGTTTCTTTTCAACTGAAAAGAAGAATCATTAGAATGATTTCTGAAGGATCATAAGACACCAAAGACTGGAGTACTTGCTGATGAAAATTCAGCTTTGCATCACAAAAATAAATTACATATTGAAATATATTAAAAAAGAGAACCATTATTTTAAATTGTAATAATATTTCATAATATTACTGTTTTTTTTTTTTTTTTAAACTGCAGGCTTGATGAGCATAAGAGACTTCTTTCAAAAACATTAAAAATAGTAATGTTTCCAAACTTTTGACTGGAACTATATATATATATATATATATATACATAAACAAGGCTATATTTAAAATACAAAATGTTAAAAATGTGGTTTAAATTTACACGCATGAATAAAAATGAACACTGGTCTCATATAGCCTACACTTAACACTTGCGTTACCAGTAGGTCCATGTTGATAGTTTTTATTTTAACTTGTTCAGGTGTTGTTGATCCACATTAAATGAGGTAAAAAAAAAAGTTTATGCTACAGCGCACCCTTGCCGAAATGCAATATGTACTTTCATACAATTTTGAATCGCAACATTTAAGTAGCTATAGCTTTTTAACATCACACATTCGTATAGAGTATGTTTCAAGCCTTTGATGGAAGGAATGAGGGGAAATAAATGATGACATATCTTCTCTCTTTCACACACAGTTTAACATGACTCACGAGCTTGCCAACTGGAAACCATTATCCAATTGAGTGGAATTAGGGCATTAACATAATTAAGGCATTCACTACATTACATGGGAAAAATGCTCATTTGCTTGCCTAAATTGCAGTACAATTCCATCAATGATTCCCTTTACATTCCTCTTTTCGTCGCTACGCTATAATTTCCGCTCTGGTGTCCATTTCATCAGGATCACCTTTGTGAACGGGTCCTGGTATTAGGGGCCGTTGTTCTTTCTGTCTGTATCGTGATGGAAGTATGGAAAGGATATTCAGATCAGATTTCTGCAAGAAAAAAAACTGCCCTTCCTGTCTCTCTGAAAAGCCACAGATCAACCAAATTCCAGCCCGAAACGCTTTTATCCATTGTTTTTTGTCATTTCTGACTGGATTCAGTTACAAAGCCTCTCTGCTCTTCCACCAAGGGCCAAGGACACAAAAAAGTACTTACTGTAGAAAAAAAAGACTGTCTGAAAAAGAGTCTTGCACTGTGACTTTGTTCTGAATTCTGAAACCTCTTCCCTCTGCCGATTATAGCCCATCATACATCCATTAAAGAGCCACTGATGTCAAGGCAATGGACAGAGGATTCAACAGTTGTAGAAAGGGGAATGATGACTGGCATTAAAGAGCTGGTTTTTCTATCCAGATTGTGGGCGTCTGAGAGGATTCCCACAGCTTTACAAGTTTACACAAGACTCCACAGTCTCTGTTTGTGGAAATGCAAGAGATGATCATGCATCTTTCATCATGTTTTTGTGTCTAAAAAAAATCAACATTTGGTTTTCTGTGATGTACAGTGTTGATGCAAATTCAATTTAAATACGGTCATGCAACTTACATATACAATTTCCTAAAAAAAACGTAGAAATCCATTATTAGGCAAATTAGTCAATCGTCACTAATATTATGTGGCTATACTATAATTTCACATACAGTTTCTATAAATAAAAGATATAAATCCTTCACAATTTCTCAAATGTTCTGTGAAGGGGCTAGTGAACTATTAGCCAGGCTGGACCAGTAGAAAAACGCTTGTGGTTGAGCCTCGCTATCTGTGAAACATTATTCCAATAAAACACTGCGATTTGCATCAATACACAGCACATCAGCAACAGATTCTAAATGTCAAACTCATGAATAAAAGTGATGCAAGGTTCACATCGGCTGATTTATATCATTAGCCTAAGTTGGATTACTAGAGCAGACTGCACATCCAAATCAATTTTTCTTCCTTTGACACCATGGCATTTACTGCCTGATCTACATGCTGCTAAGAGTTTCACTGTGAAACACCTGGTAAAGCAGAACCCATTTTTCCAACACTACCGTACCTGTATAATAAATCATTATTTTGTTGTTCATTAAATAAAACATTTTCTCCAAGCAGGTTCTGTTCCATTTACCACAGGAATCAAGAGCCTTTCATCGAACGAAACAATTCGATATGATGCATTTTTATAAGCCTACTTGCCACGCTAAAACACAAGCAGGCGACCGCTGTAGCAAAATCTGCATGACAATGTTTTGTAAAACATTTCTATGCCTCTCTGAGGTGCCTGCTTGTGTTTTTGGTAAACAGAGACTTTCTGCTAATGCGACTTTCTAATTGCACGCTGACACGCAGTAAAAGCAAACCAACAGCGGGGTACCAAACTCTCGCCGTCTCTCCCTTCTGTGCCCTTTGGATTGTTTTTAGTCATTTCTCCTGTGGTGGCCAGTGTGGGCAGCTTTTCGACAGCTGGAGAGCTCCTCTATATAGGGCCTTCTGTCTTTAAAAGATGGCATCGAAAAAGTAATAAAGACAGCATTAAATGTTTACAGCCTGCAATCATTTGGAATAAAGCCTCTCTTTGCTGCAGTTGGACTCAGTATGGTTGAGAGAAAAAAAGAGAGCGACTCCAAGGTCAACACACTCGTGTTTCAAAAGGTGCTAAAACAACCAGGCTGGAACAACAATCCAACTAATCCTCCGTCTCTTTCAGCCAAGAGAAAAAGAACATGGAGGACATGATTATGTTCATTCAAGGACTATGACAAGGTCAGAAGATTAAAACAGCTGCTCAAAATATTTGCATTACATGTTTCTGAAATAACAAAGTGTATTATGGTAGTATCGTGCAAAAATGGACAGTTTTTTTAAATGGAAAAATGCTGTATTTATTATTAATGATTTATCCGTGCATTAAATCATGTGCCCTTGTATATTTAATCAAAATAAGTTCCCCTCCATCTCTTCTCTTCTTTGATGACATATTTACTTGTGTGAGGGTGGGAAAACCTCTCACTCACACAAGAGATCGACCAATAGCAAACCACAACCACTCAACCATCCAATCAATTACCCACAGGGGTGCAACAGATCACATTAGGGTTTTTTGAGTTACAGACTGGATTGTTTATCAGATCAGAAAAAAAAGTATTAAATAATAAATAAATAAATAAAATGTTACTTTGCTTTCCATTTATTGCTGAAAGAACACTTTAAGTACTTATTCGATACTACAGAAAAAAAACTATAAGCCTAACTAATAAAGTTCAAACATTATTAAAAACAAAATGAACAGTCATTAGTAAAATAAGAACAAATACACAAATTACAAGCATAGATAAATACAACTGAAAAAAGTTACAAATAAAGTGAGGTTTAACAGTACTATTCATTTACAGAAATATAATAATTAAGAGTAATATAACACTGTATAGTGTTCACTGTATAAATTAAATATAGATGAATCTGTGTTAACGTGTTTTGTTGTTTGATAAACATCAATGATTTTTAGGCTGCTGTCACTTTAAGTCACTTTGTCTGTACAGAATCGAGTTCTCTTTCGCCTCTTCTTGCATTTGAAGAGTTTAAAATTACTTTAACTTTTAAATGAGCAAGACTTAGAAACAGATGCAAATGATAAACTTTTACTCTGTGATGTTTAGGCTACATCACATGCATCACAGCACAACAGAAAAAAAAAAGACTATTGCAGCTTCCGTTTCATGCAGACTTTATTAGCATAAGTGCTAAATGCAATAATATACTAACAAATATAATTCAAAACGAATGGTTCTGGTTTTAAAATCTGATTGATAAGTCATGTTTGAAGCTGTTATAGCTGATTTATGTGCACTGATACTGTGACTAGACCAGTTGTACATAAAATGCGTGAAGTTATGTCGTAAACAGCCTACAGCAAGGCTACTGATTTATATTACTTGACAGAAGAACTGCTTAGTAGTAGTAGTAGTCATAAATGTTAATATTTATCAAACACAAGCGTCTTTTATGTTGCTGTCGTTTTCCTAAATGAATTGATTCAACAGGTGTTTAATAGGTGTTTTGTGCTCAACAACAACCTTTTAACCCTTTCAATCACTGCAAACACTCACGTGTCTTTTTGCTTTACTTCAAAACACATGTAAATGTAAAGCTTATGCAATATAGGCTATTATTTAAATCAGTATGTTTTCCCCTCCAGCTGTCACTGAATTGCAAACCACACATAAGCGGAAAGCAAATTGCCCAACAAAAGAGGTACTAAATGAAGACCACACAACATGATCATCAGATGTTCACGCATCACATAACAAAATGATTGTCTTCATTCACTTTCATATTTATGCAAGACATGCACAGATCTGAGAATAGTGGTATGGAAATCACAATCACAGCACTGATTTTTCAAATGACAAAATCCCTGTTTGTAACCATCATTCCAAGACGACAAAAGAAGAAAGAACAAAATGAGATTAATTATACCCATGAGAAAAATGTTTAAGTATAAAAGTTAGTTTGGCTTCACTGGCATTACAGCAGCAATGTATGAAAAAAAACTAGGGCTGTCAATCAATTTAATAACATAATATCTAAATCGTTTTAATTACAGGATGTTCAGATTAATCAAATTAAAGTGATCAAATTAATCAAATTATAACCGTTATTCTAAGACAGCAAGAAGAAAAAATTAAATGAGATTAAATACCCATGAAAAAAAATGGTGTTTAAGAAATAGTTTGGCATCATTGGCATTACAGCAACAATTTATGGGAAAAAAAATAGGATTTAATTACATGATATTTAATTCATTTTAATTACAATACGTGTCAATTAATGAATCAAAATAAATCACAATTAACTGCATATGAGAGAGATATAATGAAACTTCACTAAATCAATGCTTTAAATTGATGATAAATGCTATAAATAACAAGCACATCAACCATTTAGAGTAAACAGTCTGTGTGTTTATCTTAGACACTAATCCTGAACATGGATCCTCTGAGCTCATGACATTCAGCTTAGCAACATAAAAGTGTGTGTGATAGACAGCAGGATATTGCAGATGTCACTCAGACAAGAGGGCGTCTCTTTTGAGGCTCTTTTTAGTGTTTCAGAGTGAAATTGTGTTTCTGTTGCTTAAAGCTACAATATGTAAGATATCTGTAATAAAATATCCAAAACTCACTTGCACAGTGATATATTTCCTGCAGTTGTGTACTTAAAATATCCCCAAAGTTCCCAAAGATTTTTAATTTCAAAGAAATTCCAATTTAAAATAATGGCTCATCCATGTTCACTTGAAATATCCGCGTTATCCCTGGTTTCCGCTCGTACTGCCATAGTAACCATGGCGACAGACGTGGACATCTGCGTTACGTCTAGCGGCACTCACGCTGTTGTTGTTTCGTTCAAACATTATGGACCATGGCAAGCAGACTTTGGGACAAAAGGAGAACTAAAACGAGGATCAATAACAGCGTGGCGTTTTCGAGATGCCGAGAGCTCCACGTCCGTGACAAACTTCGACTTGACAGAGACGCCGCTCCTGCATGCACTTTATTAGACAGGTGAGCAAATGTACATAAAACTAATCAATATTATATAGCTCAACATGAAGAAATGTTAGAATATGATCTTTATGTTATTCTAATGTTGATCTTGCTTACTGATAGTCTCATACAGACAAACTAACACATAGAATAACATTATAACTTTCAACACACTCACATGCAGTTTAGTGTGATAGTGTAGACCAAGTGAAACAGCGCTGCGTTACCTCACAAGCTTCATTCGTCTTATAAACTGACCTGTGTGAGTAGGAATTCAGCACTTGCGGGTAGTTCGGTAGAATGAAATGTCCTTATTCCTCTGCAGGACTCGTGTGTGGCGCTGATATCGGTCTCTCATTAGCAATCGTGCCCTGCTTCATACCACAGTCATTTTAAAAACATCAATGTATTCACTCTTCCATAAACATTATTAGATCCTTCGGTATGACGGCAAGTTCCATAATTCCGCTTATGCGTCATCAACCTACGTCTTTGTTAATGTAAGAGGTTAGCAGCGGGAAAAAAAATTACATATTGTAGCTTTAATACACCACACATTTCAGCTGCAAGTCATTTTAGTGACTTCAAGGAGGACCACAGACAGCAAGGAACTGATCAACATAAAAACTAATCTAGCTTGTTTACACACAGACCGAAAGCCAGACCACTATTTTAACCCGTTTTATCACAAAACCTCAAAAGCCTCACAGATCTATTTGGATTAAAAATAAAAAATTGTCATGTGACTCCAGAATTGTCTGGTTACTGAGACTGAGAAAAAGCCTAAAGAAAAACCTAAGAGCTCACCTAAGAGCTTCATTTACACATTAAAGAAGAAAAAACTGGGGCGAGCTATTTTCAGAGCTCAACCTTTCCATGACTCCACGAGGTAAAACAGGTGTTGCTGTGATGCATGGGAGGCCAGGTATCTGGGTTGAAAGCCAGTGGGAGACCCAGGGCTCAGATACAGTCACAGCTAACAAGACACTGGATGAAATGTCCAGCAGCCAGAAACAGTCTGAAGCAATAACAGCTTCCAGTCTTAGAAATAGAGGCTCCAATTAAAAGCAAGAACGAGTTTACAACCTGATGCAATACAAGAACCGTCTTAAAGGGATAGTTCACCCAAAAATGAAAATTCTGTCATAATTTACTCACTCTCAAGTTGTTCCAAACCTATATGAATGTCTTTCTTCTGCTGAACACAAAAGAAGATATTTTGAAGAATGTCGGTAACCAAACAATTGATGCACCCCATTGATTTCCATAGAATTTTGGATGGAGTCAACCCATATTCTTTAAAATATCTTTTTATGAAACTGTTTAGGTGAACTATCCTTTTAAGAACAAGGAACTTTTCCAGATTAAAGGCTGGAAAACACAACTTTTGCTCAGATTTTTACCCCGATTTGCAATGAAGATGAGTCAACAATAGTTGGCGAAAGCCTGTGCTAAACTGCAGATTAGATTTGGGCAGTCGGAGTTGACAAATTTCACACACAAAAAACAACAAAGAAAAATTCACACTGTATGATCGGCACAGACTCAGATTTTTTAGTTTCAGACTATTATTCCATCCAATCGGAGGATATCTCAAACATGTTTGATATTTTGAGCCGATATTAGAACACATCGAAGTGTATGATGCGTTGCAAATGAAACTGAAGCTGTATATCTACCAGTGTTGCAATAAAATACAATACAAAGGTAAATGATCCTGAACACGCATAACAATGGCCTCAATATTTGACTCATCAGCACAGATAAAACAACTGCACCACTCACATCTAACTCATCTAACGTTGTAATCTGTAGCGTCCATACTGACTTTTGTTTTTTGTTCGTTTTTTATTAGGTAATTTGATGCTGGTAGTGATTTTTTACATGGGCAAACACCACTCACATTTTCTTCATGAAACATAAAAATCTAGCTTCAAATGTCAGGAAAGAAGAAAAATAATCATAGAAAAAAAAAAAATTCAAGAAGAGAGAGAGAGCGCAAAAGAGAAGAGAACGACTCCAGAAACTCTCTGAGAGACTGGGCTGTGTCTGATACTTATGTGGAAATAGTGTGAACGTCTTGCTGCTTGGACAAACCAGTGGGGCTGACCCCCCCGCTCCAAAACACATCGCCATGGGAACCTCATTACCACACTCCCGCACTCTCCAGTCAGCGCCTTTGCTGAGCAGATTCAGTAGCTTTTCAGAAAACAGAGGATGAAAAAAATGGGGAGAGAGAGAGAGAGAGAGAGAGAGAGAGAGAGAGAGAGAGAGAGAGAGAGAGAGAGAGAGAGAGAGAGAGAGAGAGAGAGAGAGAGAGAGAGACACTGGCAGGAGCGAAATCAGCTTTCACCTCCAGTGTAGAGGGAGTTGGAGAATAACAACGAGTGAAGCTCAGATCAAAAGACAGCAGTTTTAATAACTTTCAGCCGAGAGGACGGACATGGCAACAGCTTGGGAAAAAAAAAAGGAGGAATATAAGAGGATGCGAGATACAGATAATGATCTGAGCGAACGCTGGCCCCATTAGACTGCGAGACGGTTTGTGTGTGTGTGTCCACCTGTCTGTGGACATCAGGCAGCCACCGCTGTGCCGCTTGTTAGAACATGGAAGTTTGTGTCTCAGGGGAAGTACTTGAGCCGGAGGTGGAATTTCTCAGACATCTTTCAGTCTTGTTCTCCATCCTTCATTTCTGTCTCACCCCATCTCCTGCCGTGACACTTTCATATTCAGATAAGCCAGGAACAATGGCGCACATGCCTGATTGAAGCATCGCGCACATACGCCTCATCACACCGCCTTGTTAGACCGACCAGGGAGGCAGACGAGACAAAGGGACCAACGTCCCACTGTGGGAAATTATCTCAGAGTTTGAATCAATGCAGCAGAAATGGCTGCTGGGGATCTTGCTTTTCGTTTAAGGCAACGGATGACTGTCACCACTGCATCATTCTGTTTATTAGAGTGATGACATTTAAACAATTTGGATATTTGTTTATTTTAGATAACTGATCCTATCCTCAACCACTTTTTCACTTCCCAACATAGACAGGAGTTGTTGTTTTTGCACTAGTGCAATGAAATTGTGATAAAAAAAGATGCACCTTGAGTCCGAAATCACATGCTGTTTGAGTAGGTACATTTGAATTTATGTCGCGATCGTTAAAAAAGTACACTCTAGTATGAATGAGTGTGATAGTGTGAATGAAATTCGGATGTACTACATCTGTCATGTTGTTACTGTCACATGTCCCACCAGCATCAGTTGCGTCGCTTTACTTCTATTCATAAATCCTCTCCCGTGGCCTAATGGGACAGTGAAGTGTCCATCAAATGCACACTTCAGAATCCTGACGGATATAGTAGCCTAGGTTTTCCGGGGACTTTTTGCTAATTGTTTTTTAGAATGTGTATTTGGACATACTAATCTTTTGGCGTATTGTTGTTGTTTTTTTGCATTCTAAATAGTAGGAAAGTATTAGATTTTGGACGCAGAAGAAGAGTGCAACAGTGCCCGCCTAATGGTAAGAATTTTTCCTGTAGGGATTTTTAAAAAGACGTCATTAAAGAGTTATAAGCCATACACCAAACCAAAAGCTTAGAATCACAACATTACATTATCTATTTGAAGCAAAACATATTTGAAAATCAGGGGAAATGCATGCACACACTGGCTTTAATGAGGGAAAGAACTTCTGTCCCATGAGGCATTGAGGCATTGCAAATGACAATCAAATTAAAAACAATGGAGAGCAATGGAGAAATATGAAACTATTGATTTAAAAATATAGATTATACTAAAGCAATTTATTTTACATTAATGCAAAAATGGCTAAAATGCCCATATTATATATATATATATATATATATATATATATATATATATATATATATATATATATATATATATATATATATATATATATATATATATATATATATATATATATATAATACTAAAATAACAGAATAGAATAGAATAGAATAGAATAGAATAGAATAGAATAGAATAGAATAGAATAGAATAGAATAGAATAGAATAGAATAGAATCCAAAATAAAGAAAATTAAGCAACTGGCAAACTGTCCATTCACATTTATTTTTTATCATGTTACACCTGAAGATTTAATTAATTCCTCTGCTAATTCCATCTCATTTTCCCCAAAGTCTGTTTAGCAGTGACTCCCTCTTAATGAATTTTTTTAACGAGTGAACGACTGCAATTGTCCAGATAATCCATGCAAACAGATTCTGTTTAACAACTGTGACCACTTTTAGATGCACACTGGTGCTTTGGCTCCTGTTTGGCTGAAGCAGGATACTAACCTGACTTTATGGTCACTCACCGACCACCCACTCGCCGCATAGAAACTACTGCTGTAAAAGTGAACAGATTTGTGTCTAGATACGAGCGAGAGTGCCAATGGGCATGAAATCCACAGCCCCCGGAGATGATACAAGATCAGCGTCATAAAAGCCCAGATGGCTGATAGCCTGTGGCAGACCTGCAGGACTATAGATGGGCATTCCACTATGGCCAATTATAGCAATCGCAACGTCTCCCAGGAAAAATGAATGGCTCGGAGCGGGCAAAGCTGAAAAATGGTGTGTCTGCATGTGGGTTTGTTTCTAAACAACTTAAACTGACTGTTTGAAAAATAGGAGGAGTACCATACACCAATGCATCAAAAGATGAATGCATAGGAAACGGCCTCAAAGTGTATTCCGTAAATTACTAGAATGATCTTGATCTGTGTGGTGGATCTCCACGATCCCCAACTAGACTGTATGATCTTCTGGCTAGCTTTGTTGTTGTTGTTTTTTGATTTATTATTAGGCTTACAGGAAGTTGAATAATTAATGTCATTGAGTCGCTGGTTCCTGCATAGCAAATCAAAATCCCCCTATTATAGGGGAACGTCCTCTTAAAGTTAAACTGTCATTTTTTTTCATTTTTTTTTTCACAGATGTTCTTCTCATCAGTGTTATTCATGAGGAAAAAAGTAATGGAAATATCATATAGTATTCATATATATATATATATATGTGTGTGTGTGTGTGTGTGTGTGTGTGTGTGTGTGTGTGTGTGTGTGTGTGTGTGTGTGTGTGTGTGTGTGTGTGTGTGTGTGTGTGTGTGTGTGTGTGTGTGTGTGTGTGTGTGTGTGTGTGTGTATATATATATATATATATATATATATATATATATATACAGTATATATGAATATTCATATATATATATATATAGGCTATATATAGGCCTATATGAATATGCATATATACTGTATATGTATATATATTATACACACACACAGTATATATGAATATTCATATATATATATATATATATATATATATATGAATATATCTATATATATATATATATGAATCTATATATATCTATGAATATATCTATATATCTATGAATACTATATGATATTTCCATGACTTTTTTTCCATATCCATATACTGTACATACATACATACACACACACACACACACACACACACACACACACACACACACACACACACACACACACACACACACACACACACACAATATATGACTACTGAATGAATATATAGTTGTGCAGCTTAATATTTTTGGGGGAAATGGGATACTTTGATAAATAGAAAGTTTAAAAAATAGCATTTATTTAAAAAGCAAATTTTCGTCTTTTTTTTTTTTTTTAGTTCAACAACTACAAGAAAGTATATTTTAAGTCTGTTACATTTCTAACTTTTGTATTTCCAAAATTACCAGATTTTTACAGGTAAAGTGAGCAAGCCTATCTTTTTCTCTTTCTATGAAATGATCCATCCAACCTACAAGCATTCCCATCAGTCAGTTTGTAATAAAAAAAAGCTCATGGAGGCAATAGAATCAAGGTGTTGGGTCGACCACATGGGCAAAAGCTGCTAATTAATCTGCTATAATGATGAGGCAGCAGCCGCTCTGGCTGGAAGCCATGCTCACCTCAATAGCACACCGCAGTCCAGACACCCCCAATCTGGCAACCTGCTGTATTTAGGGCCAAGTCGCCTATTTCCCATCACCCTGCATGCCTAGAAATCAATACTTAATTACCTTCAAGCCCTCCCTTTTCAGAAACACACACACACTGGCCGGAATAGAAAACTCAACGTATACAGGAAGCTATAACACAAAAACACATACAGAAGAATAAAGCCACCCCTCAACCATCCATTTTAACATTCAGGATCTCTTTGCCTCGTTTTCTTTTATTTCTTTCAACTCTTTCATCCTTTCCTGCACGGCCGTTTTCTGCCTAAGCTGGAGATTACACTTATGGCGAGAGCACAGTGAAATATGGGTTTGTGATGATTCTGCATAGGCAAAGAGGTCATAACTCAGTCTTAATGAGAGAGAAAGAGAGCAAGAGGAGGCCCAATCAACTGCACTGCCTCTGCATTGCCTCTCCACACATCAGAGATATTACCCTGACAGCCACAGTAAAAATAACACCTGACAAACTGCTTTTTGATGAAATATTAATGATCTAATAACATTAGTCAGCCCTCCCGCTGACCCGAACCTTGATTTTCTGAGGTGAGCTGATTGCGTGTGGTGAGCAGTTTAAAATCAGTGAAGTTGAGGCGGAAACGTCATGTTCAGTCACACGGTACTGGTGATACATGATGCAGAAAACACTGTGTCATGTACAGGATGTTGAATTCACCACGCTAATGAGGTTTTTTTTTGTTTTTCTCTCATTAAAGTGGAAGCACTATGTTTATTGCTAACATTAAGGGCTAAGGATTTGAATGAATCCTAAAGCCCCGTTCACAGCAATAACTGCAAAGATAGCTATAAAGATAGCTAACTATATTAGCGTCCAGCGGACGATGTCATTCTGCTTATTCGAAGTGCGTGCTTGTCTGTCATTTGAAAGGCTCGAACTTGTAACAGCAGGATGGATTCTGATTGTCAATGTTTTTAGCATTTATTAGCTGGATAAAATACCTCTGAAATTGTGAATTTAGGCATTGCAACATAATGTACAGTATTAAAAAATGCGATTTGGTAATTAGATTACATTTGACTGTTATTAAATAGTTGTTTTTAAAGATTAACTTTGCATTGGACGATGGTAAACTTAATGTAAAAAATAATGAGAATGCACAATTAAATATCCAATATTGACAGATACTAATAAATTAATATGTCTAATATTTGCTAATAATTATGACACAGTACTGGTATTGTACATCCCTATAGAGTGCAACAGTCGGTTTCCGGAAATTAAAATTACATTCATTTTCTCAATAGGGAAATTGATTTTGAATGGTAACTTGTAAACCTTTAAAAACAGACTTGCTGTGAGCTATGAGGTCTGGTATTTGCTCCTGCTGAAGATGTCATCCCTCATAATTTCAGCTTATTTTTTAAAATAATCGTGTTTAACAGAGGAATTCCTGAAAAAAAAAAATAATAAAAAAAAAACCGCATTACCCATGATGCTGTACAGAAAATTACACCAATCAGAGAGTTGAAAAAAGCAACAAACCAAAAGATCTTGTTAGCTCCGCCCACTCACATAAAGCACTGCGAATAGCGTAATCTAGTTGATCTCTCTACACTCTCAAAATACTTAAATATTTGCATATATTTTGCAATAAACTTAAAATATATTGTTTTTATATAATCAACATTTGTAGGCTAAATGAGTAGTTTTATGATTCTCCATCATTTTTAATTAGATTATGCTGTTCACAATGCTTCGTGGGATTGTAGTTCTTTCCCTTACTAAAGCCGTTAAGTACACTTGTACCTTTGTATTTTCGTCTGATTTTCAAGAACTTTTTGCTTCAAATCAAAGTTTGCAATGTTATGATTCACCTTGTAGCTGACTGGCTTGGTTCATGGCTTATAAGTCTTTAACAAAGACTTTTTTTAAATCCCTATGGGGAAAAAATACTTCTGGAACCAGCGCCGCTGAAAAAGGGGCGGGTGCTAATGCTCTCTATTGGCAAACACATACCAAAACCCTGGCAACCAAACACAACACCCTAGCAACCAGACACCAAAGCCCTGCCACTAGCATCATGCTATCACTGAAAATGCCAATTGATTTTCTTCAGAAAAAAAGTTCTCTTATTTTTTGCTTTTTCATAGAATAGTATAAAAAGAGGACAGAAAATGATGTTGCAAGCTGGACTTGAATTTGTACTGTCTGTGTGAGCGCTAAATATGTGTATAAAAATAAACTGACTTGAGACCGTGATGACTTGAAATGCAGCACCAAGTTACTGGTAATATTCTGGAACAAAAGCTTGTTTTTGCTTCAATAACAACCATAAAAAGAATATGTTAACAGCTCAATGGCTGAAAAGGTTTCTGGGAGAGTGACTGAGAACTCTAAAATCAACCCAGCAGCCCCTTCATCTCTCTCCGCCCCAGTGTTCCTGTGCCTCATGGACTAATCCAGGGGCTCGAGAGGTGAAATTAAACCATTATGGCAGAGCACTGGAAGCAGCTTTCATTAAGAGAGTAATAAATGAGCTGCTTTGTTTCTCAGGCTCCTTAAACTCAAGCCCGTCTTTCATAGATCCAGATCTTTACAGCCTCTCCGTCTGCAACCCAAACACAGACATGGACTCGGGTTTCACCTCTGTTTGGAGAGGCGGAAAGTGGGGGGTAGCAAATGAAAAGACGACGGGGAAAAAAAAGACCAACAAACTGAACAACTGCATCGATTTAACCGAGTATACAGCGGGAGAGGGAGAGTGAACAGAACCAATTATTGGCTGCGCTCTGGGCAGGAAGCAGAACTCTCTGTTGCTGCCTGTGCCGCCTCAAGTTTTAATTAAAACGCCTCTTTCCTTTCAAAAAAATGACAGTGCAAGGAAAGAAAGAAGACAATGAGAAAAAACAGTCCCAGTCAAAACAGACCCCACGACGATAACAGGCTTTTGTGAGGTGCTGGGGGAAGTTTGGGAGTTTAAAGTAATAAAGTAATAGTTTACTTGAAAATTTAAATTCTGTCATCATTTACTCTCCCTCATGGTGTCCCAAACCTTGATGCAGGGCACATAACGATGGCTTCTCACATTATACAACCATTCTTTGTCGTTATGCTAGAGTAAATATGCCACCAAGCTATCTACAGTACATTTACTCATTTTGCAGATGCTTCTGTCCAAAGCAACTTACGAAGGCAACAATGATTTATATAGAGAAAGTGTTATCCGAAGCAAACACCAGCTGATCTGTGAGAGTCTTGAAGCATCAGTTAGAATAGGTTGAAAATCATAAACAAATCAGTAGCTAACGTTTTACACCATATGGCATCATCTCCCAGACAAAGTAGAGCCGCTGCTGTAAAATCTCCAGCTAGTATTATACATAAAAACACACTACCATTCAAAGGTTTGCAGTCAGTAAGGCAGGACTTGAGCTTAACTTGTTTGCTCACCAGCCACTGTGGCTGCATTAAGTTACTAGCCACTCAGCATTTTCACTGGCCACAATTTTGACATCGTTACCATAGGGAAATATTGCCATATAGATATTTTTTATATTATCTCATAATTTGGCAGCCAGTATATTAGGCTGATGTCACTTTAAGACCTGACGCACGGACCCATTACACTGTTTATAGCCAATATACTTGTCTTTATGTCCGCGCACTTTGGGTGTGAGCACAAAATCTGGCGCAATCCCTCGCCGAAATTCACGCCCTGTAACACCAACAATATTCATCCAGAGCAAATGAAAAGAGTGAGTAAAGGGACGCCGGTTTGTGTGTCAACTTGCTGGCGGGAGAGATTAAAGAGCGAGAATGCGCAGCTGGTATTGTGTAACCTGCAGAACAGTTTCAGATATTTCAGAATTGGTATCGAAAAATTATTATTTTTGACTACTCTACATTATACTTAGTTTATTATTTCAGATGCCTTTTTAAAAGAATAGAGTTGAAAAATGTATGTTAAATAAAACGTGGCTAGGAGTGACCGCATTACATGCCACCACTGAAATCCAGCGGCATTTGGCCGGTTGGCGGGTGTTAAAGGGATCGTTCGGCCAAAAATTTAAATTAGCCCATGCTTTACTCACCCTGAAGCCATCCTAGGTGTATATGACATTCTTCTTTCAGACAAATACAATCGGAGTTAAAAAATGTCCTGGCTATATATGACCTAAAGTCAATGGGTATATTCTTTTGGAAGTCCATCAAAGCGCATCAATCTGTGATAAAAGTGTTCGAAGCGGCTCTGCGGGGGTTAATAAAGGCCTTCTGAAGCGAAGCGATGAGTTTGTGTAAGAAAAATATCCATATTTAAAACTTTATCGACTAAAATAACTAGCTTACGGCAGACGGCCGTACGCAAGTCGACCTACGGCAAAAGCACATCAATAATTTTTTGGGTGAACTATCCCTTTAAGTAGGCCTGAAGCTTGGCCTTAACAACCTTTGGAAACATACCACAATAATCAATTCACCCTGCCACAATCTCTCCTCCGGACACACTGGGGAGGATCCCATATCTGCTGACGGGGCCACTTTCCCAATGCGCCATTTGACCAGTCTCACACAGAGAAAGAGGAAGAGAAAGAGAAAAAAATGGTGTTCTAGCTCTTTCTGCTGATTGCACTTACATATATTCGCTCTGCCCCCAACCAGGTGACTTTTAAATCATCCGATAAAATGTTTTTTGGAGGGTGGGGGTGGTATTGTGTGACGCAGAACCATAAATCCAAATAGACAGCGCAGCACTTTCAGAGGGGACTGATTTTTATGGCTATTTTAAAGTCTAAACTCATGGTTCAGTGGGATAGAGTTGCACTGCTTTCCAGCTGTTTATTATAGTTCTTTAGCCCAACTTCTAAATGGATAACCTGATAATTGACACAAGATAATTATCTCCTAAGAACACAAACACGTCAATTATTGCATTAGATAACATTATCAAACCAAGTAGAATATTTTCTCATAACCAACTTAATTCTTCTAAGACAAGTTCGCAGTTACCTTTAATCAGCTGGTCCGAATGTGTTTTTTGGGGACGTTCGCCATTCATCACAGTTCTAAATGTGTACAAACACTTGCCCGTTTGGTTTAACGAGGCCATTTCAGACCTCATTTGCCAATCTAGTGATGCTGAAAAAGCCACAGAGCGTGAAGTGAGACAGGAAAATCAGAAACCCATAAAAGACATGAAACCAGCAGGGCTTTGAGGTCTGCCTGTCCCACTGTGATGCCACACACCAACACACAAACACACACCCCATCCACCATCTGGCTGCCGTGTCTGGAGAGTCCAGAGAGAGATCTCGAAGGACCGAAGATGGTCTCGGTGAGCTGCATCACCCAGATGCCCTGAAGCAATTTATCAGGGTCCAAAACTGCAGCAGGAAGAGTGTGTGAGCACAAATACATAGATCGAAACACCTGGATACTTCAATCTGATTTATGACAACCCAAACTACCCTGTTAGCTGGTCACCAGTATATGCTGTGTTTTGGATGCTGGTGTCACATCTTAACCAACAAAACTTCTTTGATTAACTAGCTTCATAGGCTAACTTTATTTGTGTGTTTTCATTCCAAAAAATAAATAAATAAATCTCACTCAAAAGTTGCATTTTATTATTAAAGGTCCCGTTGCATGCGATTCCAAGTTTCAAACTTTAGTTAGTGTGTAATGTTGCTGTTAGAGCATAAATAATATCTGTAAAATTATAAAGCTCAAAGTTCAATGCCAAGCGAGATATTTTATTTAACAGAAGTTGACTACAAAAAACGGCTCGATTGGACTACACCTCTCTACATCCTGCATTAGTGACATCACCAGAACCGTTTCTTGACTAACCTCCGCCCACAGGAATGCTCCCTCAACTCTACTGGCTACTTGCGCACTTCTTATAACTTAGCCTACTGTGTTTACTCAGCTCTTACGGTGATTTTCTAAAGTAAAACTGACGCTTCATCTTTTGTGTGATGTACAATAAACTTTATTAAACTCATCAGTATGTTTGATCATCATTCAGACAGCAGACTTGTAGGCTATTAATAAATAATGGATACATAGCCTACAAGCACATGACAAATACGTTATAATAACCGTAATTAAACTACTAAACCATACCTGTTTCATCTCTATACAGCAATCTGACTCATTATTGTCCGACTCGAAATGAACGCCGTTACTGAGAGTTTCTGATATTATCATCATTTCGTGAGATGAATTTTTCCTGACAGACTGAGCACGAGCTCATGAAGCTCCGCCCCCTGTGTCGTCCAGCAGCACCTCATTTGCATTTAAAGGGAACACACTGAAACGGCTCGTTTTTCTGAGCCCCAAAAAATGTCAATTTAAACATGCTGTAAAAAATGATATGTTGGGTATTTTGAGCTCAAACTTCACATACACACTCTGGGGACATCAGAGACTTATTTTACATCTTGTGAAAAGGGGCATAGAACGGGACCTTTAATGTCAAGGTGCAATAGCGCCCCCTACTATGCTGGAGAGTCAACCAGATTGCTACTGGCACTTAATTAGTTAAGATATTATTGTAAGTGTGGTATTAACAAAATCAATATCAATATCTAACATCTACAGTATCAGTTATGATCGATACCAGTACTTTGCGACACCCCTACACCAAACCATCACTAGCTTGCAAAAACCAACCTGGGAACAAAATTATTCATCTACTTCACATCAAGCCAGCATCAACCAGCCTGGATCAGCACTAACCAGCATAATCCAACCTGCACCATCATTAATGCTCAGCTTAACTAGCAATAAACAGTAAACCAGCCTGAATCTACATGAATTTTCAGCTAAAATCTTACGCAAAACTTAATTAACCTACACAGGACCATCACTATCCAACATGTACTGTAACTACCAAGATCAACACCAAAACAGCACAAAACTGCCTAGAACAGCACTGACCAGCATAATCCAACCTAGAAAGTCAAATGACAGTCAAAACACACTTACACGTAATGAAAAGCAAACAGCTGTAGGCCTATTTCATTTAAAAATCATCAGGTCAGCACATCCACAAAACCGTGGCAGCCCATTGGCCCTCACATTAATATTTAATAGAGATTTAAATCTGTTCCTTCAGTATTTTTGAGAAGGATTTCGACAAAGGGGGGTGGGGGGTGGGGGGGGGACTCTTATCTCTTTCCATCACCTTTCTGAGCAAGCATTCATTAAGAGCGATCTCATTTGCAGGTGCATTAGTGCTTTTCGCTCGCTGCTCTCTGAGTCTCAGACGCTGCTGACAGCGATATGGAAGATATTAGAGGAAACATGTAAACGTCCTTTAACCCCTCTGTGCATAAAGATGACTCAGTCTTTTAATGATGAAGAGGTTCATCATCAACCGTACAAGAACAACTTCTTAGCGTCTATGTGTGCGTGCAGTATTGATGCTTTTTCTTTAACCATATGGCTGTCTAAAATACTTGATTCTGATTGGTCAATGGCAGCATTCTGAAAGAAGATCACATCACATGTATTTGCATAATGACTACTAAACTGAACTGTGTCTATCATTTTGAAGCAAATCAATATTAATCAATATTTCACGCAAATTAATGTGTTACTTTAGAAAGTGGCATAGTAACTGAGATATTATTACAGTCAGCTGGTCACCATTGTAAAATAAGAGATGGATAGATGGAAGAAAAAGAACATGGTCATCCTAAATCTCACAGCAAGAGAGGGATAAGATGAATTTGCATGCCATGGACAAGTAGAAAAAAAGAGAAAGGGAAATAGGAAAAGTGTGGTCAGCATCTGTAGCTCATTATTCACATCAGCTGCAGTAATTTCCAACACACAGATCTGTCCACCCTTAAATAAATTATGGGCACATTGTGTGCATTTAGTCGACTCCATGATAGAGATTGATTGGAGAGAAAGCATGAATAAATCTTCACACAGACAAAAAACACACACATAAATGTCTGTATGCATTGTAACTAGGGTTGTCAGTAGATTTAGTCTAAATATTTAAATGCAATTAATCAAACTATCAATCAAATCATTTCGATAATAATAGTATAGCCTATATATATATATATATATATATATATATATATATATATATATATATATATATATATATATATATATATATATATATATATATATATGTATATATATATATAATATGAACCTGTAATAATAATAATACATTTTTAATATATAATAATATATTGATGTAACTTTTACACTATAATAAAAAATATATTATAATAAAAAAATATTATACTAAGGCCTGGTTTCACAAACAAAGCTTAGATTAAGCCAGGAGTGGGTCTTAGTTCAATTAGGACATTTAAGTAGCTTTTATAAACGTGCCTTAGAAAACTGACATATTTTAAAAGATGCCAGTGCAAGTTGCATTCAGTTAAAACAGCTCAAACATGCATTTTAGTCTGGGACTAGGCTTAAACCTGGTGGGAAACTATATACATTTATTTACACATATATCATTTAAATAAATATAATCGCAGCGGAATAATCATTTACTGACTATGTGACAGGTGATTTGAGGTCAAGCGTAGTATCATCTCCCTGCAATGTGTGTGGATAAACTTCACTGGGTTCCTTTGTCTCTGACAGAACACCGGTCAAGCGTTGGCTCAGTCTGAGGTGAAGTCATTTGATAAAAACTCTCTCTCACTGCAGCAGTTACGGGGGACAGAACGTTTGACTTCAGATCAGGCTTGTTTATTTGGGCCAGTGACGTGGGAACAAGGACTTCAGCGATGCACTTACTGACATGACCACACTCTCAGACATCTTTAAATGGTGAAGGCTTGAGCGATGGTTTGGATGTCTGAGAATGTTTGTGTGTGTTAGGAGTCTAGAGTGCTTTCTATAACCTAGGCTATTGATGTTGTCACTGAGAGAAAAATGTCAAGATGACAGCCCAATCGGACCTGCACTTAAAATCCTGACTGAGCACTTAAATCCTCCTAAGCGCACATGAATGGCGAACAGATAAGAAAGCACACTAGAGTAAAGATGATCACGGCATTCTTCAAAATAAAGCTGATTTTTATAACCTGCATCAATCTCTAATCAACTCAACTGAAAATGTAAAACGTCGTTGATGATCCACACATCACACCACTGAGCCATATGTTTTTGGAGGTGACGGGTAAAAACGAGTTCTCTGGTAATCCAGAGTTCTCGCGAGAGCACAAGCTGAATTTGCTCAGCGAGTTACTTTGGTGTCGAGTAATGATGCTCATTAAATATGCCCCTCTATCTGAGCTGCACCAATCACATCGGGTTATCTGATATAGGCGGGCCAGAGGCGAGATGACGTCAGCGCTGTGACGTCGAAGTCATTAGTAAATATTGCAAGATGGCTGTGGATGAACACCATTTGTTTGAAACGGCTTTGGCCGCAACAATGAAAGATTTCGACTTTTTCTCTAAAAGAGGAACAGAAGACGGCGCTCGAATCGTTCCTTTGCAAGAAGGGCGTTTTTGCTGTTTTGCCGACCGGATACGGTAAGAGTCTAATCTACCAGTTCGCTCCGCTGGTAGCTAAGCGATAACTTGTTGTGATTGGTCGTAGTGTTATTCAATTGCGTGCAGTGAGATTTTCAAATGCATGCTTGGTGCTGCCCCTCGAGCTTGCCGATTTTCATTAGTCGACGCCAGACCATTAATCTTTTAGATTTAGGTCTGGATTTCCAGGCTAAAAAACGAGAAGAAGTTACAAAGACTGTGTATTAATGTACTTGGCTAGCAGAATATTAATAAATAATCATTTTAAAAACAATATAATTATGGCCATCGCCTTCTAACATTACCTGATTAACACATTAGTAGTGTTTCAAAACTGCAAAGGCATGTCCGCATTCATAATTCATCAAGTTTATGGCGTTATTAGGCCCTGCTGGTGAACTGCGCTCACTGACGCATTGGAAACGTGTCAAAACGGAGTCACTCCACTTTCCACAAACCCAGATGGTCCCCCAGACCCTCATCTTCCACTCTCACACACACAATTTGCTTTTTGTCTCCCTCCCCCATCTCTTTCATTCGCTCTCTCCGCTCTCTCATCCGACGCGCACATGGCTTTGACACATTGTTTGTGGTCATCGGGCTGGTTTGGCAATTAGTAGCCATAATCTGATCTGACTGATATAGGCTCAAGGAGAGTATAATACACACAAATCTACCACAGCAAACACACTTTAAACCACAAAGGCCAATTGCCTTTCAATTAGCCACTATAAGAAGGGATCACTAACCCCGTTCCCTCCATCTGTCGCCTTCAAACACACTTCAACCTGAACGTGGGGGGGGGGGAGAACTCTCCAAAATGAATTTCAACAACACTTTTGTCTGTTCTGAATGTCTGAAAAGTAAATCAGACACATTAGAGCTTGCGCAGACATCATTTAGTGCTGATTGGCTTGAGATGCAAAAAAAAAGCATGCATGCTTAGGCAAAGCGAGTTACCGAGCAGCAGAGGGTTGAAAATAAAACCGTGTCTGAATTGTGAACTACACACAGACTTGAGCAATACCTGTACGAGTGTTTTCAGACAGAAGGACAGGCAAACAGGTTGTGTGATGGATGGAATTGGATAGGCAGTGGAGATGGAAACAAATAGAGAATCCCTTCATGTTGGCTGTGTGTTCATTACTGATCTGGAGACCAATCTCACGACACACACACACACACAGCATGCCGAACTGAACGTCTGATTTCTGGCGCGGCTGCAACAACCAGTCAACCACCATCTGTCAAATGCCAGACAAGGAGGGAGATTTTCTTTTTTTTCTCCCTTTCTCATTTTTATGGTGTTTCTGCTTGATTTTCAGAATAAATCATTGACGTGACCTGAATACAACACAATACTGGTCTTCATCTGTGTTCACAGAATTTAAATGTCCCTGAACAGGACACGTATGTCTATATACATGATATACTCATCCAATATGGGTTTGTCAATTAAATAGTTCACCTGAAAAAGAAAATGATCTATGTCGTTATTTGTTTACCCTCATGCCATTCCAAACCTGTCTAGCTTTCTTTCTTCAGTCAGTGGAACACAAAAGGAGACGTGAGGCAGAATGACAGTCAACATCCACTTTCATTGTGTGGAAGAAAGACTGAGACTGTCAGTCTCTAACATTCTTCTTAACATCTCCTTTTGTGCCCCATAGAAGAAAGCAAGTCATACAGAATTTTGACGATGTAAATGACAGAATAATCTGGGTGAACTATCCTGAATGTGTGGTTATATTCTTTTTGCTTGCTTTTTAAATGTATCAAAGATTAAAGCGCATTATAAAAAGTCAGTTGATTCATTTTTACAGCCCAAAATCACACCAAAATATTCTTTTTTTTTTTTTTTTTACCTCTAAGAAAACGTTTAAATAGCCTAGATAAAATAACATAAAAATGACATGTCTAAGCCTTACAGATCATACTGCACATTCAATTGCATCTTCAGTACACGTCTTAAGGTTACCAAATATCCTTTACGTTTACCCACACACTAGTATGTAGCTGGTTGACAATTTTGAACCAGCAACAAACCGGCTAGTCATAGCATCTTCCCTTGGTCATAACTGGACATTAGCAAGTTGGTCCAAGATGGTCATTAACTGTTTTTTAGCTGGTCCAGAGCAGGTTAAGGAATAATGTTTTCTGGTTGCTCATTCATTGACCTGCTATAAAACAGCTATTGTGTTCTTTACCACAGTTACCATGTTAAAATCCAGCAGGGTTTAAGTAATCCAACCAGTTTCATTCATTCCTCAACATTCAGCACCACGACCATCCCGCTTCTGTGGAACCGCCACAGAAACTCCTTCTCAACTGCGTTGGAAGCCATAAAAATATGTTTCCATACTCAACTTAGTCCTCACGAATAAAGTCCAGCGCAATTTCCTGCTACGAGACATTTACCTGTCAAACCTGGAGCGCGCGACACACTCCACGGAGCGCGTCAAAAAGAGACAAACATCCACATATTTACCTTCCATCGCGAAAACGGCCGTTACAGCACACAAAGTCGTTATTAATCCCACAGTCATGGTAAAAGGCATTGGCCGCTGCCGCGGTGTCCACTTGATTTGGGAAAACCGGACGGCGTGGCGTGCGTAAAATCCGTCACTTGTCACGAAGGGTGATATTCCAGCGAGCGAGCGGCGTGGAGTCACATCGCAGGCAGTAGTAAAAGAGTGAGTGAGTGGATGCTGCCACGGACGCTGAGCGCCGAGACGAGAGCTTGGGAGACAACGGACCCCCCCACCAAAAAAAAAAAAACCCCTTTAAAACGGATGGACCAATCAGAGACTCCAAACCGAAACCCACCAACCAATCACAGACATTTTCTCCTTTCAGCACGCATTGTTATTCAAAACAAAAACTTTTCTGTGATTTTCTATAAGGTGAGATACGTCTTCGGTTGGAAGGGAAATAGCGAACTCAGGTGGCCACAAGTGGAACTTCACAGTTCAGATTCAAAGCTGTAATCACTTCTCTCAAGTGCTTTTTTTTATTTTGTTGTCCTTTGGTGCCACCTAAATCGCAAAAGATTAAATTAGACGCTTCTCTAAATCAGTCTAGCTATCATCTAACACAATGTTGCTTTTTGACTTAAAAATCGTTTGCATGAAACCGAGTAGTAGGTGACTAACATAAAAACGTAGCCTATTTATTTAAGGCAATATATAAAAGCAATAATATAATAACATTGTATATGTTATGTATAATAATAATTAAGTTACATTTAAAACATAACTTACTGTACAAATAAATCTAGTTTTCTAGAAAGTATTACAAATCCACACAACTATCTGGATGATGCTACTATTGTAATGGACATTATAACAAAATTAAAAATGATCATGAGCCTATTCTTTTTACTGATCATAATTCATGGCTATATTTAGAGAAAGAATAAAGCATGTGTCCCTGGAACATAATTCAGGTCTAAACAGGTGAAAGGTATTTGTCTAAAGACAGATTTGGCTCTGGTTTGCGCCTCTTCTCTTATGACTGATGGTTTTAGAATAAGCATTTGACATGAAACTTTATAAAAATGACCCGGTCTGGGTTGCTCTTGCAACAGGTCTGTCAGGAGAAATAAATCAAATAGTTCCTTGTCTTTCTAATCATCTGGGCGAGCAGTAGTTGTAAATGATTTGAAAGCAATAGAAGTAGTAGGTCTGACATAAAACACAACGTCTTTCATCATCCTGCAAGACTCCAGCCTAAAGGTAGATAGCAAATTACGACTGAAGTAATCTGCAAAGTGAAAGTGGGGTTTAAGTATAGGCAGACGATTGGAAGAGACATAGAAAGTGAGTCAGAGAGACCATGCGGTTGATACATTTAAGGGGAGGTTTTACAGGTGAACACATTCTCGCCTTTCCTTTCACTTTAATGGGATTAAAAGAAACTTTGAAGCAAATAAAAACAAGATTGTGACTTCACCTACCTAAGCTTCAAACATATAAACTATGAATAATAGTATTACATTTGCATATTATGTTACAAAATGTGCATATTTTCAAAATGATGTAGACCCAACAGAAAATGTCACAATTCTTAGTTTGTCATCTTCTGTTTGGTTTTAATATTAAGGCCAGATCAGTCACTAAGTTATTTAGTGAAAAATGGATAGAAAGATTCTAACAGATGCTCATGTAGAGAATAAGATAGGTAGGTAAGTAGATTAGATAGATAGATAGATAGATAGATAGATAGATAGATAGATAGATAGATAGATAGATAGATAGATAGATAGATAGATAGATAGATAGATAGATAGATAGATAGATAGATAGATAGATAGATAGATAGATAGATAGATAGATAGATAGATAGATAGATAGATAGATAGATAGATAGATAGATAGATAGATAGATAGATAGATAGATAGATAGATAGATAGATAGATAGATAGATAGATAGATAGATAGATAGATAGATAGTGTATCTGTAACTGTAGTTTGGTTACTTCTCCTCTATAGAGCTAGCCTAAAAGGAAAACAGAAAAATAAAAGCAAAACCAAAACACCAGCCAAGCTAATACACTCCTAACCAGTCACCAGCTTTACCCGGGTCAAATTCCTTCTGAAAGCAAGTGTATGCTTTCTATATGAACCATGTCCCCTTAATTAACAATGCGAAATGTTTTGCTGTTAATTGGAGCTCTATTCATTAGCACATTGAGCTTAATAAGCAGAGGATGTAAATGAGTTCGAGCTGGCTGTGCGCAGTGGGCCACTGCTGGGGAACCGCTGTTCTCAAGTACTGACTTTACAAGAAAGCGAGACAAGAACAAAACCGACCTGTCAGGTGAGCACCACACACACACACACACAAATGTGTGCACCTTGAGGTTTGTGTGATGTACGCAGCCAAACGGGTGTGCATGTGCCTTTCCCAGTGCCAGCAGAGTTGTTCTGAGAGCTGTGTGTGCATGCTGAAGCCGTCATTATCTTCATAAGGGCAGGAGGAAGACATTTGCATTCAAATTGGACTCTAATTGCCCTGCAAAGTCAGGGACATTTTATAATCATATTTATGCAAACAGCACACGTCACAGTGTCTACTCTCCCTCACTCCGTTCCCTTGGATTCAATTTTTGTAACACACAGCTCATACTATTTTGAACAAATGAACTAGAATTATGATTTTAACATGTTTTTACCTACTTGATGAGATTGCCAAAAGCTCATACATTTTAAACAAAATCAGATAAGAGGCTGCACGTAGCGAGGTCATGTGACAGGATACTAATCATTACATAATTGTATATGAGTGTCGTTTTCTCTGAGGGGGCAAAATTGGATGAGAAAATAATTGGACATTATGGATATTAATATACCTAGTGAAAAATAAATAAACCAAAATGTATTTGAAATACATTTATTCTATGGCAAGTACACTACAAATATTGATGTCCTTGATATAAATACCCTGCAATTGCACTTTTGGTATACTAAATTGATACACTTAAAGTCTGCAAAATTACAACAAATAATTTTATTTAGTTATCCAGAAATAGTGCTGAGGTCCATACAGTAGTATTTAGTATATTATGCTAAAATGGAACTATTGCAAGAATACTTTATAGGTAGACTTTAAATATCTTGCATTTTAAACACTGATATTATACAGAGATCCTTATCCTTACTAAAAGTGTTATTAAAAACACATTTTAGGCTTAAAATTAAGAAATGTGCATTGTGCAACAAAGAAGTACTCCAAATAAAGTTTAATTACTGTATAATATTTATATCAGTAAGTCTCAAGCGATATGTCAGTAAATATCTTAATGGTTTTTTAGTAGCTATACTTAGTATGAAATAAATGTATTTCAAATACATTTTGGAATAGGTTTTTTTCACAATCATTCTTGATGTGAACAGGCTTTTAGAGTGTATTTATAGAGTGGACGTACAGAGTGAATCTACGCAGCGGTGTGCTTTCTTTCTTCTGGACTGAATATCCATCTCTCTATAAGGTGTGCTGAAACAGATGGTGTAGACAAAGAGACCTCCCTAAGGGACAGTCATCAGACGGGGGGCTTGCAGACCAAGCCTGCTGTATCCAGTTCTACAGTTATCAATAAAGAGGCCGTCCAACCTGCCTCGCTCTTTTCCAGTTCATCTCCTCATCTGCATCCCATCAGACTGATTTGGCATTGGGTGTCCTGCACCTGATAACACTCAAAGAGCATCCACTATGGTCATCTGTCTCCGTCCCCGTCCCCCACACACACACACTGGCTTGTATCTCTCCTTGGTTCCTTCTCCAATACTGGAGAGGAAATTCAATCGTGGTTCAATAATCTCATTGAGGCCCACAGCCAGACCAGGCTATGCTGACATGACTGTCACACAACAGTATTGCATTAGAAACATGCAGTATGTCATTTCCCCACTGAAATAACAGCGGTACATGGCGAGAGGCCGCTGTATACTGACAGACTATTGATTATGCCTGGCAAATTACAGCTACAGCCTGCATGAGCTGAAACACCAGCACTGGCCCAGAAACACATTTCAAGTCTGAAAACACAGCTGTGTGTCTCAAATATACACAAGAGTGGGATCAACTCGGCCTGTGTTGGGAACATGCTAGAGGTTCTGACAAAATGTTAATTTATCTGATTTACAAAATGTTACATTTTTCTGTTTTATATAAAAAATAAAAATAAAAAGCATGGTTTGAATAAATGATTTTAATGGCTGGGTATCTCTTGAATAGGTACTTATTTTGAATAAGTAATAACTTTGCGACCGTTAAAAAAGTATGTTCTCTATTAGTATGAGTGTGTATGAATGAAATCCAGATGTACTTGACATGTAATGACTTTATGGCGAATGTCATTATCATGTGGCCTACCAGGGTCAAAATGTGACCTCAATCACCTCATGAAGTTGCATGCTTAAGTTATCATCTTGGGTGAAAAAATATTGTTATTGAGTTAAATTAATTGTAGCGTCAGTTCTGGCAGGTCACGTTAGTCAAGCTCGCATCAGCTGACTCTCAGCTGATCCACGTCTACCTATAGGAATACGACGTCTATCACTGTATACATATATAAGCTCCTTCAGTATTATCAGCAGCTATCGCGTTTCTCAGGAGCTAATTACCCTCCTCCATCCCCAGCTCCTCCTATTATCAGTCAGTATTCTCGAAATATGTTGTACTTTAAAATCTTGAATTAATGACATCTGCATTACATTCATGTTGGTTCTGTTCTGTTTAAGGGGGGTTATTGCTGCTCTTATCCATGCTAAGCTGCACGGATGCGCAGGGAGTTCTCGGCCAGAACAGAACCATACCGCCAATCCAAACTGTATGCTAACTGTGGGACGATAGTGGTCCTGACAGAACTTAAATGTAAGTTCAATCAAATACTGCATGAGTCAAAAAAGAGAGGCTGAATTCAGAATATGTAATACTTGTATACACTGTAAAAAAAGTGTAATTTTACAGGTAATTGTCTGTATTTTTTTACAGAATTTTACCGTGTTGTCATTATACAGCAAATATCTGTAAAATAAAAGGCATTTGCTCTAATTTAAAGGTCCATTGTTAAATTTACAGGTAATTGCTTGTATTTTGGTTTTACAGCAATTTTACTTTTTTTAAAAGGAACTTGTCTGTATTTTTACAGAGTTATCTGTAATTTTACAGAAATTATTAAGTAATATTTTACAGATTTTTTCTGTGAAATTAGAAAACAAAGAAAAGAAGGTATATCTGCGGAAATCAGCATCTATTCAATATGTTTTCCTTACAGATTATTAAGCATGTGGAGGTTAAAGTGAGTTTTTTTTTAAGGTTAAATAAAAGTATTTGTACCATAGACTGTGATTTGTACATACAGTACCCTACATAGGCTACAGTAGGCCTGAATTATTTTTTATTTCACATTTTATTTTATTTTATACTCATTTTGATCATTATTTCATTGTCTTATTCTCCCATAATTTCATGTATATTTTATGAATATTTTTCCAAATCTCCGTTGCTTCACATTTAGGGCTTTGTGTGTGTGTGTGTGTGTGTGTGTGTGTGTGTTTGTGTTTGAGTGCGCGCGCGATGACGCAGATTCAAATTCATTTCCGCTGTTTACTCCCGCCCACAACGGTTAACGTTAGCTGATCAGTCGAGTTTGGGCAAGCGGGAGATTTGAATTCAGTCTACTCTCTTGAAGTGGATTGTGAGATCAACAGTGGTTCAAAGCAATCGTATTCGTCAAGAGCAGCTGTGAGCAGGAGCTGTTTTTAGTCAGTCCGTTTGGATTCTTCGGAAATAACGCCCTTTTCAGTGAGCCTTGTTCGTCACAGCGAGCGGACATCATACCAACGGATCGCCGGCTGAGGTAAGATGTGAACGATATTTTATATTCCATTTGTGTTAAGTTTACAGTTTTCAAGCTAACGTTAGCATTCTTAAATGATGTTCAGTTAACAGGCGAGAGCTGGAGGGCAAAACACTGAAAATGTAGCATGCGTCTGTTTTAAGAAAGATCAGTTGAACCCACACCTCAAAAGACCTAACGCGAGCTTTCGTAGACATGTTATACATATCCGTTTACAAGTCCGTTTAATTGTATATAAAATATTCGTTAATACGCGATAGTAGACTAGAATATGAACACAACATGATAAATTGCATATTCTGGCTGCATCTGCTTGCCAACACGTAACGTTAACGTTAGCTATAGAATGCATACATGTGCATATATTAGGCTTATAAAATAAAAGTTGATAGAATGTTTGTGTTCTGATGAAGAAATGAACTTATCTACATTTTGGATGACCTGGGGTCATCATAGTAGCCTTTTTCATAGGATACTTTTGAGCATTGGTTATGAAAATTGCATTGATCCAGATGAACAGAAAGTTAACTTACACCCCTAACGTTAGGTGTCTCAGCTCAAAACATCACTGTTAGCCTTTCCTGCTCAGCTTCCAGATCATAGTCGTTTGAGGTTTTGCATTGTCCCAGTGGAACATATTCTGACGTGTAAATGTAATACTGAGTTGTTAAAACATTTTTTTTTTTTTTTTTTTTTTTTTTTTTGTGATTTCAGGTCAAGTGGAAAGCAGAATGATCATGGCAAACAAGGTATGGGAAGAAGTAATTTAAAATATTGTAATGGCTGAGTCATCTGATTCCATGTGATTGCACTAAAAGTGGCAGAACATTTAATTTGTTTTATACTGTATTTTCCCATGTGAATATTCTTTTGATCCTTGTGAGGCCACTGGAGCTGCACAAGGTTTGGTTTTACTACAGTAAGACCACGATTGTGTTAGATTCCACCCATCTATTTTTTTTTTTTTTTTTTTTTGTAGTGTAACTAGGCTCTGTCATTTAGAAACATGACTTTTCCTATCACTTAATGACACATATCTCTACCTTTCATTCCAGCCAGAGGATCTGACGGTTATCTCAGCCTACCTGATGGAAAATTCTTGCTGGATGAATGACCTTTGCCATCATCCCAAAGAGACACAAAATCACTTTCACTGACCTTTCCCTGGACTGTTCCCTGCTGGTGGGATGACCTGCCCAACTCAACACATTTTCAAGAAACCGCTAAAGATCCATCTTTTCATAAACACTTGACCCAATAATACTAAATCTTTGTTTTAATAAAAAAAATGTGCACTGTGCTACACTAACTCGGACTTGTCACTGCACTTGTTGCTTCTATTGTTCTCTTAATTTTAAGTCACTTTGGATAAAATGTAATTGTAAATGTTTGAAATAAGTTATATTAGAGTATAAAGGCATACAGCAATTGTCTTTTAATGTGGATATTTTTACATGTTCTAAATGATATACTAAGCCTGTATTTCCTATCATTCACATATCTTGATGTTCAATGTTTGTTTAATGAGTAATACTGTAAATGTGCAGGTATTCCGTACTTGTATGTTTAGTTAATTTAACAGAAATTTACTGTACATTTGCTATTATTAAGTACTTAATTAGAGATTGGTCAAAGTTGTGAAACTGGATCTGCAAAAAATTAAAACTGTAAATATACAAACTTTGTATTTGAATTTATGTACTTATTACATTTTTATACATAACTTCATAGTTATTTTACACAGAAAAACTATATATTAAAAGATAATTACTGTAGATAGACAGAGCATTATTATAAAATAACTTTATAAAACCCTAAATTTACAGTTTGACCTTAAAGTTAAATGTTCTTTTTATGTAATTTGACATAATTTATCTGTTTTTCCACGGTTTAATAAGCCATTATTAACAGTAATGTACTGTAATTTAATTAATTTTGACCGTAAAGTCAATTCTGTATTTTTACGGTTTTTGCCTGTAATTTTGTGAAATGGTTATTTGCTGTAATTTAACAGAACCCGTCTGGAAACTTTGCTACCAG
Organism: Scardinius erythrophthalmus; assembly: GCF_964197995.2. NCBI lineage: Eukaryota > Metazoa > Chordata > Actinopteri > Cypriniformes > Leuciscidae > Scardinius > Scardinius erythrophthalmus. The sequence continues at coordinate 8,373,163 of NC_138229.1, forward strand.
AGCTTTGGAATAATAAGAATAGCAGGAGTAAAACACACTGGAAATGGAAGGTCAAGTTCAGAGCATTGTATTGTGGGATAAAGAATTCCACAGAGTATATATATATTGCTATAAATGTTCAATATAGGTCATCCATGTATTCTAAATGCACTAAACTAAGAGCAGTATGATAGTATTCAATTCTGAACCTGTTTTCGAAATGACCTACTAATGGCATTTCAAAGAAACAAATGAGGTTTATAATTAAAGTTGTTTCCAAAACCTACAGTTGACCTTGAATATTAAAGCTGTGCAGTTCTTCTGCCTCTAATTGAAGCTAAAAATGCAAGGTTGCAAGGGGTGATGCCAGACAGCTTGGTAATCACAAGTATTATACAAAATAATGATTTTTTTTTTTTTTTTTTATGGAAAGGCAGTACGAACTCAAACATGGGCTCTAATCACCTTGAGATTTCTCCCTTTGGAAACTTCAAGGGCAGAAGATTCAAATAGACGATTCATGTTCTCGTGGCATGTAAACAGGAACAGGATCCACGTACAGAACTTATTAAAATTGCAACTAAAATGGTAAAGTATCAAATGAATCATTAATTAAAACTAACATATACTGTACTTAAAAAAAGAGCATGCAAGAGCCAATACACAATTACTCAGATAAATTAGTTGAAATGCATTACATGAAACCACCTGCTCAAACATCTCAATAAAACATTTATACTGCAAGAGTAGATTTAACTGGCAATGGAGATATAATATGTGCTTACAGTATATATATATATATATATATATATATATATATATATATATATATATATATATATATATATATATATATATATATATATATATATATATATATATATATATATGCTTTTTGGCTGCATAATGGTGGATCAAAGTATCAAAGCCAATTAATAAACATGTGGTGACAGGGACCTCTGTGATGACAAAACTGGGAACAGCTGGGAGTGGGATATTACATTCCTTGGACATCTTAAACCTCATACTATGCTTGACTCATTTTATTAGTTATAAGTACATTTTAGTACAGTACTTTAAACACTGATCTGTGTGAACATGTTTCTCACCTATTCCAAATTACTTTTAGTAAGATGAGCACAATCAGCTGACACATGACCGACCGTCAAAGTTGAAACAATGTCAGTGGTTAAATGTTGAAAAAAGTTTATTTAACTCAATACGTCATAATATTTTTATTGCTTTATTGTTTTACTGAGAGAGAAGATTTGATGAAAAAGTCTGTGTTATTTATATTATTTTAATTCTTATTGCATTAATTGTCATTAGAATAACATTTTTGCTTACATGATGTTCCCATTATGTGGCCAAAAAGAAAAGTATTCATATTCACAAGTGAAACAGCTATTGAACAAGAAGAAAAGAAGAAAAAAAGAAGGGCTTGACTTTTTTTTTTTTCTTTTTTTTTTTTTTGATTGGATTGTGAAAAGTGAGCACTGGAATGGATGCATTTTGATCAAATATTACAAAAGTAAAAAAAAAAAACAGAAAAAATGTAAAAAACAAAAATTATAAGACACTGTTCACAAACATAATGCTTTAAATTCGGCATGAAATAGAAACTTTTCCTCTCTATTATGACGTATTGAGTTAAATGACTTATTTGACAAACATACAAAAATGTAGGGCGGAACTTGGTTTCTTACAATTGGAAATTGTATAGTTGAATCGTTGATTTTTGCTAATTCCAGGATTCTTGAATGATTGACAGGTTGCTGAAGGAAAGGGATTATTGTTCTGCCCTCGCGCCAGTGCAAGCGGCATCAGGGTTTTTGCGTGGGGGAGCATTCATGTTTTTTAAATAGAGATTACAAGGACACAAATCAAAATAAATAAATAATAATGTGCACGGATAAATCATTTATAATAAACACCGCAAAATTCCATAAAAAAAAAGATTTGTCCATTTTGATTTCATGGTGACTTTAAGAAAATAAATAGGGTCAATTTTGATTTCATGCCTTTGATTTCATATTATCTAAGAGACTTGTTCTGAATGCTCTGGCAACACTGGGCTAGTAGTATTGACCAAAAAAGCTTCAGAACAGCTTTAGATTGAGTGTGTGTGTGTGTGTGTGTGTGTGTGTGTGTGTGTGTGTGTGTGTGTGTGTGTGTGTGTGTGTGTGTGTGTGTGTGTGTGTGTGTGTGTGTGTGTGTGTCAGGTACAGAACTGGGCCAGAGTTTTACACAAAACATAGCACTTTGGGCCTCTGCTACTGTCATCAGCTCTCTGAGCCCATTCATCATTTTTAATGGTGTCTCTCTGCCTCCTCCTTTCTGTGAGTGTGTGTGGATTTACGACGGTGTGGATTTTCATGCCTACTTCCGACACACTAAATCCAACCTTTGACCCCTGGGTCATCTCTAGAGAGGAACTGCAGCCTGGACCAATCAATCCCTGTTTGCTTTCAAACAAGGGAGAGAGACACACTAGATTTTGAACTTGCTCCTTCTGATACACATATCCATACTGGTAATTTTCACACAAAAAAGATTACAGACAAAAAACAGCACAGCTCACAGTGCGGTGGACAAAGAAGAAACAAATAGGCTACTCAAGGGGGAGGGTAAATGAATGCTGCTAAAATCAATACTGGTTTTGTTTGGGCCTTATTGATAGGGGTGTTGTGTGAGAGTGAATGAGAAGAGAGTAACGATAACAAAGAGAAAAGAAAGTTGCCCCTATGTTTTATAATTTATTCAAGTTTAAATGAACCACATATAGGGCCCTACTTTAACGATCTAAGCACATGGTCTAAAGCACATGACACAAGTGCACATAGGTGTCGTGTCTGAATCGACTTTTGCTAGTTTAACGACGGGAAAAATGGTCAGCGCACCGGAACATGGTCTAAAAGGGTTGTCCCTATTCTCTTAATGAGGAATAAGTGTGTTTTGGGCGTAACGTGCAATAAACCAATCAGAGTCTCATCTCCCATTCCCTTTAAAAGCCAGTTGCACTCGCACCTTGGCGGATTCGCTATTTACATGGCGGAATTTGATAGTGAAAAGACCGAACGCTTCTCCAGAGAGGAATCGGATCTGCTCGTGCACGAGGTTAAAGGACGTGAAAATGATAACTGCGTCGGGCTGAGACGAGCAAAAAACACACGCTGCATTGCGCCGGGTGTGTGACAGGGCCCTAGTCTGGACTAATGAAAAGATAAATAAATAATATAGATACAAATTCAATTAAAATAAATAAATAAGACAAAAGATAAATAAATAAAAGACAAATATTATAAATAAGATAAAAATAAGAAAAATAAGTAATATTATACATAAAATAAATAAAAAATAGGGAGCTTTATGATTTAGACAAAATCCATGCTTAGAATTTTTTTTTTTTGGTTAAACTATAGGCTACCTTTAGGATGGTGTTTTAAAGTAAAAATAAATTCTTTAGTCCCTTTTTTATAGCACATTTTTGTCCTTTTTGGAGCTTGAAAGCCTCTGCTGGCCACTGTTTAGTTCCACTATATGGATTGTAAAAGTGGGAATTTTCTACAAAACATCTCCTTTTGTTTTAAAAGAGGAAATAAAATTGAACAGGTTTGGAAAGACATGTGGTTAAAATGACAGAATTTCAAATTTTTGGGTGAAATATCCATGTGAGGTCGCACTGTTAATTGAACCTGCTGAAGAAGCGTGGGTTGGCTAGTGGTTTTTAAAGTAGGTCAACATGAGCAGGACTGTGGTTTCTCAGGTCACTGCTTCACACAAACACTACTCCAAGTTCCAACCATTGCGGTGAGTTGGTCTGAGTGAATTCTTAGCAATTTCAATGCAACTAAAACGAGAATCAATATTAGTGCGGTGTTTTCGAGATGCCGAGAGCTCCCATAGACAGTATATAAACGAGAGCTCCACGTCCGAGACTTCGACCGCTCCATACATGTACTTTATTAAACAGGTGAGCACATTTACATAAAACTAATCAATGTTATATAGTTCAACAATGATAAAATGTTAGAATATGATCTGTATGTTATTCTAATGTTGATCTAGCTTACTGCTAGTCTCATACAGACAAACTAACACATTCATTTCAACACATTCAAATGCAGTTTAGTGTGCTAGTGTAATGTTAGACCAAGTGAAACAGCGCTGCGTTACCTCACCAGTTTAATTTGTCTAATAAACTGACCTGTGAGTAGTAATTCTGCACTCGCGTGTAGTTCGGTAGAATGAAATGTCCATATTCCTTTTATATCCACTCGCGTCGCGTTTGGAGCTGATAGCTGTCTCTTAGCAATCCCGACCTGCTTCATATCACAGTCATAATAAAAGCATCGAGGTATTTACTCATCCATAAACATTATTAGATCTGTCGGCTTGACGTTGACGACAAGATCCAGAATTCTTAGCAAATGTTGCGTCATCAAACTACGCCTTTGTTATTGTAAATAGGTTAGCGACCCCTAGTGGTCGAAAAATTCCATACTGTACGTTTAAGTGACTGAAGCAGTTTTGTAAAAACTTCTAGGAAACTTCTAGACACTGTCTGGGCTGATCCACCTCAAATACATGATTAAGCCGGTGCTTAATAACTGCAGTTAATAATGTAAAAACAAACTCACAGAGGCAAAACAGAGAGCCCACAAGACTGGGGCTAAATGTAGATGAGTTATTAATCTACTCAACACACAGACAGATGGGTGCTGCTCTCTTCAAACACGCACACACACGCACACACGCACACAACCATAGTCTCCAAAGATCATGAGGCTGTGCTAAGATTCATATACTAATGTGTTTCTTTCAAGTCTGAATGGATCAGAGTCTCCTCAGGATACAAATATCTTCATAATTGGCAAAAATTAGAGGTAAAAAAAAAAGTAGGGAAAACAAGTGTGGTAGAAGGGTCCAAGAATACTAATGACGTTTTTTGATCTCAAAAGGTACACTATGGGCCCTATCTTGCTCCCAGCGCAATTGACTTTGTACACCGACGCATGTATCATTCCTATTTTGCACCCGCGCAAAGCGCGCTTTTCCCTCCACAGAAGCACGTCGCTAAACTAGGGAATGAACTTGCGCTCCCTGGGCGGTTCAGCGCAAAAAAGGAGGCGTGTATTCCAGCGCAAACGTTCCTGCATGCTATTTTGCAGGTTTAGAAAACAATTGCGCCACTAACCAGGAAAAAATAGTTTAAAGTCAGTGGCGCGTTGCGCATGTTATTCATATGCTATTTTAAGGGCGCATGCTTGGCCATAATCAATGTAGCGTGTGCACAACGCGCATACACTTTGATTCTCTCATCTACACAGAAGCAGCAGTTTTCATTTTTGCAAATCATACATTATTACGATAGATAGATAGATAGATAGATAGATAGATAGATAGATAGATAGATAGATAGATAGATAGATAGATAGATAGATAGATAGATAGATAGATAGATAGATAGATAGATAGATAGATAGATAGATAGATAGATAGATAGATAGATAGATAGATAGATAGATAGATAGATAGATAGATAGATAGATAGATAGATAGATAGATTTGAAATACTGTGAAAGTAACACAGAGACTTTTTTTTTTCATTACTCTACAGGAGAGTAAGGTATTTTATTGAACAGATAAATTGCCGTAAGTGGCTCTCTAACAGAGTCCATTGTAAAGAATAATTGCATAATGGTTGTTGTAGCACTGTTCTGGAATTACCATGTCTATTAGTGGGTAAAGCTACAATGGAGTCTTCAGCTAGTCAGCTTGAGATCCTTTCCATCTAAACTGGTTATATCAAGCATATTAGGGAATGTTTTATGAGCAGTAGGATAGTCCCTTTCTCTCTTTTAGTTATGAGAAAGAACCATATTCATCCACACAGTCACGCAGAGCAAACGCCAGTGGTACCTTCATTTTTACTTGCATACTGCCACTTCTCATACGTTACCAGCACTCACTCAAGAGTCAAAGCGTCAGTGTCTGGGTGATTAGTAATGAAATCGCACTACCCAGGGGGAACTACCTCTCATCTCGACAAATCACGTGAATGCAAGCAGAGTCAGTCTACCCAATCGGAAGTTCCCTTTCAGTCGGTCACTTTCGACGTCACGTCGGAACATACCAATGAATTGGGATCCCAATTGGGACGTAACGTCTCTGTTCCCTCCTTCAGGGAACGAGAGTTGCATATGTAACCAAGACGTTCTCTTTATGGTGCTAATTTGAATAACCTAAATGAATGACATTGACACCTAATGTAAAGGCTAGTCGTGCAAGGAATTACGTATAAATCATATAGTTCTGTGATTAGTATGTTAGCCTGGCTTCAGGAGACCAAAAGGACAAACGAGTCAGACACACAACTTCAACCTGTCATTGGTTGCTTTTCATGTCAGTCAGACGAACTCTCGGTAGACATTGGTCAACGAAAGCTGCTGATAGAGTTCGGTCCTTCTGCTCGCTATACGCGAGACTACCAGAAAAAGTAATAGTTCTATGAGTAAAGCCAATAATGTAACGTGTTACTTAAAGTAACGTTTCCCAACACTGAATGTGTATCTGCATGCGATACACAAGCCTTGAAGCTTTCATAATTAAAACTTAGCCCCTGCTTGCCATCTTAGTCTCGCAGCAGCAGTCATGGTGATCTTTTGTTTATTGGATTTGTTGGATTAATGAGCGTTAACTTCATTCTGTCACCGTTTGAGACTCTGAGCTGACAGTCTAACAGAAGGTGTGCAGGTGGCAGGAGGCAGTGAACCTCTGACCTTCATTCATAAGCATAACATCCTCCAGCGCCGAGTGGGTGATCAGCGAGATCTCTTACAGCTAATGTGACAGCGAGCGCAGCTCAATCTCTGGGTCCTGCTGGGAGGTTTATTTCATTATTAAAGAAAGTAAACACACACTTCTGACTCTGAGAGACACACAAAACAACAGTTTCCTGGATGTTGGCATACAAACCGCATTTTTACATTTTCAAAAAACATAATTTAATATGATTTATAAGCTGTTTTCCGTATGGGGACCAAAAAAATGTCCCCATAAAAATAAAAATTACATTTTGTCCCCATAATGTAGGGTGTACCAGGAACACACAAGGTCAATTGGAGTGTGATATTCTTAATCTAAAACTATTTTAAATTCCGTTTTTATTAATATTATACATGCGTTCATTTTATTTTTGTAATAAAAAAAAAAAATCACTTTAAAATGTATTTGTCAAATACATGACCATTTCAATTAACAAAAAAACAGTGATCAAAATGGTGAAATACAAAAACATGTACACTTTCCAGACTGTTTTTTATACCCAAAATACTTATTTAAATATAAAGAAATAAATACAATAACCAAATAAAAACAAATAACTTAATATATTTACTTAGTAAATAAGTAAACAAGTGACACATGAAAATCAAATTAACAGAAAATATGGGTCTATCTCTCTGTGTTGGCTAATGCAATGCAAATCTCCCCAACATCATACAATTAACTTGGAGGAAAAGCAGAGCCATTTATCAGAGCCACAATGAATAATGAATTTTCTAAAATTAAACACATAAAACATTTATAATTAAGGTCATTAACCATTTTCGGGGTTAATTGGTGTTTCGTTCACCCAGAATGTGTGTCAAATAACTTTTTTTGGAGAAGGTTAGCCATTTGGATGCTTTCTTTAATTAGCTAGTGACACTACTGACCGTCAGTATCATGACAACCATGACAATCACTCTTCTTGCTCATTTAAAATAAGAGCTGTACTATATAGACATGAAGCTACCACAAAGCTCTAGCTCATTTAATGACAACAAAAGCTGCAAAAAAATAAATAAAAATCAGATCATGCAGAGCTGACTGCTCAACAGGCCGAGGTAGAGTTAAGGGCCTGGAGGGTCTGTGAGGAGATATGTGGTCAACAATACAAGGCTGTGCTTGCGAACGCAGATCGAGGCGAATAACTGGTGACCAGGCAGTGCAGGCTGGGCAGCAGTGGCGTGCACAGACCTCCTCGGGGGCAGGGGCGGAAGGACCAAAAAGGGCAAAAAAAAGAAAGAAGAGTTCCTTGTTTTTTTGGGGGGGGTTTATGCTTTATTTCCTTGGCATTCTATGAAAAGACGTTGATACAATTAGAATCCATAACACATCAAATGAAAATAGGGAAATGATGATAATATTACTAAATATTATTTACTTTACCAAACAAAACAGTGAAATAATTATAAGGAATTCATGTTTAGTTTTGTTGATGTTGTAAATTTTATGTATGTATTATTTTATTTTTCTCCATTCTGTCACCTGATGGAGTTTTGGTTCCTTGCCACTGTTGCCTTGGCTTTTGGCTTGCTTAGTTGGGGACATTTAATACTCAACAAGGTGGACGATGACGCAATTTTCTTCTAGAAAAAAACGTTGTTGTATTATTTTCCTTATCACTGTGAAGCTGCTTTGAGACAATCTGTATTGTAAAAAAGCGCTAAATAAATAAAAGTGATTTGACTTGACTATTAAATGCATTAAAGTGTTAGCTATCATAAATTCAGTAACACTACAATTTGGTTTCATTAGTTACATTTGTTAACATGAACTAATAATGAACTGCACTTCCACAGCATTTATTAATCTTAGTTCAAATTAATTTCAGCATTTACTAAAACATTATTAAAATCAAAAGTTGTATTTGTTAACATTACTTAATACACTGACTGTGACATAACATGAACAAGTAAAAAAAAAACAGGTGTATTATTATTAACAAATACAGTAACAAATGTGTTGCTCATGGTTTGTCCATGTTAGTTTAAATGCTTCTGCCAAAAAGTTATATATAAAAATATATATAATAAAATATTTTTTTTTTCGTATTATTATTATTAGTGGCAATAGTGTATAAGTGTATTGTTATCTATTATAATATTTATAAGTATTATTATTATTATTTTTTACAATTATCAGAGAGGGGCACACTGTATTTTGAGACAAAAGCGGCAGGGGCTTGACATCACAGGAGTCTACCTAAGGCCGCTGAAGAGCAAAGCAAGAACTCGCCCTGACAGAAAGCTTTATCACATCTCCATGACACATAAAGACGCTCGCCTAATCTCTTCCTGAAAAGCGTTTGAACTTTACCTCTCTGAGCTGGTAGTCTTGTGAGAGCAGCTGAGCTCTGACTGATAACACACAGCATGTCTGAGGGGAAGGGTCAAGCCATTAAATCAAACTCTTATCTGCCGACACAATGAAAGCATGCCTCCATTTCTCTTATTAAAAAAATCTGAGATCTGAACCATCTGAAACCCAACAAATACCTTTGACTGTGATTTCAATATACTAAAGTCAGGTATTTTTTTTTTTTTTTACAATATAATAATTTAATATAATATAATATAAAAGTCAACATGAAATGGCAGTTGTTTTTAAATTATGTAATGAAACAAAAAGGACAAGCGTAAACTTGACTTTATCCATTGGGAATTGATCGGATTGAGAAAAGTGGCAGAGCATGATGACTGATTTTGATTCCCAGGGAATACGCATATGGCAAAATGTATGGCTTGAATTTATAAATAAAGCTTTACATAGTAACTATACAAACATACCCAAAGCTTAGCTATACATGTCTGCCAAATGCATAAATTATTAAGACTTTTTTTTTTTCTTTGGAATAACATGCACCAATTATTAATCATGGACAAGTCCAGGAAAATTAATCATGGACAAGTCCAGGAAAGTACATTTTAATTTCATGTTGATTTTAAAACTCAAAACGTCTCCCTTGGTCAGTTTACAGTGCATTATGACTGGTATATGCGTGGCATTATTCATATCAATTGTTAGGACTTATCATGAAAACTATTACATACCCTTTGTGATACCAATCGGTCGGCTTGGTGGTACAAAGACAAACCTTTTCTGTGACATTTCTGCAGTCTGACAGAGTAATCTAGACAAACTTCAAGTTCATATTTCAAGTCCCTTGAAAAATGAAGACGATTTTTTGCAGAATGCCGGTATAGCCAAACAGTTGATGAGATGCTTTTTTTCCATACTATGGAAGTCAATGGGGTACATCAACTGTTCAAAATCTTCTTTTGTGTTCAGCAGAAGAAAAAAATGAAGACAGGTTTGGTACAACTTAAATGATGACAGAATTTTCATTTTTGCGTGAACTATCCCTGTAAGGCAGGTATCTCTCTATCCATCAGTTACAGATTGATAGCCCATCTTGGACCAGCATTGGAACATAAATGACCATCTAAAAATCAAGTTAAACCAGAATTTTTCAATAGAGTAGTATACTTCTCAAAAACTTAGGTTTTTGAGAAGTATACTACTCTACTGGAAAATTCTGGTTTAAAGGGGTGGTTCAGGATTTTGGACATCGGACCTCATTTCCAAGATAGCCTGGGTGTTATTTATCAGTGGAGACAGTTTTCAAAAAATTTCACCCAGTCCTTCCAGTTGCATAGTTCGCCGGTGCTAGGCTAGCGCGAGTCAACGGTAACTGCTAGCCTGCCCATTAAAACAGTTTTACCCACAGTACACCAAAAGCAAATAAATTATAACGCCAGACTATCGATGTAAATGTCTGTTGAGAGAATAATGTTATAAATCAAACTGGGAGGACTGGGTGAACATTTTTGAAAACTGTCTCCACTGATAAATAACACCCAGGCTAACTTGGAAATGAGGTCCGATGTCCAAAATCCTGAACCACCCCTTTAACTTGATTTTTAGATGGTCATTTATGTTCCAGTGCTGGTCCAAGATATGAACCATTATCTCTTTGCCAATGCAGTACAGTAGGTGTGTGATGGAGAGAACAGGCCTAGCACTGCTGTGCCACAAGAGCAGACGGTCTCATTCACACGGCGCAAGAAGAGGGATGAGCATTTAGACAAACAAATCATTTGAGCTCAAGATTGCTCCGGCAGCACAGAGCTGTTCCATTATCACGCCTCGGCTATCTGGGTAACGCTCAATTACAGTGTCATTAGGCTGAAGAGTGGAGCTGCCAGTACTTGGAAACTGGCTGACGAGAGAGAGATTGAGGCATACACTGAACAAAGAAGATACTAGAATAGATTTAAAGAATCTAAAGGTTTTAAAGGTTTTGCTCAGTAAGGCCAGGCATTACATCTTAAATCCAAGCAAGCAAATTTTCAAAAACCTGTATTCCCAGGTGTGGCGAGCAGGACGAGGCCGAGGGCCGTGGGAGGACGGCGCGAGGCCGGTGGCGTAATTATGATGAGCTACACCTGTGAGACGCACCGGTCTCGCATCTCTCACGGAGGAGCGGAGGCATAAAGGAGGAGCGACGACAGTGAAGAGCGAGAGAGGACAGGCCTGTGTTTTAGTTGATGTTTTGTTTTTGGTTTGTGTTGCCAGCAGTCGTCCGTGAGGGGCTGCTGGCTTTTATTTTCATTTTTGTATTTGTGGATTTATTTATTAAAATATGTTGAATGTTCGCCGGTTCCCGCCTCCTTCTTCCCGTAACAACATACCTCGTTACACTGGTGCCGAAACCCGGGAAGGAGGAGGAACGCGCTGTCAAAGAGCCCTTGCCGCTGTTGGGAATCCGCGGTGCCATCGAGCATGGCGGGCAGTTTCCGTCGCCATGGACGCTCGAGGCGGTGCGCGGGAGTGAGTTGCCGGGGGGACGGACGAGCTCGCTGCTGGCCGCCTGGGTGCTGGAGGGGCGGCTGCCGTCCGGTAGGGAGCGGAGGAGTCGTCGCCGTTCGCCGTGGGCCGGAGCCTGCTGCCATCCGCCATGACGGGGAGGAGCAGGGAACGGGGGACTCCTGCCGACTGCCCGAACCTGGAGGAGCCGTCGCCGTCCACCAGGCGGCGGAGGAGTGTCGTGCCGTCCACCGAGGTCTATCCAGCGTCACCGCCAGGCACCGCGGAGAAGATCGCCCAGCGGGTGGCGGGCCGGATGGCAGCGCGTTGTGGGAACCGGATCAAGTTTTTTTTTTTTTTTTTTTTTTTTGTTGTTGTTGTTGTTGTTGTTGTTGTTTTTTTTCCTCTCTCCCCTCTCTCGTCTCTGTCGCTCCTCATGCTTCCGTCTCCTGTACTCTCGCCTCGTCTGTCCATACCCCCGGGTACCGCAGCCGCCGTGATCGGTCCCCCCGGGGAGGGGGGGGGGGGAGTAGGCGCAGCCTCGGTGGTACCCCCCGGCCTGCGAGGGGCGATGGGGGTATGTGGCGAGCAGGACGAGGCCGAGGGCCGTGGGAGGACGGCGCGAGGCCGGTGGCGTAATTATGATGAGCTACACCTGTGAGACGCACCGGTCTCGCATCTCTCACGGAGGAGCGGAGGCATAAAGGAGGAGCGACGACAGTGAAGAGCGAGAGAGGACAGGCCTGTGTTTTAGTTGATGTTTTGTTTTTGGTTTGTGTTGCCAGCAGTCGTCCGTGAGGGGCTGCTGGCTTTTATTTTCATTTTTGTATTTGTGGATTTATTTATTAAAATATGTTGAATGTTCGCCGGTTCCCGCCTCCTTCTTCCCGTAACAACATACCTCGTTACACCAGGCTATGTACTGTATACTGCACAGCTGAAACTAAACTTTCTGTACTGATGATTTTAAAAACAAGAACTACGGGTGAATTTTGAATTCACAAGATAAAGCCAGTCCAAAGTCATAAGCAAAATTATAACTTAATGTTGATTAGCCCTGGGTGGTTTAAACTAGTTGAGTGTTTTTGGAAACCAGTAAAAATATTCACTGGCTATTTAAAGGGATAGTTCACTTTGAAATTAAATTTTGGTATAAAAAATTTGGATAAAATTTGGACTCTGTGCATGCTCTTTGAGACAGTAACCATAGACCTGCATTAAATGACTGACAGACAAGAACGGTTTGACCTAAAAATATCAAAATTGAAACTACTGCGGAAAAAAAGACACCTACATCTTGGATGCCCTTGAGGTAAGGTAAAACATACCAAAATTTAATTTCAAAGTGAACTATCCCTTTAAGCAGTAGTATTACAAGTTAGTGCACTACTCCACTTTTGTTTCCACATCCATAAACATAAAACTAACAGCGCAAATACAATTTCAACATAAAAATCTGACACTCAAAATCCTTTTTTAAAATCTACTCAGATATCATGCAATGCAATGGCACTTATAAACACTCTGCACATTAATCATGTCATATAAACAAATGCAAACATAAATTATTAAACAGTATGAAAATCAAGCCTGAAAAAACAATATAAAAAGATACCAAACCTAGGTTTTGTCTGAAAGGCAGGGTAAATCCACATACATTCTCGAGTAGAGTGAATATCCAGAAAGTTTTTTCCAATCATGGAGTCCAACTTCTCTGGCCTCAATATATAAACCACGCCCACTTCTCTATTGCTGTTTAGTTTTGATTGGCTTATAAAGTAGTCAATACTTGATAGAATAAAGCCCTTTTTTTTTCAAAATAGCAGCACACTTGTTGTCGTAAGTAACTACTGCATTATGATGAAAATGAATCTTTCTACATAGATGACAATTCAAATTCAACAGCATACTCTTACAAATTGGAACACTTTTCCACAATTCTGACTATATTTCTCATAATTCAGACTTTTGCTTAGATAGAAAGTCAGAATTGCGAGATAAATAGTCGCAATTACCCTTATTTTATTTATTTTTGTATTCCATGGTGAAAACAAGCTTCCATAATATTCAGCTATCAGTCTCATCCATACTGATTGATTGATTGATTGATTGATTGATTGATTGATTGATTGATTGATTGATTGATTGATTGATTGATTGACAATCGCAGCACAATGCAGTCATTTTCTAAATTATCAGTTCGCTCATCTTTGCACCGCGGACTCGCGCTCTCTCGTTTCATAACACATGCAATTACCATTTTTGTTAATGTTTCAGGCCCATTTTGTATGGGCTATATTTCTGTATGATACAGTACAACATACAAATATTAATTGTTTTCAGTGTGTTCTGTGGAAAACACAGATGCGGACGGTACTAAATTAGCCAGTGACACGTAAATAGAATAGACAGGCAGGATGATAGCCAGCGCATTGACCTTCTGATTTTAGCTGAGACCTTTACTGGTGACTGGCACCTCGCTCACACAGAAACACAGCACTAGCTTCACATCACTACGCTCACCACTCGGCCATCCCATAATCTCCCTGTTATCTCCATGACAGCATGCAAAAGGGCTTGAGGACAGAAGCGCGCCACTAAATGTCAAAGTTTGACACCAGAGGTAATTTTGCAAACAGCTGAAATATTCCTGTGTGAGCCTGGGGATCAGACTTGATACTGTTGTGGTGAAATGAAATATTAATCTAAGAAGACACCAGAGACCGATTCTGACAGTGGTTTTGTTTTCCCCCAAAAAGTTTAGCTTTTTAAGAAATGCTTAAAAATGAAATACACTGACTTTTCTATAGAAATGTTGCTTTTATCTTTTGCCTACTGTAAGCCTGAAACAAGCCTGCAGGGCAGACCACAGGCAGGTGTGCTCATATAGCCTGGGCTGCATTTAATGAATTCTGTTGTATAATTTATTCAATTGGAAGAAGCTGAACTAAACTCTTTTCTCTTGAACAAACCAAGTGGTGCTCACTGCAGAGCCAAATGACCTGGGTTGCCAGGTTTGCATAACAAAACATCCAAATTGCTATTCAAAACCCAGCCAATCACAGCCAATCACAGCCAAAACCACAGACTTGGCAACAGTCCAAATGATATCCAGCTCCTCTATCTGGATGTAATGGGTGGAACTTGACCTAGTCCAGTCCCACCTCTGGATCTAATGGGTGGAGTTTAATCTAATTAGGTTTGGGGGTTATGGCTAGGTTTAGGGTGTCTGGAGGTTAAGCTCCACCCATTGGCTTTGCAATGAGCAGCTTCTCCAACAAACTATAGCACTCTAATATTACTTTTTTGATGGTAATGCCACAGAAAGTTGTCAGCCACATAGTGGATAATACATACACTGTAAAAAAATTATAAGATCATAAATTATAACAACAAATGTTTTAACATTGCTTTAACTCATCAAAATAAATAACGCAATTTAAGTTGAAATGACATTCAAGTTGATTGTACTTAAAAATTGAGGGCAGCAACTTTTTATTTACAGTGTAGAGTCATTTTAAAAAGTATACTTTTGAACAGCCTCAGAGAGATGAGCTTCAAAACCATCCATTTTAATAGACAGTAACAGGGATGTGTGCAACGTGAAAACAGAAAAACAGAAATGTCAAATCGTCATTTACTAAACAAAGCTTGCTCACCCAATTGGTATAAATTAGCCTTAACAGTCTGAAGTACACAAACAATAAATATGCAATCATCGTCAATTATTCTGTGTTAAAAGGATACTATTCTCAAATTAAAATTGTGTCTCTTTGATCTAGACATTTCAAGCTTCAGTGTTGAAATACATAGATTACTTTTAGTTTCTTGGTTACATGTCATTTTGCAGACACCTTTTCCAAAGTGACTTTTTGACACCAGAAACTAATTGCATTGAAGGTTCACTCTGGAGCAGCCTGATATTAAACGCTTTGCTCATAAAAATGTTCCTATTTCCCAGAGATACAGAATATGACGCTCGCCGCACATGACCCTGAGGGTCCACCAATCAGAGGAGAACAAAGAACTGGGACACTGTCCAAGCCTGTTTCTGATTAGCAATTCAAAGAAAATTCTGTTGGCTCCATGAATGTTGTTCAGTCAAGCTAGAGTTATGTCTCTTAAAGTCCCCCTGTAGTCAATAATTTCATCCCTTAAAGCTCATCTTTGATCACCAGAATGACATATTTAAATATTTTATTTTTTTCATGAAAAATAAAAAATCTTTATGCCTTAAAATAACTTGAATGTAACTCTACACCCTTGCCTCATTTAAGCGGTTCTATGAATATGCGAATCAGCCCCGCCTCCACTCACTCGCACCAGATCCACACGTTGACGTAATTGGTTACAAGGTAGTTTGTGACTTCAGAAACACCAGTGATTTCAAACCGCGTTTTTGAGACTGTCTTTGGTTCACTGCAGTTTTAAAGAGAAAATACTCAGCAATGGTGTTGACTTATGAATTTACACATGGTTTGTCTGAAAGCATATTAAAAACACCACATAGACATATAAACAACATTAAAAGCTTGATTTTCGCCACGGGGGACTTTAAGATTTTGCACTGCTGGGTCTAGAGAGATACAGTAATTGGCCATTCACAATACCATGCCAAAATATTCTGTCTTCGTAAAATGTCTGTAATGAGTTTGTTCCAGTTTGGAAAAGTCTTTTATTCATGGTCCTAGCACAGCCACACATTACATTTACTATTGCTCATACCTGGGGATAGAGATTTCAACAAACCTCTTGACTCTTCTTAAGGGTCTCTGGTCAGCATGTGACTATTGTGCTAATGTGCTATTACTTTTAAAGCAATCAGGCTCATGATTTTCACATGCAGACAATAAAAGGAGCAAAAAATTATACTGTGGAACTGACCTAAATCCAAAATGTTATGGGTGTCCAGTAAGCAATCACCTAGAACCATCCAGAATACCTAGGAAGTTTTGCACAAGAAAGTACCACTCACATCTTTCCC
This sequence comes from Scardinius erythrophthalmus, assembly GCF_964197995.2. NCBI lineage: Eukaryota > Metazoa > Chordata > Actinopteri > Cypriniformes > Leuciscidae > Scardinius > Scardinius erythrophthalmus. Next base: position 8,389,760 of record NC_138229.1, read on the forward strand.
CCCAAAAATTTAAAATCTAGCACTATTATTTTTCCCAATAACAGGAACTATTTTCTTGTTTTGATGCTTTTCAAGCATATAACAAATGTTATGAAGAAATTACATGCATTGATAAAAAGTGTTGTACTATTTGCATCTTTTTATTAATGTACCACAGAGTTAGTCAGTCATCGCTCTCTTTGTTTTTCTCTTCGAAATATTTCAAAGACAGCTGCTCATTTTCATACTTAATCTGATATTCAAAACAGGGCCACAGAGGGCAGACTCGATTAAACTCTCTCTCTCTCTCTTCCCCCCCATATTTCCATTTTCCGTCCCATAGACTCTGACTCGCTATCAAATTGTGTTGAGATCCTGTTAAACTGCAGTGAGGTCCTGTTACTTGCCAATTTCTCAGTCAATGATTTTTCATTTTCCCCAAAGTCCCTGGATTCAGTGCTTGTTGGAGAGCTGATGGATGGGCCAATCAGAATGTATGTATGTGTGTGGTGGGGACAGGGGGGTTCAGTCTAGGAGAGCCTGTCGGCTGACAATGGTGGGAGGGGGTGGGTGGACACTCCAGGCATCTGGAAAGCAAACAACAGCATTAGGGAATGCAAATTGAAACTGCAGACAAGCTGGAAAGGCTCTATCACAGACGGAATGGAGCACATCCTTGTCTCCTTATTGAAATATATCAGCGAACACTTTGCCCTAAGGGATGTTTAGCATTACGAATAACCTGCGTGGCATAATCCGTATCTGTGCCAGTGAATATTCAGCGAAAACACAATTCGCTCCTGTGAGTGACTGCAGATATATTACCTGTTGCCGAGCTCATAGCCTTCGGAGCGCAATTTGTTTATGTCAATCAAATGTAAATACAGCATTTGCCTCTCATTTTCACATCTTGCCGGCAGTTAGCCACAAATGTTGTGAGCAATGAAGTCAGCAAATGATTGGCTGGTTCAATGCACTCCCAGAGGAAAGAAAAATCAAAATGAGATCTCTTTAACGTCTCAAATGTTTCTCCTAAAAATGGGGTTACTTTAACATCAAATGGAGACTTTTGCTTGAGTCTCCTGATACAAAAACTCTAACACTCTCACAACGGTCTCCTTTAAAGTTTAGAAGAGATCTCATCAACATCACACACTGTGCTCAGATTTTTCTTCTTACCCAGAGACTCTGGATCGCTCACATTTGTCTCCTTTAAAGATTCAGAAGAGATTAGGAAAAGCAACTACTGAGCAATATTTTTTTTTTTCTTTGGGCCACACCGTTTCTGACTCATATGAGATTCACCAAAAACTTTTCTTTTTACTAGACAAATGGGGAAGTCTGGATAGTTTTGAATTGGAATATGGAATATTGACTTGGTCCTGTTGGGCTCCACCAGGTTGAATTAACAAAGAATTTGGAGAGTAAAAGGAAACCATGAGCGCATGACGGAGTTATTCCGCACACCCCTCTATATCCTTCATTTAGTAAATAATAAGAAAACTGAATCACTCTTGAAAACGTTTAATGGAATTTTTAAATGAATATAAGCTTTGCAATGGAACCAAGCTCATTTCAGATTAGACAATTAAATGTGTGTGTGTAACAGTATGAAAGTGTATTTGTACTGTAATATTCTTTAGAGAGTTTGTGTGCCAACAAGTTGAATAGATTTTAAGACTTTTCTGAGACTGATTAAATTTAGAATGACAAACTACCATAATATTCATACATTCTGCAGTATGTATAGTACAATATGCACTTTTCTGTGTGAATATAGATTACCAACTACATTAGAAAACGTATGGCCAGACCAAATGGCACAGATTAAAGCATCCCACAATGCAACACACTCAACTTTACATTAATAAACAATAATACCATGCCAGGCACAATTTTTAAAGTCAGTATGAAATAGAAGTTGCATTAGTCCTTTCTTTGCTATTGTGATGTATATCCGAGTGAAACATCATCTCCTACAAGAAAAAATATAGGGAGGGACTTGATTTTGCCCATCGGGAATTGATTAGGATGGTTGTGGTTTCCAATTGCTGTGATGTTATAAGGCAAATTCATTTGCATAATCCCCGCCTCCAGAGCGAGACATTGACGAATAGTTATACACAATCGCACCATAGGCCCCGCCCACTGGTTCAATCGCTTCATTCAGTTGCTTCACTGACACACTGGATGCCAGCTTACCATCTTGTAAAAAAGCAAGTAGAACCCATAATTATAATCTCTGACTCAGTGTATACATACAGTTGCTGCTCACTCTCTGACATAGCCTACTTCATGAGCTCGAGTCTGCCGACAAGAGAGCAAATGAAAGCGTGAAGAAACATTTGCTTATTTGCTCATTTCAGTAGAGACTTCAGAAGGATACCAGCGTCAGGAACAAGTGGATGCTTTATTTTTAATAACATCCTGGATCACGTCGGAGGAATGTTTAGCTCAGGAGTTTGAATGCTTTTTGCTTTGTAAACGAGGCACAGTGTAATGCAGAGATCTCAAATAAACTTTTGTTGACAGATGAAGCAGTCAGCTGTATTGCAACAGCAGAATCGCAAACAGCAAGTAAATAATTTCATAATGCTTTGTCTGTGAATAACGGTTTTAAATGAATAATATTTTCCAAACACTTCTTCACATCACAAACAATAGTGAGTTGGCCTTGAAAGTGTTTACCATGCCCTTAGCCAATCATAATAGTGTCCATTTACTGACAAGCCTTAAAGGTGACAGTGTGCCCCTTTTCACAAGATGTATCATAAATCTATGGTGTCCCCAGAATGTGTCTGTGAAATTTCAGCTCAAAATACCTCCCAAATCATTTATTATAGCTTGTCAAAATTGCCCGTTTTGGGGTTTGACCAAGCGTGCCGCACAAGCCCTGCAAAGTGAAGCCAAAACGTCTCGATCGCCCCCCGGTGACTGGTCCTAGTATAGATCATAAGCCCCGCCTCCCCGTGTTATTCAACGGGACGTGAGACCAACTAAACAATTAAATTACACTTCAAATATATTGACAGCTGTGATTGACAGGTTCTCTGAGCGAAGTAGTCACTGAAGCACCAAAGGACATTTTTTTCGGGATCTTCGGAGGACTGAGGAGATTGTATTTACTTTGGAGTGCATTCTGCAAGAATGAGGGCGGAGCGTTGATTTCGCGGCTTTACTTCGTGCTCACTACTGCGCGGGTCTGGTCCTGAGATCACTACTGCGCAGACTCAAGTTCCAAGATGTTGCATGTTGACAGTTTCCTGAGGTCTTTATAAGACAGCTGTGACATTTTTTGGTCAAATAGTGTTCTATGTTCGTATGTGCAGCCAACGACAGAACAGTTTGCATGCTTTGCTTGAACTTTTGCTACTGCGTTTGAACTGGTTACACTGTTGTCGCTTGCGAACATCCAGATTAAGGGGCGGTAATATTATAACAGTAGAGACAGAGCGTATATAGGCCACGCCCACACGGGGGGGGGGGGGAATCCAACGGTCTCCATTGACTTTGCATTGCGAGAGGCTGGCTCCTTGTCATTGTTATAACAAAATACAAAACAATGTCTAAAAGCTGCTATGTGACAAGGTGTGGCAGACAAGCTAAGAAACCCAGAAATACATTTTTATAAGCTGTCGACCCCAAAACGGTTGTTTCAGGACATAAAAGTGGATCAATTGAGACAGAGCGCAACTAGTTCTCAAACTACTCTGAGAACTACGCCCACTGGAACGCGACATGATATTGTAAAAAATGCTACAGCTTAGCTTACATAAATATAATTTATAAAACTGACATTTGGATATTTGACTTACCAGTGACAAAATGTTTACTGTACACATAGACATACTGAGTGTCAGGATCCCACAACTTACCCATTCTTCCTGCTGATGCTTCACGTCTTATTGCCTGTATCCACTTTTGTCTCCTTAAAGGCTGGCTTTTACAGTTCGGAAGCTTAAACATTTATTTCTGGGTTTTTTAGCTTGTTTGCTACACCTTGTCACGCAGCAGCTTTTAGGCATTTTTCTGTCTTTTGTTATAAGTCATAAATGACGAGGAGGCAGCCTCTCGCAATGCAAAGTCAATGGAGACCGTTGGATTGTTTTCCCCCCCGGTGGGCGTGGTCTTCAGATTATGACGCGTTGCGCTCTGTCTCATCCTCTTCCTACGTCAGAAGGGGAGCGAAATCAGATCGGCTTATTTTTTGATATGTTTGTAGAGAAAGGCTTACCAAAACAAAGTTACTGGGTTGTCACTTTTCACGTTTTCAGGGTTGTAGATGCACAGGGGACCCAATTATAGGACTGAAACACAGAAAAAAGTACAATTTTCTTGATATGTCCCCTTAAAAGGAGCCGCTCCTTAAAAACAGATAATTTAAGACAGATGGTCAGAATGAGGGTTGAAAGTAATCATTTTCACACACACACACACACACACACACACACACACACACACACACACACACACACACACACACACACAGAGAGAGAGAGAGAGAGAGAGAGAGAGAGAGAGAGAGAGAGAGAGAGAGAGAGAGAGAGAGAGAGAGAGAGAGAGAGAGAGAGAGAGAGAGAGAGAGAGAGAGAGAGAGAGAGAGAGAGAGAGAGAGAGAGAGAGAGAGAGAGAGAGAGAAAATACATTTGTTACACTTGTTATATACACTCACCTAAAGGATTATTAGGAACACCTGTTCAATTTCTCATTAATGCAATTATCTAATCAACCAATCACATGGCAGTTGCTTCAATGCATTTAGGGGTGTGGTCCTGGTCAAGACAATCTCCTGAACTCCAAACTGAATGTCAGAATGGGAAAGAAAGGTGATTTAAGCAATTTTGAACGTGGCATGGTTGTTGGTGCCAGACGGGCCTGTCTGAGTATTTCACAATCTGCTCAGTTACTGGGATTTTCAGGCACAATCATTTCTAGGGTTTACAAAGAATGGTGTGAAAAGGGAAAAACATCCAGTATGCGGCAGTCCTGTGGGCGAAAATGCCTTGTTGATGCTAGAGGTCAGAGGAGAATGAGCCGACTGATTCAAGCTGATAGAAGAGCAACTTTGACTGAAATAACCACTCGTTACAACCGAGGTATGCAGCAAAGCATTTGTGAAGCCACAACACGCACAACCTTGAGGCGGATGGGCTACAACAGCAGAAGACCCCACCGGGTACCACTCATCTCCACTACAAATAGGAAAAAGAGGCTACAGTTTGCACAAGCTCACCAAAATTGGACAGTTGAAGACTGGAAAAATGTTGCCTGGTCTGATGAGTCTCGATTTCTGTTGAGACATTCAGATGGTAGAGTCAGAATTTGGCATAAACAGAATGAGAACATGGATCCATCATGCCTTGTTACCACTGTGCAGGCTGGTGGTGGTGGTGTAATGGTGTGGGGGATGTTTTCTTGGCACACTTTAGGCCCCTTAGTGCCAATTGGGCATAATTTAAATGCCACGGCCTACCTGAGCATTGTTTCTGACCATGTCCATCCCTTTATGACCACCATGTACCCATCCTCTGATGGCTACTTCCAGCAGGATAATGCACCATGTCACAAAGCTCGAATCATTTGAAATTGGTTTCTTGAACATGACAATGAGTTCACTGTACTAAAATGGCCCCCACAGTCACCAGATCTCAACCCAATAGAGCATCTTTGGGATGTGGTGGAACGGGAGCTTCATGCCCTGGATGTGCATCCCACAAATCTCCATCAACTGCAAGATGCTATCCTATCAATATGGGCCAACATTTCTAAAGAATGCTTTCAGCACCTTGTTGAATCAATGCCACGTAGAATTAAGGCAGTTCTGAAGGTGAAAGGGGGTCAAACACAGTATTAGTATGGTGTTCCTATTAATCCTTTAGGTGAGTGTATATATAACACTTGTTTTATATATACATATATATATATATATATATATATATATATATATATATATATATAAAACAAGTGTGTATATATATAAGTGTGTGTGTGTGTGTGTGTGTGTGTGTGTGTGTGTGTGTGTGTCTGCGTGCAAAAAAAAAACATATCTCAATTAACTAACTGATCGCACCCCCAAGAGTTAAAACACTAACCTAAAATTTGACTAACAATTTCTGCCCAGTTTGGACTGAATGTTTTCATTCTAGCAGTTTATTCTCTGTAAATCCCCGTAGACTGGTTTTCAGTGAAGATTTAAGCGTCATCAAAATTAAGTAATGCTTCATTTCAAAACAATTTCTGCAGGTTGCTAATGAAAAACAAATTTATGAGTGTTTTTAACAATGTTCCTTTGAAATGACTATTACAATAAAGCACAGATTATCTTCCATAATGACTAGCCATTTTCAAACTGCAGTGGAAATAGGCTCTACTCTTCAGTAACTATGATAATAAGATTGCTAAAGCCGTCTCCGCTGTGTAAAGTCGTAAAGTCATATCATTTGGAGAATGTTGCCCTCTTCTATGCTAGAAAATGTTGTCCTTGATGCTTTCTAGTAACTCTTGCTCGAGAACTTCTACTGATAGAGCCAAAGCGAGTAAGAGAAAGTTTTTAGTTGAGATGTAGTTTAAGGGAGTCATAACCCCTTGAAAAAACTGAACCTGTATCAGCAGTATGGTAATGATCTGTCAGTTTGTTTACACTTGGGCAGCATTTTGGGATGTACTGTATGATATAAAATGTGGCTTAAGGGAAGCCACCAGGGCTTGTTTTTTATTTATTTATTTATTTCAGATTAAGTTTCAACTTTGCTCAGCTGGCCTCAGCACTGTTTAATACCTGCAGACACACACACACACACACACACACACACACACACACACACACACACACACACACACACACACACACACACACACACACACACACACACACACACACTTCAGCCTGGCTAAAACGGTCTGGAGGCTCAGGAAGTTCTCCATGATTGCTGAGAATTACATCAGGATTCTTACTCACATCTTTTCTTCTGTGGAAATTGTAATTGTGTCCCCCTGGTACTGTGCCCTCAAACAGCCTCACATATAATTGAATTTGGAATTTTTATCTAATAATATGACATTTCCTCGTCTGAATTAGCTGAACTCAGGTTGAGCGAGCCTCTCGGGATTTATGCACTCTTTAAAAAAAAAGTACTGTAATGGTAACATACTGCTAATACTTTCATATACAAATAAATATAAAATAAAACGCAATCCAGCAATTGATAAAAAGTGACAGTATAAGAGACATTTATAATGTTACAAAAGTTTTCTACTTCAAATAAATGCTGTTCTTTTGGAATTTCTGTTCATCAAAATGTATCATGGTTTCTAAAAAAACAAATTCAGCATATTAGAATGATTTCTGAAGGATCACACTGAAGACTGAAGTAATAATGCTGAAAATTCAGCTTTGTCATCACAAGAATGAATTGCAATTTAAAATATATTAAAATAGGAAACAGGTCATATTTTAATAATATTTCACAATACTTTTGTTTTGAGTATTTTTGGTCAAACAATTGTAGCCTCGGTGAGCATTCTAGAATTAACATTAAAAAAACCTTTGGGACCCCAAACATTTGAACGCTAGTGCATGTACCTTATTTACATATACCTCAAAAAATGCCATGATATTCCTAAATAAATGTAATACACAGTACGTTTTGTTAGTGTAGCAGAGTCTCTTAAGTCCTAATTGTTTTCTGTTGTTTACTGTATCAGTCCTGCAAAACTTTGACAGTCACAACTTTATCATAAGTCATGTGCTCTACTGCCTACCAATGGACAGGATGTGAATTGCAGGCGCTGAAACTATTGAAGCACTTGCACACTAGTTCTACCAGAAAGACTCGGGAGGCAAAATGACGTAACAAAGCATACATTTATTAACGGCAAGCAAATATTGTGATATAAAGTTATTTGGCGTAGGCCCCATCCGCAGCTCGCAATCTGAGGGTAACGGAATCTGCATTTCCTGCCTGAAGACGAAGGTAGGGGTGCAACCGACCCCTGGGAGGAATGGACAGGGGTCAGGGACCATCCTGGTGGTGGTAGGGAGGATGGAGGGGAATGTTGGCGTCAGCATCTGCGAACTCAGACATGCGTAAGTACCGATCTTTTATGCTACAACACGATTGGTTAGATGAGAAAGTAATAAGTGGCGTAAGAATTGAGTCTTCCTGCCAGAACTTACGCTAAAGCTTCCATAACTGAAAATTAATTTCTTTAATGTTTGAATTCCAAAAATGTACTTTCTTTCTCCTTAAGAACACAAACGGATCAATCTTTCAAGCAGCATGAAAGTAGTCCCTATGACTCGTGCACTAGCCTATATTCCAAGTCTTCTGAAGACATACAGATTTGTTTAAGAAACAGATTATGAAAATATTAACATCCATGGCATGTCTCCACGGGTTGTTCACAGGAGTAAAGATGAGTACATTTTTCTTATGAGCTTAATCTTTTGAATAAATCAGTTAATTGATCTGGTCTGAAATGATGAAGAAGGACAAATACAAAGACAAACCATACTCTGTATATGATAGAGATTGATTTGCATGTGATCTGTTCAACTCAGTCTTTTTGAAACTATTAAAAAGCTGGTTACTGCAACATTGAGACCTTTGTATTTCTCTGTGTAGCCTATATTGGCCACAGAAAAAAAAAAAACAGGCTTCAGGCTTTTCTGTCTGGTGTTAAAATACTAGACTATAACCTGCCCCACTCCATCAGAGCCAGTGGAATTGATTATCTTTGTGTGAACTGACCCAGTAGCAGACCAACCAAGCAAGCGAGCAGGTATGTAGGCCAACCTGGCAATTATCTGGGAAGTTCAGACTCTCTCTCCTTGTCCAGCTTTCTCTCTATTACTTTGGGTATATTCTCCTCCAGATGTCTTTAAGAGTGGGATTTTAAAGCCAGGAGGGGCTGGGTTCTGAGAAAACTGTGGGAGAGAGTGGTAAAGTGATCTCAAAACAACAAAAGCCGTACTATAAACTTGTTTTCTAACAGGCACTTTAATAGGCTACTATTGATCGTTCTCAAGTTGTATAATGCTCCAGGACAGCACTATGAAGTAAATAATTTAGACTCATGGAGGTCTATCATTTTTATTATTATTAATTGTGTGGCAATGAACAGAACGCCATAAATACTGTCAGCAGACCTTAGATACAGAACCCAGAAAATTCCTTACAAACAACCATGAGATGGCAGCAAAGGCTTGGCTAAAAATGAAACATTTCCATCAGAATATTTAACAGCTTCAAATCTGCACTTGTATCTAGAAAATCAACAACATATAGCCTAATTAGCCTTTCATTTTATTTGAATTAACAAGAAAAACAGATCTTTGTCCTTTTTGTTCTCATTGTCAGAGTTAGAATGGCATAAAACATTGCGAAATTATTACTAAAATGTTCCAGTTGTTTGCCACACATGTATTTTATTGTCATCCGTAAGCTCATTATAAACAGTCAGCTTTGGTGCTTGAAATTCATCAGATGTTACTGTGATCAAAACCAGCTGAACTCTTCTTTAAACGTGACTTTATGAATACAATGCAACAAGTCATGGAAAGTCCTGCTGAGAGAGATGCATAAAGGAATAGCTGGCAGTATGAGACATTTAAGAACAAACTGTAAGCCTGTAATGGGTAGGCTAATTGGAAATATTATCAGAAACAAATTAGGATTAATAAATGTCTTTAGTAAATTTTAGCATTGAGATTGAGTTAGCCTAGTGGTATTAAATAAGGCAAGTAGAACTATTGCTCACTTTTGGGGTTTGGGGTTTTCTGGGTTTCATCCCAGTGACCCGAGACGTTTGAAACTGTTCATCAAAAAGATTCATTTACAGATTCGTTCAGTGAAGATTTCAAATGACATATTTCGCCAGTAGGTGGCGGCAAATGATCGACTTGAATTTGCCTGTCTGCAAATCTGTAGTTTTTATATCTATAGTATTTCATCCATTGTGTAAACTGCTACATTTATAAAGACATACAGTACAAACAAATGGCAAAGACTGCGAACTGTGCAATCGACAATTTCGTTTGGTTTGAGGTTTGTTCAAATCATTCAACACTGATTATTAGGATTGCCTAAGTATTAAACTTTGGCATATTGCTTGCCATGAATATTTGTGCTACGAGCATTATACCTAAAGATCGGCCATAGATTTACATGGCACATGGACTAGAATAGCATAATTGAGGATAGACTCTTTAGACTTTGGTGACTATCCAAATAGAAAAATGCTAAAAACAATTACCTTAGCAACAACAAAGACCTGCTAACTATACAAAACACTATAGCACTGTGGGAAACACAAGCACCACTCACTTTGTCTCTGTGACATATCACTGGAAGGTGGAACGGTCAAAGTAAGCAAGAAACTTGTATTTCACAGTGTTCCTGAAGACACTGCACAAAATTTTTTGAGGGATTTTCATTCTGTCAGCAGGGTCAAGGCACTCTTAATGTGGAACGCAATGAATCAGTGAAGAGCTCGCTGATGCGGATAAATAACAGCAATGGTCAATTTAGTCTAGCGAGAAAGGAATGTTTAATGGAGACAGAAGTATGTCTGAAAGACATGAACCACAAATACAATAAAATAACGTTTGGACTCGCTCTTAAGATCCCAAATAAGAACCGTATGCCATTTTATTTCTACCCGGTGGCTCCACAAACACGAGAGGAATCTCAGATGTGGAATACAGTGCTGTTGACGTTGGACGGTCGGTCACATTGTCACACTATTAACCACCATCCATCTGGAGGTGGGAAGAGATACGCTTCAGATCTTCCTACAGCCATCATTGCTTTGAAAAATAAATACACAGGCTGACACGTTGTCGCATTGAAGCTTTTGTTTTATGGGGAATCTGCCTGGTATCAATCTGTTGGGGGAAGACAGCGGAAGCGGATGTGGGGTGTTCTGAGCACACAGGACAAAGAGGATGCGCGTCGCATGCTGACCAGATTTCATCAAAGTGAGAGACGTGCTGCAGGGCCTTTATGTCACATAAAAGAGATAAGCTTCAAACAGACCAATCTAAAGCTGGGCTGCAGGCCTCCATGTGGGGTGTGGAACGTCAGGTTTAAACCATGAAGCAAGCATATAGTTCTCTGTGGAGTGATGGAGAAAGTTTGGGCATTACTGTGATGGAATCAGACGGGTAATATTTTATTTTGACATAAAGCTTAATACTGAACGATTATCATTCATATGCTATGGTATTGATTGAAAGAATATTATGGTAGTGTCCAAATCCATTACCATGGTATGTGATGCAAGAGGACAATAAAAGTTGGACAATGATATTTGTTAAAAAAGGAATAACAATGGTTAATTTAGGGTGATCATACGTCCTCTTTTTCCAGGACATGTCTGGCCGGGATTTCGAGATCGCCCAAAATATCCGGGATTCGGCTTTTGCTTTCTCGTCGCCATTCATTTTGTTTACATGCACACCTTTTGATTCATTAGGACTGAATTAATTCCGATTGGTGAATCTGAATGTAGTGTTTACATGAATGCTAAACAAGTGATCAGTTGATGTGCGTTTTAGCATTGCTAAGAAAATTCCTGTGTTTTCGTCTCGATCGGGATCCGTGTGAAGCAGAATGCATGACCTGCAAAGCTGGCACGTGCGTGTCAGTGTCAAATAATGTAATAATGTAAACATAAATTAACATCACCCTAGTTAATTGAAGAGAACAGAGAATTTGAGATCTCGTATAAGAAAGAAGTGAAGTGCAGTACGTATATCTGGCATCATTCCAGTTGTCAAGTGTGATTTTTTTAGGTTAATAATGCTGTTAATATTGAGGTGAAAAGGACTTTTACATCTGCGTAAACCAAGAAAACAATATGAATCACTTAAAGCTCCAATATGTAACAATTTTGTAATAAAAAATATATAATGTATATGTCTATATTCAGCCACTGTTTGAGTATTTGCCAGTTTAATTTGGTCCAGGCTGCGTTTCATGGAAACAAAATGAGTGAATATTAAACCCTGTTTCTTAATGTAGAAATTGCCCATCTGCTGTACCGAGCGTGTGGTGTGTGCATGTGTTTTTGGATGGGATAAGATGCTATTTTAGCTCCAGAATGAGAGATGCGATTTTCTCTCTCTCTCTCTGCAGAGAGGAGCTCACAATATAAATTATGTCTGTTTCGGTAATCACCTCCACAATTGGCTGAAATGAACACAGACACACCTGATCAGCATGAGCCAAACATGTCGAGAGAGACAGAGAGAGAAAGAGAGAGATGTAGAACAAATGAGATTAGGCAGAATAATCAATGAGACACTGATACTGATCCCTGAGCGGATTCACTGGCATGGACAGATTGGCACAATTAGACAGGAAAAGGCTGATGATATCATAAGTTGTGTAGAGGGCACAGATGGGCTCTACCCAGGAGACAAGAAGGTGAGAGGAAAGAAAACAATGGAACAGACCTTCATAGCTGAGATGAAAGCATCTGAAAAGGGTTGATGTGTGTTAGTTTATGGCTTTCAACATTAAAAGAGGGAAAACAGTGTCAGTCTAATTGGTTCTCACACCTCTTAGTGTATTAAATAGACTAGTTAAATGTTCAGAATGGGGTGGTTTAGTCTCAAATTTCAGTCAGGACTGTTCAGTAGGCCTATGTTCTTCATAGTATGACATCCACAGGATGCATACAATACATTTATAGACAGCTACATGACATCACAACTTATTGGAAGCTTTTTTTTCCTCACCAGAAAGATGCGAGCGTGAAATCCCGGAGTGGATCCACAGCAGAGTGATTACTGCGAAAAATCTCTGTCGCTCCCCTCCACTCATTTACAATGCTCCGGACCTGTTTTTAGTATGTCCGCTGCTAGAGTCATGCTAATCTTTAGACTTTGGCTGTGTCCAAGCCAAAAAAGTGAGTGAGTGAATTTGGACTCTGGCGCTGAATCAAAAATCGAATACTTCCCTATTATATAGTATGCGAAAAACAATACGGAAAATGAGTAGTACTTAGCAAACGGGAAGCGTTTGTAGTAAGATGGTGAAATTTAATCTTGAAGTCTGTTATGGAAACTATGTATAAACCTTAATTAAACAATTTAATAATCAATGTTTATATGATGAACATTTAATTTAGGCTTTTAGTCACATAAACATTGATCAGCAAACATAAACAGAAGCTCATCCGAACCTGCTTGACGCACAGGAAACCTCTTGCTGAAGCTCAAACGTGCTGAGTAACATGAGAATGAACCTCATTGGTTCTTGCTGAAGCTCAAACGTGCTGTCCGAGCAATCCGTTTACCACAACTGATGTGTGCATTGATGAATGTTTATATGTGAATAAAGGCCTAAATCCAATCTGTTCATCATATAAAGCAATCGAGTCTCTTCTGAAAAATCTTCTTAATTCATTTGGATTCGTTTTACAATCTCTTTATGAACATTTCGAAGCGTCAATGTGGTGTAGCTGTCAATGGAGGGACAGAAATCTCTCAGATGTCATCAAAAAGATCTTCATTTGTGTTCTGAAGATGAATACAAGTCTTACGGGTTTGGAACGGCATGAGGGTGAGTAATTCATTTTTGGGTTAACTATCCCTTTAAATTAGGTTGATAATAATATAGCCTTCACATACATTATAAAAATGTAAAACAGAAACATCTTCACTTGTGGTCTCAAGATGTTTGGACCCCAGTGTTTATGAAAGTACCATGGTATTTACTCAGTTGAAAAGTAAACTGACCAAAGCTGTTTTGATTATATAATGGTTTGCACTTAAATGTAATGGCCAATTTAAGAAAAATATTATTAGAGAAAGATTCAAAGACCTTAGGTATCATCTCATGTCTGTGTGTTATAAGTGTGTGAACAAAATAAACACGACAGTTGTTTTCAAAATCTTTTGATCTATATAATTGACACAAGGGTTTTTCTTTTTAAAGAACATACAACAACAATGGACAGATCATTTCTTCAGTCTCTTCAAAATGTTTTACTTTCAACCTTAAACACAAACTCCCCATTATTGTTCATTTAAAAACAAACTAACAAAAATAATAAACTATATACCAGAATGCATTTTTTTTTCCATCTCAGCACATTTCGACAATATCAGCAACATTCATCAGTAAGGAGAAAGTGGCAGTGCCACCATTACGCCATTGCACCTACAGGTGGGACTGTTTTCCTGACCTGGAGTCAGACCACTAACTGTCAAAGATTTAACAAATGTGCTAAAGACAGCTGAGACTGATTTCAAAGCATATCACTCTACAGATAGTTAGTGAATTGTGCCATGGCACGGGTGCTTTTCTTCAACCACATCTGATGCAATCGATCAACAAAACAATCCATAACACAGCCTGTGGGATATTTCTCTGTTATCGACTCCTGGTCATGATGTAGTCATGCGGACGTGGTTGTGTGCGTCATGCAAAGTGCAGCATTTCTAACTGTAAGAGAAGGGGTGTTGTTCTCCATCTTAATGACCCGGTCAGATCTGTCCACCACTCTATATAGTGGCTGGAAAATGGCAATCTTAATCCTCATTCAGGGCAGTTACGTCACTTCCTGTAACCTCTACAAATGCAAAGTTCATTAAAAAGAGCGAAAAAAAATATGCTCTTCTCAGGTTTGGTCAAAATGCGTCATTCTCTCTTAGGCCTGACACTCTATGCAAGTACGAGGACGCAAATGCTTCTAGCTATGCTCAGTTTCACGTTGCTTTTAGAATTGAGTTTTAATACACAGACTCTAAGCAAACATTGATTGGTTCTTCCAACACGATGGCATCGGCCAATCAGAAGTACTTCCTAATCCACGTAACCATATATATCGTACCCTAGCCTGTGATCAGCAAGCTGCGCGATTATAAAAGCTTCTGTTATCCCTCCTCCTCCCCAGCACCACCTGTAGAGATCTACCATTGTCTTGCAACAGCCTGTCCTTTTGCCTTGTTATTTTGACTAAGCTGAACAAATTCTTGTATTTGCTCAGCAGCAGCGTAGCAGATCTACGCCAAAATCAGGCATATGTATATTCCATGCCCCGTGCCAATAAATGCTGGTTGAAATAATCCACTCCGAGAGTTGTCAGGACTGAAATGTATTTAATAATGTAAGTGAAGCAAACTGATGATCTACTATCATGGCGCAGCAACAGTTTGAAGTGAATTCTAGCTGAGCAAGCTTGTTGAAGTCAAACTCTCAACATATTAATAGCTACCTGGACACGCAAATATCCAAAGGTAACTCTATCGCCCCCTTGAGTACTAAGGTGTGCTATCGCTTCATCGCATGCAAAAACACACATTAGTATGCATGATGGCATGTTATTTGCATTTACATACTTGCATAGAGAATGATTCTTGCCTACAACCGACAGACTTTCAGTGGTAAAAGTTACGCAAACGTTTGCTCAGTGTTGCGCAACACCATTTTTCACATCAACATTGTGTGCGTGCCATAAACAATCCAACTTGTCCGCTGATGAATAGCAGGGTGTGGGGCTGGGGAATATTTGAGATACAAAATGTGACTCACTGAACTAATCTGATCTGACATGGATGCAGCATGTATTGAGTACACGTGTAGTTTCGTATTGTGAGTTCTCACAACGCTTTCTCTGAAGTACACTCACACATAACACACACATCTCTATGAGGTTTGAATCAATATCAAATTAACAATGTCCAGAAACCCCTCCACGTCCCTCTGGTTTCGAGTCTTTCATTCTCTGGCTTGTCTTTTCCCGCGTGTAAAATCCCTTTCTGAGATGACGGTCATTATATATATCTGTCCCACGGATTAGAGCACATCGTTTCGTAAAATGTGCCCGTCTCTTTCTCATTGCTGGTGCATTAACGTTTCATTCCATATATTGCTCTAGTGCCGTTGAGGGTCTTCAAGGATATACTGAAAATGTGACTGTGGTTAGTAGACGTTTATTTACATCCAGAGTAAATACATGTTGGGCTTTCTTTAGGATGGCCCCCGAAACCCATTTGTGAAGCGGAGTGCGGAAACTATTACAATAAACGAGAGAGAGAGAGAGAGAGAGAGAGAGAGAGAAAGAGAGAAAGAGAGAAAGAGTGAGACAGCTGGTCTTCACAAAACAAGACTCAGTAAATCTTGTTTTCATGATTAGAAAGCTTTAAAACAAAGGAGAACACACTGTTCTTTCATTTGCTTTGATCGAGTGTTGAAGGACATCCTCAAGCTTTGCGACGTCTTATCTTCATGGGTCTTAATTAATAAATAAATATAACCAAAAATATTTTTTTGAACAAGGAAAAACCTTCATGTTTTGTTTGTTGGGGTGGGTTTTCATAGCTATTGTTATAGATATCATTGAAGCATTCTCAGAGACCTTTTTCACCACAGACATAAAGACAAGCAAAAGACCAGCTCTAGGGGTGTCATATATCAAATAAGAGACAAAAAAGTACACAGATCTAAGAATATTATTCCATGGTGTTCTTATTCAAGACAAAAAAGTGATTCATTCGCCGGTTTCTGTTGATGTTTGTATGTTTGTTTTGGCAATGTGACTAACCCCGCCCCTCCACAATCTAACCCTGTCCTGTACTCAGTCCCAGTTGGTGGAAATGCCTGTCAATTATCGCCTAAGCAGGACTGTGACCAATGAGAGAAGGTAGAGGCTGACGCAAGGAAGGTTCTGGCTGCTTTTTCCATTCACCACCTTCTTGATCCCCGGCTGATAGGCGTACACTTTGGGTTTGTCCGTGTTTGGGGCAATTAAACGCGGACCACGGGAACATTGTTCATCGACACACATTCCACTTCCTGAACCGCTGATATCATCACCTAAAGATGAGAAAACAATGAGCTAAAGTGAGACAGAGTTCAGGAACGTTCCACAGGAATGACCAAGCTACATTCCAGGGTTGGAGAGTAACTAACTAAAAGTAGCAACGCTTGAATGTAGACTTTTAAATTAGTTTTAAATTTGATTCATTTTAGTGAATCAGTTCATTTTAATGAACCTTAAAAAAAACGGTAACACTTTACAATAAGGTCTCATTTGTTAACACTAATGTACTAACATGAACTAACCATGAGCAATACATTTCTTACTGTATTAGTTCATCTTTATTAACGTTAGTTAATAGAAATCCAGCCGTTCATTGTTAGTTCATGTTAGTACATAGTGCATTAACTAATGTTAACAAATACAACTTTTGATTTTAATAATGGATTACTAAATGGATTAAAAAATTAACATTAACAAAAATGAATAAATGGTGTTGAAGTGCAGTTCATTATTAGTTCATGTATGTAGTTAATGCTAATATTAACCAATGAAACCTTATTGTAAAGTGTTACCAAGTCAGTCAATTAGTATCACTTCTTTTGTAGCAAAATAAGTAGTTTTCAGTTCTGTTAAATTAGGATTTTTTTGGTGTATTAGACTACTTACTGGTGTCCTGGAAGTCCACATCATTTCCATTGATGGCATACTTCAGTCGGTTGATCATTATCTTAAGCTGCATGATCTGTTTGCGTACAGTCATGTCTGGTTTAGTGATGTCGATCTCCACCTCAGGATTATTGATCTGACTGGCCAGCCCGTCTCCCATCACTTCAGGCAGATACCTGACAGAACAGGCAACATCACAGACAGACTCAAATCTGAGTACACATTTTTCCAATGCCGATAATATCTGTGCTCCCCAGCTTTTAAAAAGCTGCAGATTTTGTACTATAAAACACTATTAAATTATCTACAAAGAGCCATCGTGTAGTCACTGTACCAGACAGTACAGCTGTGCAACACTGTGTGTTTCTATTAAAACTGAGGTTGATTGAGCTGTTCATGTGCATTTACCTGTCCACATTCATTCCATTCCAACATCTGTCTACATCACTCGGTCCAGACTCACGATCCACACACAGTTTTCTGGGCAAATGGACCCAGTATTGCATCATATCCCTCAGCATTCTGGACACATCGGATAACTGAGAGAAAGAAAATGTGATCTCACAAATATGGCATACAGCAACAACAAAAAAAGAAAAAACAATTAAAATGACAAATAATAAAATAAATAACACTTCTGCTATTCATGCATTTACAAAAGAATTCTAATTTAGATTATGCAAACATGAATCATTTTGCATATTACAGAGCCTGCAGTTCACTGTAATATTAACCCTATATATATATATACTGTATCCTATTTGATGCACACATTTTTAGGGCCTCTAAATTATCACCATGATCAAAACGTTGCAGAAAAACCTGTTGTACGCAATATGTCTTTTGTCATCTGATTTATAGTTCATACTTTTTTAGCAAGTATTTTTTAAATGATTCTTAAAGTCCGCGTGAACCAGAAGTTGCAAACGACTTTTCTCCAGTGTTGTGACGTATTTCCCAGTGAAAAGGAATATTGAACAGAGGGCAGGGTTTTACTCTAGCGCTCCTCCTCTCCATCTCTCGCTCATTACAGACTAACGGTTTGAGAGGAGTGGTTAAGCGTTTCCCAAACCAAGCCGTCAAACCTACGTCATCAGAGAAGGAACGCCATTCCAGACCGGAAGTAACTTTTCAGACTTTGATTAAAGATTACGACGGCAAACAATTTTTTTCTGTGTATTAACTTGCAAGGATTACTTGTTCACCACAAGACTAGTAATATGCGCTAATAAAGTAAATAGGGTCAATTTTGATTTCAGTTGGACTTTAAAAGGTCCACATTCAGGTTGTGGTACACTTTACTGATCTTTATAAAGCAAACATAAAAATAACTTTTATATTGTTAGTAATATTTCAAGATTAACACTTACTGGACTGAAGCAACTTTACTTGATTATCCATATATATAGAGAGAGAGTGAAAATGGATATTTATAGGCATTTTATGTACGTGCTATACTGTTAAAGATTTAATTGATTTACATTACAAGCTACTGTATCAGAATTTAATATTACTTTTCAGCTATATTAATATCATTAACTGCACCAATCTGACTATATTTGAGCCTCTGAACTTCTTTCACAAATATTTTTTTTAATACTGTAAATAACTGTTTTTTTCCTCATCGAGTTTGATCTTCATATTCTCCTATATCATACCATATGAACCATAAAAGACCTATCAAGCAACAACTGCTACAGTACACCATCTAAACACACTCACCAGTTTCTCCAGCTGGGCTTCTGGGGTGCTGCTAACTTCTTCTGCTGTGTTTCTGCCTCGCTTGATCTGGTCCTCAGTGACGGAGCTCTGAGCAGGAGAACCACATGCCTGAAGCACCTGAAGAACAACAAATCATGGCATTGGTTTTGGCACAGGGTTCTGGTTAACCTTGGTTCAAGATATATTAATGAATTCATGATATATAAAAGGTTAAGTCAGTTAACTTCAGCACTGACCTTATTGTTGAATGTGTTGCGGTTGTCTTGCATGTAGAGAATAGCTTCAGCAATGCGTTTTGGTAGAGACAGAACCACCGAATCCACACTGTAAGGCCGACTCAGTTTGTCAACCACCTCCAGCATAGCATCTACACACAAACACAGAGTCTTTATATCATGTTGACATGTTGATTACAAGGTAAATCACAATATTATAAACTTTGATTTGAGAAAAAAAAAAAGTAGAAAAACGTACAAAAAGACAAAGGTTAAAGACTGTGTACTTAATGGCTTTAATAAGGGGAATAACTACAATCCCATGAAACATTGCAAATGTCAATCAAATAAGAATATAAAATTATTAATTTAAAGGCAGAGTAGGTGATTTGTTTCAAGACCATTTTTTTGTGAGTTTGGTTGAAATTCTCTTCACATCCTAATAGCAATCACCACGTTAAGTGGTCTAAATGTAAATGTATCATCTGTGAAAGGCGACTCTCTGATTGAGATTGGTGGCATTTTCTTCGCAGCACTAGGAATTCCACTGTCAAACACGATTATTTATTTTTTAAATAAGTTGAAATAATGAGAACTGATGGCTTCAGCAAAAGAATACCATCAACTAACAACCTTGGAGCTCAACACAGGTCTGTCTTCAAAAGTTTAAAAGTTCAAATCAATCCCCTTGAAGAAAATTAATGGAATTATTAATGGAATGTTGCATTTCATGGCCCTGTCCCAAGTGGCACACTTTATATGCACTTATGGTCTTATGCACTTACAATGACTGCCACGTGCGCATGTTCTTCAAGTCTACAAGACCGTATGGAGTTCCATTTGTTATTTTAGGTTTCAGAAGTGTCCGAGAGCGCCCCAATTTTCCCCAATTTTTGCATATCCTGATTTTGACGAATTAGACACATTCCTGGGTCACCATATTTTGTTGATCCTGGAACAACATTCCTGTCAAAAAAAGTTTTATCCTAACCATATCCCTGCCCCTAAACCTAACTCTACCCATAAGTTATCCCTAAAATCAGAGGGAAATGATTGGCTGAATAACACTGATGTAGAAGCACCTCACCCTGGTTGTAAGACTAAACTTGACATAAATTATAAACTTTGGATTGGTTGATTGGAATGTTGTTCCAGGATCAACAAAGATGTTGATCCAGGAACATGTTCTACTTGGAGAAATCAGGTTCTGCAGCGAGATCCAGACAGTCAAAGCGGTGTTACACCACAAAAGGGTGGACTCATAAGAAGACTGCAAGTGTTAAGGGTGCCATTTGAGACAGGGCTTATTAGGGTCTATCTTGGCCCCGCCCACCTGCCAGGTTCCTCCACTCAGAGTCCAGATCCGCTTGATTAGCAAGGCAGCCCTTCATGACATTCTTACAGTAGTTTGAGCAGGGCTTGGCAATGGTAACGCCGCTACAGTGAGGACAGTACGTCAGCTTCATGACGGCACGCACACATTCAGTGCTCAGAGACACCTGCAAGAGAGAGACAAAGAATTGAAAGAACAGCGGAAGCATATCTATACTGACTCATGTAACCAAAGAAAATGTCCTGAATTGTTATGAGTCACACATTATAAATAAAACTGCTAATTACAATCCACAAATAAGTCTTTGTCAGTTCCTACAGTTTCCCATGAGGTCCAAGGATGTGGGATGATAAATTTTTTATATTGCATAATATCATGCTGCTTACTCTCTGAGAGTAACCTCATGAGGTCAAAGACATCTTTCACAATATTCTCACTTTTTATCAGAAACCTCCACTCTTCTGATGTCAAAGCATGGGATTTATTGAGGGCCCCTTAGGGAAAAGTAGTGCAACTTGGAAAGGAAAGAAAAACTTGACATTTGCTTGTATAGATATTTAAGTGAATCTAATTTCATGGATATTAAAAGGCAAAACTAGTTTTTGTTTAGGTGTAAATGTAAATACAGTCAGCATGACATTTTGTTTCTGTACATGTAACTGTACAGAAACATTGGGGCAGCTGTGATTCAACTTTGACACATTTTCACAAAGCTGAATGTCAGTAACTGTATATTGCAATGACTTATGTAAAGCAACCGGTTCTGAACAATCTTTAATAAAAACCTCCCAAGCGACCAGACGAAACATTTGCAATCACATGCGTTCCTTCTATTATAAATTCTGAGTCGTTCATATAGTGATACGGTTAAATTAGTATTTCATTGAAAATTATACTTTTAAATTCAAATCGAAACAGACAAGTAGCCCCAGATGACATCAGTGCAGTTAATGCTGAGCTGCAGTTCTGTCATGCAGTGTGTATTCAGCCTGATAAAAGTAGACTCCATGGTCCATTATATTTAACCTGGATGAAAAGTAGATGCTATGAGACGAGCAACAGTCAATTCTGCCATGGCTTTGTCGGCGGAGCAAAAATAGACAGCGTAAATGGCAATATTGTGTCTAAAATGTAAGTTACTCCAAATTAACTTTTTGTTTGTTGAACTGTAGTAATGTGACTGGGAAAGGCGCCACATGGGTAGGAGATTCGCTTCGCTCTAGATATTAATATGCACATATACTTGGAAATCAGGCAGCATCAAGGGAGGAAGAAATTTTTATCACACGTTGAGATATAAATAACTGGACTGGACCGAGGTAAAAAGACTTGATTCAGACTCCTACACACAACACACACACACACACACACACACACACACACACACACACACACACACACACACACACACACACACACACACACACACACACACACACAACCCTTCAGGAAGACCTGGCAGTGCTTGATACCTGAAGGACACACTCTTTAATGAGGAGAGAAGAGAAGAACCAGAAAAATAAGATGAGATAGGAATAGAGAATAGACAAATGGAGTGAATGTGAGAAGGATGTGTGAAGATGCACAGGAAGCTCCGGGGAGGAGGGAAAGTGAGGACGTAGAGAGTGTGAGAGAGGGAAAAGATAGAACAAGTTGAGGGAGGATAATATGGCACATTAAATCCTCTGAGCAGACGTGATTCATCAGATCAGAGCAGGATAAAGAGAGTTCGCTGCCCAGTATACGGCTCAGATTCAGTTCTGACACTGGACCCACATTTGGACTTCAGACTCGTGGACTTCAGTGGAATGCCAGGCTGGACATTCAGCAATCTTAAGATAGTGATTCAAAAATGATTTACATTTTTTAGGAATCAAATGAATTGATTGAACCAATTTGCGAATGTGTTTTTATTTGCTCATTGAATTGGTCTGGGCATTTCATACCCTCTTTAACTGTCACCTTTAAGAAATTATCTCATAATTTACTGGCCCTCAAACCATCCTAGGTGTATATGGCTTTCTTCTTTCAGGAGTTATATTAAATGATATCATGGCTCTTCCCAGCTTTGTAAAAGCATTGAATATTGAGTTTTTGAAGCTCCAAAAAGCACATTCATCCATCATAAAAGTAATCCATGCTTATGACGTATGACGTAGGTGTAGCAAAAGATAGATAGAGCAAAACAAAACACTGGTCACGATTTAGAAGTCTAAAATGAGAAGTTTTAACGAAAAATGTTGGAGGATTTCGATATAAGAGAAGAGGAGCAACGTCCTGCGTCAATAGTTGGGTCAAAGGTCACCATTCCGCCGGAACTCGATTCTCTAGTGATTATAGTTTATAAAGTTTTAAATATGATATAATATTATATTTATAATATAAATATTTAAATATAATATTTTGCATACAAAAACCAATCACTTTGCTTCAGAATGCATTTATCAACCCACTGGAGCCGTATGGATTACTTATGATGGATTATGATGGATGTGCTTTTTGAAGCTTCAAAAACTCGGACACTATTCAATGCCATTACAAAGTTGGGAAGAGCCAGAATATACTTTAATATAACTCCGATTGTGTTTGGCTGAAAGAAGAAAGTCATATACAGATGGCTTGAGGGTGAGGAAATTATGGGATAAATGTCCTTTTTGGGTGAACTTCTCCTTTAAGGGTGCTTATGAAAGGGTACATCCCCAGTACCTTTTTTCGGAGAGTGTGCTGAACTTGATATGAACACTTTTTTTCTGACAGGATATGACCTTTAGTATTGTTTATGCAGATAATTATTAATGAGCAAAATCATGGCTGCTGTAAAAACAAGGATGAGTTGCATAAGACTAGTGAACTATGCTTAAGGCACAAATATTAAATATTTCTTTTAGTGCAGCATTGTGATGTAACTCCACATCTGCTATAATTTAGGCAATGAGAGAGATTTGATCAATATGTCAGTATGATGCATAACTGTCAATATGCCTATATAATGAGAATGTAAATGTACATTTTGGATGAGCTTGTTCATATAATCATATTTCAAGGATATATACAGTAAGTGACTGCTTACCTCACTTTTGTGACAATACTTCCAGCATCCCTCCTTCACCTTTATTTTTTTACCTCCTATATTATTTATTATTACTAAATTCTTTATCTATTATGGTTTTGCTTTAGTTCAAGGGGAGATCTAAGTCCTTGAGCAGAGTCTCATATTTAATATGCTTATTTAATGTGCAAGTAAAGTATTCAAGTGTGACCGTATATGACATGTTAATCTCAATTAGACTGAACTGGAACATATGCGAATAACTGAATCATTTACGTGGAACTGTCTGGAGGAACCAAATTTGCAGAAATGAGTCATACTTTCCGAACACTACTAATTTGTGCCCAGAGATTCTGAACATAGTAGGTTTAACATTTTAAACCACTGAAACTTGCAGAATGATTTAAAAAATGACCGCAGATGGAGGAAAGAATGGCGTGAGACGAGTTCATCCGTAACGTAGAGATCTGTTTGAGTGAAATATCCATGTCTCTCAAAACCAAGCACTCACAGAATCTCTAGGCTTGTATTTTACTTGCCATCTAGGGGGTGTTACAATACCCTCATGTCACGATTCGACACATATCACGAAATTGAACCCACGATGCAATAGATACGATTTTAGACGAATATGCTTGTACTCTGTCACTAGATATATTTAAAATAATGTAGGCCACTTTTTACTGGTAACATCAGACATTTGGCATTATCAGGACCCACAAATATTCCCCCAATGCATTATTATACATTATAGTCAAAATTATATATGGTAGTTTAATGTAGTACTGACACTAATACTCTGAAAACTTGAATTTATTTCTCACACAGTAATTTTTATTTTGGGTGAACTATACACAATATATATTGTCACTATCCACAAAACATAGGTTATTGATGCATTTTTGTATTGCGATATATTGTTGCACCCCCACCATCTAGCCTCTGCATCCTAATGAGAACTCCATGGCACATTTGCTAGAATCGATTTGGCACCAAAATCCCAAAACAATGGGCTTAATAGAATTAGCAGTTAAGCTAATGCTACGATAGCTAGAGGTTAATGTCGGCAACAGTATCTAATGTAATCCTTTTATCTGTTCCCATCTTATCGCCTCACGTTATTAATTTCAGCTCTGAATCAGACACCCCAGTGAGCAGATTACACACGTATCACTGATTCCTGATAATTAGAAGGAACTGCTGGAATATGTGTCAGGGAAACATACCAAACAGACCACAGTGAATCTGATCAAGAGCTTTGGAGTAACAAAACAGAAACCAACTGAAACATGTTTGGAACATTTTTCTTGGACAGAAAATGAAAAATTGTTGAACCAAACCTCCCTCACCAAAAGTAGTTCAGAGTAGTCCAGACTAAATTAGACTCAATTAAGCTTATATGGGCTACTGTCATATCTGTTTATCTAAAGTGGTTGAGGAAGTATGCGGTTTGCATGGAAAAACCCTTTAAATCAAGCTGAGGTCATGCATGCCATTGGGCAACAAATGTTTCCTGAGATACAAAGTTATCTTTCTCAAGTGAAATTATTATTATTTTATTTTTTTGTAAGAATGTAAAAGTCTTATATGTCACTTTTGATCAGTTCAATGCATCTCACATATCATGTATATATAATAGACAATGATCCCTTAGCAATGTGCCTTTTTACAGTCAAGATATTAAGAAAAGGCTGTGTGAAATCTGTCACATTAAACATTAACATGGGTTTCACATTTAATTTATACTTGAGATCATCACCTTGTCTGTTAAAAAAAAAAAAAAAAAATCTTTATCAGTATCTAAAAGAGCAAAAATCCAGTCAGATAAAGTTAGAGTGCCACTGAGCTATTTCACAACATTGGGTGACAATTTCAGAGAAGATAACTTGTTCTCTTGAGAGCTATGGTTAAAAATATCGCCGGAGCTTATTGCTCTCATTGCCCTTTTTGTGAACAATCCATAGTTATATTTTGCTTTGGGGAAATTAGTAAAATCCACATGAAGCAGAAGAACAGATTCAGAGATGCACATATTAGTTAATAAAACTTGTGCAAGGTAATAATACTTGTTTTCAGGGAATATATTTTGTGGGGTCCAAAAGTCTGAGATCACACTGAAAATCTGGTTGTTGTTTTTAAACTGGAGCATAGATAGAAGGAAATGTATGAAAAATGTAACATGCAATAAAGAAATATTTATGATTCTGCAGTTTTTACAATACTCTAATCAAATACACAAATTAGTGACATTAATGATGTGAAATAGCCAATGTTTTACAAAAGATAATCTCAATTTAAGATACACTATACTGTTAAAAAAATTGGGGTCTGTAAGATTTTTAATACATGAAATCTCTAATGCTCAGCAAGGCTGCCTTATTTGATGAAAAATATAGTAAAAACTGTATATTGTGAAATATTTAAAATAACTGTTTTTCATTTGAATATATTTTAAAATGTAACTTATTCCTTTAATGGCAAATCTTTTCAGGATCATTACTCTAGTCTTCAGTGTCACATGATCTTTCAGAAATCATTCTAATATGCTGATTTGATGCTCAAGAAACATTTCTTATTGTTATCAGTGTTGAAAACAATTATGCTACTTAATATTTTGTGAAAGTTGATACATGAATAAATAAATAGAAATCATTTTTTAAAAGAAAATACAAATACAAATCTTTTGTAACATTATAAATGTCTTTACTGTCACTTTTGCACTTGCGCTTGCTGAATAAAAGTAGCCTATACATTTCTTTCCAAAAGAAAAAAAAATGTGTTGACCACAAGCTTTTGAATAGTGGTGTATTCTCTGAAAAGAAATATTAATATCTAATGCAATTTCTCAAATACAATTGATCTTATTTAATGATGTTAAATGAATGTGCATGTTTTTTGCAGTGAAATTAGCAATGTTAACACACACATCACAACTGACATTGAGCCATTCTCTCACATAGCTTTCTGCATTCAATGGACCGTTAAAGCCAAAACAATTGAATCATGATGCCTTGTTTCCACATTCCCAGCTGTGATGAATCTGTGTTTGAAAGCAGAAGGCCTGATCCTGTGAGGTCCACTGTGTTTGTCTGCTCTAGATTTTTCGCCTGGGCTCATCCTATCCCACAAAAGCCCTGTTTTTCAGAGGATTCATGCTATTTATTCAACTACAGCTGTGTAATCGATTCCACGGACATAATATATGCAAAATATTGCTGTTTAATTACCATATTCAAATGCTACAGGAATTCACATCAACATAAAATGGCAATCACAACCCATTTTACTAGTGCAATGTTATGTACACTTAAAAAAAATAAAATACCATGTACTGCCATGTTTTTTAGATGTACAATGTGGGAGAACTATGGACTATGATAAAACCATAGAATACATTAGGGTTAGTACCAAGGTCTATTTCACTATTTTGTACTGTAACGTACTTCAAAGAATATGGTATCACCACCAAAACACATTTACATTGGATTTTTATGTACCACTGTATTTTTAAAGAAGACCTATATATTATGCCATTTTATAAAGTCTTGATTTTGTTTTTAGGGTCTACTAGAATTGGTTTTCTTGCTTGAATGTTCAAAAAACATATTATTTTTCACATGTTTTTCAATTTTGCAGCACCTCTCTTCCCAGTATGCCAGTAACACTCTGTTTAGTTCCTGTCTCTATGAAGACCCTCCTTCCCGAAAAGCGCAATGTGCTCTGATTGGTCGGCTGGACCAGTGTGATGTGATTGGTCAACCGCTTCACAGATTTCAACACACTACTAACGCAACTCAACCAGGCCTCGCCACTTTTTTTTGCGTACATTATTGAACAAATTATTTAAATGAGGAATCTTGTGTTGCACATTCACTGATGAAAATGAAAGACTACAATCTAGGTGTTTCAGAGAGTTCAGAAATAGTGCTTACTGATATAGAGAATATCTCCCTTCGGAGTGACTTTGTAGACCTTTTACACACGAAAGAAAGTGAAAATGAAAAAACATAATTGGTCTTCTATAAAGAGTTTCCACCTCTGTTTGATTTATTAATTCATTAACATACACTCTCAGAAAAAAAGGTACAAAAGCTGTTGCTGGGACAGTACCCTTCAAAAGGGTACTAATATGTACCATTTAGGTACTAATATGTACACTTTTGGTACCAATATGTACCTTTGAGGGACTAATATGCACTTTTGATACACTTTATGTGTACCTTTTGAAAAGGTACCGCCACAGTGACAGCTTTTGTACCTTTTTTCTGAGAGTGTATGCTGAAAGTTCTTGCTAATGTTTTCCCATCTCTTGTCTGTTTTATAAGGCTCTACTTGTGTTTGTGTTCTTAAATGGCACGTCTGATAAAGGATGTGCGTATGTGGTCGGGGTTTAGATGTGCTCTTTTTATAGACGACATTCTCTTAAGTAATTAGAAAGAAATATGGCTGCGTTCCTCCCTGTGTTCGGCGACTGGACTACTTCTGAAGACGCGGGGAGCACATGCCGTCCTTAATAAAAATGAATAAAACACAGGAATGACTAAAGAGGAAAGAAGGAAAGACCAGCTGTGCTCATCGCTCTTTTATTCTTTCATTTCCTTCCTTCATTTCAGGCTAATACTCCCCTAATACTTTTTCTTTCCTCTAAAACTCTTTCTTTTTCTTTCATCTTCGTATATTCAACCTGAATGACCCCAAACAATTTATAAGTTTGTGTGTTGGAACAATGAAAAAATATTTTAAATCATTCATAATGAGAATAAGAATCCAGAATCCAGCCTAACACAAACTGTCTTATTCTACATGGAGTGGGTCGCCTCATGGCGGCAGATATATTTAGATCACATGACTACTTAAATGCAACTCATTAGGACACTTTCGCTCACTGAATAAATAAAAAATGGCCAGCTGCTAATTTAGAGCATTTCTACAATGGCTTTGGTGACCAAAAACTATTGCTTTTGCATGATACATTTACGTATATCATGAAGAATCAGTATTGGTGAGTATATGGATTCTATGGAAGCTTATTTCCGCCACTGAATAACAAAGTAAAAAAGGTAAATACAACTTTTTATCTCACAAGTCAGACTTTTTTTCATCTTGCAAGAAAATGTCTGAATTGTGAGTTGAATTTTCCTCAGAATTGGACTTTATAACTCAATTTATATCTCACAATTATGAGAAAAGAAGTCAGAATTATGGGATATAAACTTTATAATAAAGTTTAAAGTAATAAAGTAACTAATATAAAGTTTATATTAGAGTTTATATGTCGCTAATATTTACTTAAATTTTTGCGAGTCTGACTTTAATTCTCGCAATTGCAAATTTATATCTGAGAAAAAAAAAGTCAGAATTGCTAGATGTAAACTCAAAATTGTGACAAAAAAAGTAAAAATTGTGAGATAAAAAGTCGCAACTGCAAGAAAAAATTCTGAAATGCGAGATATAAAGTCACAATTAAAACACAAACACAAAATTTGAAATATTGCCTTGGCAAATAACTGAAATACCTTTAAGTTGAAGCACCAAAATTACTAACTGGAACTAAATAACTAAAAAAAAAAAAAAAAAAAAAAAAATAATAATAATAATAATAATAATTCAACCTAAATAGTAATATTTAATAAATACAAAACAAAAATTACAAAAGCACAACAAAATTTGTTTTTGCTGTACTGTTTTCAGTCCTGTCAAAGTTCATGTATATCTTTGAAGCAAACTCCCACTAGAAATGATGTCAGTAACCAAACGTTCATCCACCTAATAAAAGTAGTCCAACACCAAAAAGCACAATTTAGATGACTAATTAATAATTGATGTTAATAATTAATAAGGGTTTTACTGAATAATTCATGGGCTTCACATTTCTCCGTTTAAAGCCTTTGGAATGTTGGCCTGGTTTATTTCCATTGTATGTCATTATAACTGCGATTATTGCTTAAAAGAAAAACTGAGGGATGAGTCTAAATTCATTTCTGTGGTAATCGACGTTATGCCACACATGCTGAGCTTAACTTTTATTGAAGCCAGAACAATCCATTAAGAGAATTGCCGCACATAATGAAAGATAAAATTATGAATGAGTATAACAGAATAGAATGACGCATTATTAAACAGAAATGGCATGGAGGCATAAGGGAAAGAGGGCACTACTGGAGATCATCTTTCTAATATAAAAGAAATAGGGACGCTAGTCTTATTGCAAAACAATCACTTCCAGATTGAGTTGGATAAGATACACAGAGAGCAAAAGATAAGACAGTATGTTTAACCAAACCCTCAGCAGAAGAGAACAAAGCAAAAGTAGAACGCTCAAGGCGCATGCACACAATAGTATATTATTCCAAAACCTTTAGTTGGCAGTCTTGCTGTACGCTGCCTGCATGGAAACTGCCTAGATTTGGAAAATCCTACACAGGCAGCAACACTGCATTTCACACAAATAGTGGAAGTGCAAGTTTGACATTAGCATGTTGCTAAGCTAACAACATAGAACTCTAAGAAACATAAAATACTTGGCACAAACTAATATTAGGTCTTTTTTTAATATAATAATGGCCATTGGCTAGTACATTTTTAGAACTTGTCAGACTTTTGACACACGCATATTCCCATCCCAATCAGCTTCTCTTCACACAGGTTTGATACATATTTTTACAAAGATATGTGATGTAATTTGAAAGAATAACAACGAAACTTTTAATGAAACATCAGCCAATCAAGCATTATTACGACAGAACTTTAGTAGAACTAAACCATGGCAACTATGAATGAAAATGTATGAATGCTTATTAAACAGGAATTCGAGAATTTTTGGCTGGTGGTGGTGCTCGAGACATTATTGGTCATTTAAAGTTTCTGTAAAAAATTACTAACAATAGAAACAAATCCTGCTTCTAATAACAATAGGCCTATGTCACACTTCCTGCTTCCGGAACGCGGAGTAGGGATTCAGAACTTCCGGTCAACAGTATTTCTCGATAAGGATTTAGATTATCAGCCATAATGTCTATACTGACCACGAGCTATGAGGTTGTGAAACAAAGGTTTTTGCTCCTGTAGAAGCTATAAGTTCGTATGAAATCAACCTTCTTATAAGAAAAACATGTTTTATCAGCGATCTACACTACCCACAATCCTAAGCGTAGCAGCAACGTCTGCTGATTGGTCCAACTCGCTGTTACCATAGAAACGTTTACCTAACTGGCGAACGGCCCGCCGCTGTTGTTGTAGTGCACCGTGTTGCTCTGCGTCAGGACGTAGACAGCCATACCTCAGCTTTCACGCTTTTCCACTTGAGAGTTTTCATTTACCATCCGAACCACATCGTCATATGTGACTTCAGGCAGGCTGCGGAGAGATTTGGTCCAGCGGTACCTATCGGACTCCGCCATTGTAAAAAGCTAACCGGAAGAGCTGTATCCCTACTAAAAGATGTACTTCCGGTCTTCAATTTTTTCGTGACATAGGCCTATATACAACGTGCTAATGTCTGACAGGCTGCTGATTTGCTGCAATCAAAACGTGAAGTGTTACAGGTAAGCGCCAGTCAATGGGATTAACGCTTGTGCATTGTGGCTAACAATACATTATTTAGTCACCTAGTGCAAAATGTAATTGAATATGTGTGTGATGTGCAGTGCATTCTGGGATTTTCTTTTCCCTCATGCTGGGGTTAAAAAGCATCTATTGGTCAGACAAAACAGACTGGAACTGAGCTGCCAAACCAATCCTTTTCCCACCTTAGCGTGCACACAAACACACACACATGCACACACACACACACTGCCCTTTTCAATATGCAGTGCTGGCAGTTTCTCTGTGTTGTCAACCTTGACTTACTTTGAAGAGGTCAGACACAGAGTTAGGTTCCCTTCACTACTCATTTAGATTTCAGGAGAGAAGAGAATTGAGAAGAGGAGAAGAAAAGCGGAGGAAAAGAATGAGAAGTAAACAACAGATAAACCAAAGTGGACAACAGGAATAAAAATAAATCAATGATCTTTCTATCCTTTATCAGTGATAATGTAACATGTTTTTAACACTATGTGAAACTGTCAGAATCACTTCCTATGGGAACAAGCTGCATGGTTCAACACGGTTTGGAACGACGCGAGAGTGAGTAAATGATGATAAGATTGTTTATTTTTGGGTGAAGTATTTCTTGCTAATAGAAGTTTCAAGGGTTGAGAGAATGAGAAGGCCTTACCTAGAATTCAATTTCTGCACAATCATATTTTCACAGAAACATACTTTTTCTACAACTAATGTAAGAAAACGTTATATCACTGTTGTTCGCTAAATAACACTAATCAAACGCACTAAATTCGTATTCTCTCTCATTATAAAGCATTGAGAAAATGATTCACTTCATTAAAAAAAACTTGATTTTCTGAGTCATTTGAGACCACACATGGACATCTTACATCATTCTGAAGTGATAATTTGTTTTAAATAATATTTATTACAATAATAAAGATATAAAATAGTATTATGTACATACAGCATATTGCAATAATAAATAGTAGGGCTTGGTTAAAAATATTGATTTTAATTGATTCTCATTGTGATGAACCAATATTGATTCTTAAATCCCAAGAATCAATC
The DNA here is from genome assembly GCF_964197995.2 of Scardinius erythrophthalmus. Lineage (NCBI taxonomy): Eukaryota > Metazoa > Chordata > Actinopteri > Cypriniformes > Leuciscidae > Scardinius > Scardinius erythrophthalmus. Next base: position 8,422,110 of record NC_138229.1, read on the forward strand.
TTTTAGTCTGTTTTCAGTTGATGAATGAACTTTGTGAAATTTGTGTCAATACCTAGTTCTAATAAGTAAATATATACAAAATAATATATTTTATCAAATGATGCTATTCATGACTAAATGTCCAATGTAATACAAGTAATACAAATAAATAATAATTATTATTATTTAATTAATTATTTATTTGAATTATTATTATTATATGAAACATTTGCATCTTTTGATAAAATATGATATTATTTTGCTTAATATACAAGAAAACAAAAGGAAATCCCGCACACTATCAATACTTGCAAAAAGTATAAGAAAAATATTTATTAGCAACGTTTCAGTCTTGAACGTTGCTAATAAATATTATTTGACACTTTGATAGTGTGTGGGATTTCCTTTTGTTTTTTAGATTTTTTACTTTTTTTGGTCTTCTCTCCTACGCACCTATCTATTACCTGCAGGTGTGCGATGGTAATTGTTAATTGCATAATATATAAGACAATTATGTTTTGTAGTTTTACAAATAATTGTTATTAATAAATGTGTTCAAATGCTGATCCTCATATAAATATGGATCAAAAAAAATATATGAATCTGTCTATAGGTCTATAACCTTCAGTCATATACTGTATCTGAGATAGTTCAAAATAATAATAATCGCCAACTGTTGTTGAACTACTAAATATAAGTAGCTTGCCGTTTCCTCTCCAACTGGTGATATCAATGAATGAGAATCAGGTTGGTTGCAATAATAGGGTCATGTGCTATGTCTGCGGTACATTTTAGACTTTAACGTGTCAGAATATACAGGCACTTTTATTGGCTAAGGAAATGGGGTTTTGCCTCCAAGGATTTCAAACAACAATAAATAGTCCTTACAAGGAACGAAGTAAAGTTTGGATGAACCTTTAAAGGCTAAAGTTGAGAGCATCTCTCTATCTAATGTCTACATCAATTGGATGGATGCAATACTTTTGTTGCAGTGTGTCTGTGTGTGTGTGTGGGTGTGTTTGTATGTACATTGATTGCCACAGCCTCAGGGATATTCATTTTGTCTTGTTTTCCTGATGCATTGATCCTACGCGATTTCCACCAATGCTTCAACATGTGTCTGTTTGTGTCTCGGTTCTAGTGGTATTGGGTTTGTGCATTGCCACAGGTATAAAATACGAACACAATGAATACTGAGAAGGAAATCTTTCTGAAATCTATAACCAGGCGCGAAACAACAAGTTTCCAGTATCAAGATATTTGTCTGTCCTTCGTGAAATCAGAGCAAGTCCCAACATATTTGATGTTTAAAGGAATAGTTCACACCAGAATGCTAAATTATGTACTCAGCCCCATGCTGTTTCAAACCTGCATGCTGTTAATATAGTGCACAAGTTATAGGATCACTTTTATGATATGGTACTTTTAGTGTTGACATTCACTATAAGCTTGTTTTATTGCAAGAGATGTGTGGTGATTCTTCTGTAATTTCTAATTTTGTGCTCCAAAGAAATAACCACATATGGGAATCATGTGAGGGTATAAATAAAATAAAAATAAAATAAATTTTGAACGGGAGCGTAGCTGTATATAAAAGGGATCGTTTGCCATCCCTTTAATATATAGCTACACTCCCGTTCAAAAGTTTGGGACCTATAACATTTTTAAAGTTTTTTTTTTTTTTTCAGCAAGGGCACATAAAACTAATCAAAAGTCACAGTAAAGACGAGGGGTCTTTATCACAGTTTCCATTAAAATACTAAGCAGAACAACTGTTTTCAACATTGATGATGATAAGACATGTTTCTTGGGCAGCAAATCATCATATTAGATTGATTTCTGAAGGATCATGTGACACTGAAGACTGGAGTAATGATGCTGAAAATTCAGCGTTGCAACACAGGAATAAATTACATATTCAAATAAAAAAACAGTTATTTTAAATTGTAATAATACAGTGTTTCACACTCTGAACTGTTTTTACTGTATTTTTTTAATCAAATAAATGCAGCCTTGTTGAGCAAAAGAGACTTCTTTAAAAAAATAATAATAATAATTTAAACCCTTTGACCGGCAGGGTATATGGTGTGTGAAGTGGACCGATGAGACATCATGATATAAACTGGGCTACTCAGTGCAAAGTGATGGAAAAAGCAGCCAAGTGACAGGCAAAATGTCTCTATATCAAGGTGGATGGGACAAAACATTAGATTATGGTGGAAAGGTTATTTGAAGACACAGAGAGTGAAAGTTCCCTACCTGTGAAACCTTCCGGACCGCTTCGCCGCTGATCACCAGACCCTGCGCGAATGTTCTGGCTGCAATAACCGTGCGTGTGACTTTGGTCTTGAGCTCTCTGGGAGTGTCTCCAAAGGGCTTCAGCGTTTCTGACTGCTTGGCTACACACTCCAGATACTCCTCTCCAATACTGTACTGAGGGTTTAAAGCTTTAAAGAGTCTTTCCAGCAGACGGGCCCAGAATTCATTCAGAGCCTCCTCGAGATTGAGGTTGGCCCCTCGATAGTAGCGCCGGAGGTCTGAGTACAGATCCTGAAACACCTTTGTCATTTGGGAGAAGAGAGGTCCAAACCCACTCTGGAAGGACGTCTGGAGTGATGCTTCAGAACGATTCAACAGCTCCAAGAAATAATCTGGAAACACACACACACACACACAAGAACATTAGAGCAGCGATTCAACTTTGGAAAGCTCAAGGTCCACACTCCTAATAAAAAACAAAACAAAACAAAACATTGGCCTGGTTTCACAGACAGGGTTTAGACTAAGCCAGGATCAGGCCTTAGTTCAGTTAGGATAGACAGTTAGTTCAAGTAGGAAGACAGTGCAATATGACCAATATTTAACATTACAAATATTTTTATATTACAGTAGGCTATATATCAAATTAATATATATTTATATTATGTGTGTTGTACATTAATAGATGCAATTATATTTAATTACAATAAATCGCATAACCATGTACTCATAATAATAAGTCAAGTAAATTATATAATCATGCTGTTTATTTTAAGGCACTTCATCTCATTTGATTATTTCCTTATTTGGGGGAATTTGATGGATGCACCCAAAAGATAAGATTATTCATAACAAATAAACCAAATTAAATGAAAATGTAGGATTAATTGAGTATGTTTTATAAGAAAATACAATTTCAGTCTTTCTACTAAAATGTAATGACCAGTTTTTTTCAGTTTTTTTTTTCTTCATAAAATAAATATAACTGAAAAAAATTAAAATAAACTTACTTTATTTCAGCTAGTTGCCAAGACAACATTCCTCATTTTAATTCAGTTTAACCTAATGCACTAAAATTAAATAAATAAATTATATAGACATTTTAAAGAAGAAAAAATGAAAAAATAAACATTAAAATTGCTAAAACTTTAACTAAAATGAAATCAGAAAATATAAAAACAAAAACTGATTCAAAGTATTTTAAAAACTATAATATCTCAATTATACTAAAATTAAAAGAACTATAATAAAATTAAAAGACAAAACATCTCAAAACAGTAATGCATTATAAATCTGACTGGATGAGGCACTATTAAGAGTGCAATGTCACAAATCAATTATAGCAGTGCAGCCTTAAATGCATTTTTTCTCTATTTGGGTGCAAGCTCCAAAAATGTGGATATAGTCTTTCTGCAATTTAAAAAAAAAAAAATACTAATAATAATAAATAAATGGGGGGAAAAAAACACCAGAACCATTCATTAATCTAGCTAAAGTTATTTATTCCCCACATAAAATCACCAAAGACACAGTTGAAACATAGGTAAAATTCCATCCTTAGTCAATAGACAACAGTCAGATGTGTAGTTTGTGTACCAACACAATGAGAGGCAATGAAATATGAACAAGTTTTTCCACACACACACACACACACACACACACACACACACACACACACACACACACACACACACACACACACACACACACACGTACTTGCATGTAAAAATGTTCAGTCGATAAGTATGAATTTTATGTAACCCAGTGATATCATAAGCTCACAATCACCCATCACATCAATCAATCACACATTACCCAAGAGAGAATGTTAAAGTACAGAATGAATGATACTCTGCATCAGAAATTAAACACTTCCCAACTACTGTATATAGCATATGAAAAACAGCACACCAAAAGAAAAGTATGTCCATATACATAATATTTGAAAAACAGTATGCGGAAAGTTTCCCGATGGCCTACTCCTTCTGTCAGCATTCTGAAGTTTGCATCCAATGGACACTTTACTGTCCCATGAGGCCACGGGAGAGGATTTATGAATGGCAATAAAGCGACACAACTGACAGGTCACGTGACAGTAACAACATGGCGGATGTTGTACATCTGAATTTCATTCACAATACCCATATTTATATTATATTATTTTTATATTATTATATTATAATTATACTATATTATTATTATTATTAATTTATATTATTTTACTCAGGTTTCTCAGGGGATCTCAGGTTTTACTATCCTTTTTTTTTTTTTTTTTACAAAGGTTTTACAAAGTATATTAAACCTGTACACACACACACAATTAATAACGATGAACCCTAACACGGTCAAAATTAATCTTCCTAAATCCTATACAATTTCTATTCCTACTTTTTATATGTGTGTTCAGAGATCTTCCCTAGATTGCACCAATGGGATTATGGGCCCTATCTTGCACCCAGCCCAATTGACTTTGTACACCGACGCATGTATCATTCCTATTTTGCACCCGCGCAAAGCGCGCTTTTCCCTCCACAGAAGCACGTCGCTAAACTAGGGAATGAACTTGCGCTCCCTGGGCAGTTCAGCGCAAAAAAGGAGGCGTGTTCCGGCGCAAACGTTCCTTCATGCTATTTTGCAGGTTTAGAAAACAATTGCGCCACTAACCAGGAAAAAATAGTTTAAGTCAGTGGCGCGTTGCGCATGTTATTCATATGCTATTTTAAGGGCGCATGCTTGGCCATAATCAATGTAGCGTGTGCACAACGCGCATACACTTTTATTCTCTCATCTACACAGAAGCAGGAGTTTTCATTTTTGCAAATCATACATTATTACGATAGATAGATAGATAGATAGATAGATAGATAGATAGATAGATAGATAGATAGATAGATAGATAGATAGATAGATAGATAGATAGATAGATAGATAGATAGATAGATAGATAGATAGATAGATAGATAGATAGATAGATAGATAGACAATTTATTATAAAAGCATACATCTAGCTTACACATTTACCCAAATTATCATACGCCTGTTTAACCGAAGTTAATTTGGGTGGGTTTCTCCATCCCAAACGTCCCTGACGAGAGCGTTGCTCTCCTTGGCTGTGAACCGCTCCTGGCGCGCGCCTGGCAAATCCGCCGTTATAATAGGAATCCGCTTTAGAACAAGCGCGCCTGCTCTTAAAGGGAATGTGAGATGACGCTCTGATTGGTTTATTTCACGTTACGCCCAAACCACACCTATGAATAATGAAGCTACTTCAGACCAACCCCTTTTAGATTTGCGCCGGGCGCAAGAGTCATTTATCCCGCCGGGAAAATAGCAACAGCGCCAAGACCCGCCCACAAAGTTACTTGTGCTTTGACACTTGCGTTTCAGATCGTTAAAATAGGGCCCTGTGTCTCTACAAATACTTTCACGATGAAATACAGAGCAGTGTGCTAAATAAGACCTCTTTGTGCCCTACATCTGATTAAGTTCACATTAATCATACTTTTGAAATGGCCCAACAAATGCTATGTAAAGGATAGTGCACACAGACTTGATGAAGAATTTCAAAACATCCATATTAAACAGATCATTGACCATTAAGTTTTTCCAGCTGTCCTTTCTTGTTGAAATGACTGTTTCTGGACTCTAAATCCCATCACATTCATGTCCCCCTGCACTGTGAGAATCCCACATTCATTATCTCTCTTCACGCTTCAATGGACACTTTTCTCACCTTTCATATTTTCATTTAAAGCCTCTCCGAAGTGTGTTACCATTGATCCAGGTGAGCCTATCTTCACTCCCTGTCACTCCGAACGCAGGTTTTTAAAGTCTGATTCATAACATGACAGTCCGCAGGGCAGAAATCTCACTGCCCTTGCAAATTTGTTCGTTCTTTATTATAAAGGCATAACAATAGTTTTGATCAAAAACACTAAAGAAAATAAACTTTAATAAACTAAAGTTAAATGTTTCATTGTTCCTCCCACATTAAAATTGAGTTGAATTAAAATGAAAATGTACAGATATGACACTTATATATTGATACTTTAATGGCTTATCAATGTTAGCACCATAAAGTAAAATGTAAATATATAAATGTTTAATTCATAGATTAAAATGCATGCAACTATACTAAATTTTTATATATGTGACCCTGGACCACAAAACCAGTCACATGGGTACTTTTTTTTTAAATTGATATTTATACATAATCTGAAAAAAAAAAAAGCTTTCCATTGATGTATGGTTTGTTAGGATATAACAATATTTGGTCGTGATACAACTATTTGAAAATCTGGATTCTGAGGGTACTTCTGAGGGAATTTCCATTTTAGGGTGAATTATCCCATTAAGTGTCTGATTATGGGGGGTCAATGTATCAGGTGAACATCCTGACTTTAAATAAAGAGAAACTAATATAAAAAAGAAAAAGAAAAAAGGAAGGCCATGAAAGGTAGATCCTCGGTTCTTTATATTCCTGTCACACTCGTCTGACCCTCCACCTCCTCACTACACCCCTCTCTCCCTCTCCCTCTCCCTCTCCTCCATCTATCTCTCTGACAGGCGTGCAGGCGTAATGATATCAGTGGCGTCGTAACAGAACACGCGGGCTGTTAATTTGCGGCCGAGCCCGTGATGGAGAGACAAGCAGCTGGGGACCACAGAGTGATGGAATGAGAGGAGGGAGAGAGGGAAGGGATGAAAGGAGGAGAGGGATTTGGATGTGATTACATGTAATTGTATTTGTGCATTCTGACAAAGTGCTGAATGGATGAATTTATGGAGTACCAGCCCTCCCTCATTTTATTCAATATTTTAAATTAATGCACACACAGAGACATTTGAAGCTGTATTGGTAAGGACCTTTCATAGAAGCAATATTTACTTTAGCAAACCCTACTACTACTAAAGGCCAGTTCACAGCCAAAACAATAACTACAACAATAACTATAGTGTCCACACCAATGGGCGATAACCTATTGTAAGTGCACTCTGCAGTCTGCTTTAAATGCTCAAGCTCTTTAATGAAACTTTATTATTCATCATCTGGACAAAATCAATCAGAACATAACCCTCTGTATCATTCCTCTGTGTCGTTATTGTAATAATGGTGGTATGGACTTCACTATTCTCCTAGAATTAGAATGATTATCAAAACTTGATTTGATTTATCAAAACTTGGTTACTTGACAGTGGTTGGTGTGAACGGGCTTTAACCCTCACAAACACCTGTAGCCATTATTCAGTTTAAAGGTGCAGTATGTAATATTGACAACTAGCGGTTGAAATTGGTACTGCAGTCCAAATTCAAAACATTGGAGAGGGTTGTTTCTCTCGTCATCAGACTTGTGGGCAGATTGAAAACACGCAACAGGAATGAGCGCAATTGACAATGGAAAGCGACAAAATCTTACACTGTAAAGGTGATGATACACAGGGCAACTTTTTGAGCAATGTTGCTGGGCAATAAATAATTTAGATTGGTCGTGGGCCCTGTGTCTCATTTGGTTGCCCATTGACGACAACATTGCCCAGCAACATTGCTCAAAAAGTTGCCCTGTGTATCATCACCTTAAGTTGATCGAAATTTACGGAAACTAAAAATGTTTAGATGAGCATAAACATGGTTAAACAGTGAATAAGAACAAACTCAAAAATTGTACAGCAGACCATAGACTATATAATTCATTTCAGATACTTAACCCTAAATACATTATTTGTCCCAGTTTTGAATGACAGAACAAAACATTAGAATAGAATAGAATAGAATAGAATAGAATAGAATTTAATAAAAGAGATGTGAAATAAAAGATTAATGTAAAATGAATTGAAATTTTCAGAAACTTGACCCTTACACAACAAAACAAGCACACACACACACTTTTTCCACTTGTCCTGTGAAAGGGCGCAGGGTCCATCACACAAGCTGAAGAGTTCTGATTGGGTCTTGAACCCACATACGGCGGAGCAGAGCCACAGCTGAAAGGTCATGTTCTTCACCTGCGGGTCTGTCTACACCTAGTATCAGAGATCATGCATTTGGAATGTACATGCATTAATGGTCACAGACGAGCTCTTTAAAGCCTCCTTCAGTGGAGCTTGTAAACTCTAGCTCTGTCTGAAGGGTCTTAAATCAGACAGTACACCAGCTGTGGCCTGAATCTCCTCCTGATAACATGCATGTCAACCGAGTCTCCACAGGTGCACACACAGGTGGACCTACATGTCAATGGAGCCTATGGTACTTTACTAACGTTCAAAAGTTTGGGGTCAGTAAGATTAATCCTTTTATTCAGCAAGGATGCATTACATTTATCCAAAGTGACACTAAAGACAAAATGCAGTTCTTTTGAACTTTCTGTTCATTAAAGAATTGTAAAAAAAATATATATATCATGATTTCCACGAAAATATTAAGTAATGTTTTTTTAACATTGATAATATGAAGAAACTGATCTTAAGTATCAAATCCGCATATTAGAATGATTTCTGAAGGATCATGTGACACTGAGGACTGGAGTAATGACTCTGGAAAATTGAGCTTTGCCATCACAGGAATAAATTACATTTTAAAACATTAAAATAGAAAACAGTTATTGCAAAAATATTACTGTTTTTACTGTATTTGTTATCAAATAAATGCAACCTTGGTGAGCAAACTTTTTTCAAAAACATTTAAAAATCCCAAGATTTTGAATGGTAGTGTACAGAGAGAGATTCATTAAAGCAATAAGCAATAAGGGTGGTGGAGGGTTGTGATCCACAAAAAAGGTATTTTAAATCACTATGTATTTGTATATATCTCCAATTAACAGGAAGACTATTCATGTTTAAGGTTTTCACCCTAACATATATGCACAGTACTTTGGCCAGCAACCATTTTGGCATTTGGAAAATGAAGGAGTATAAAGAAAAGAAGAAAACAGAATCATAACATAAAAACTGTCACTGCTCCTCATAAAACTCGTGTGATAGTGTGTGTGAGGGAGAGGGAAAGAGAGAGAAATGTCTCCGGGATCATAGGTCTGTATCACTGCAGGTCTTCCTCAACATTTATTTTTTAATTTTGCTGACGCTTTTATCCAAAGTGTCTTTAACTCAAAGCGACTTACAAATTATATTCTTACTTAACATTATTTGCATGTCAACATGAAACGGCCAATAAGGATGGGCGACAGAGCAGCTGTCCTTGTCGCAGATGACATCATCAGAGGTGACCTTCAACAGGAAATTGTTTTCCTGGATGAGTCGGTGTAATTGAAAATATTATTTCAGTAAATCAGCACTTAAATTGCTCAGCTGCCATTTACAGTCAGGACTAAATGTATTCAGCTAAGAAAATATCACAGATTAAATCTGCAGCGATTCAGGCAAAGGCACTTGAGAACAAGAAAAGTCGTAAATTGAACAATGTGATCTGATAAAAGAGATTTATTATCTTCTATGCTACGTTTTGATTAGTTGTCTTTACCACAGAAAGGTAAATCTTCGGGCCTGAAACTTGAATTTGATTGTCTTTTGAAAGTCTTTTTCTATCACTTCTGTTTATATGTTTTCAACGTATGTGTCTGAGTCTGGTACATTCAGAAACCATCCCCTACAGCGAAAGCCACTCAAATTCCTAAACACTACTGAGAATCTCCTCACCCTTACAGAGAATCCAGCACCCAGCATACACACACACACCCTAAAACACATCGAGAGCCATACTTAACCTCCTAAAACAGACTCATAACAGCTCATTATGCTCTAACACACTTATAGCTGTGATTCTAAGAAGACAAAACAAACTCAGGAGACAAACCTTTCAACACATAATGACACAAACCCAATCATACACATACCTGACGACAGACACAACTAAACAGACCGTAAAAGAGGAGGAGTGGTGTATGAAAGGATTATTAGATTTACATGTCCTAAGGATAGAAAGATGATGGGTGGATGAAAGACAGACATGATAGAACTGAATGACAGACAGACAGACAGACAAATAGATTTTCCCTTTTTATATATATATATATATTTTTACAAAGCTATTAAACTAAACTAGAAAAATGTGCGAGAAAATGAAATCGATGTGGATATGACAACAGCCCTTGAGACTGGGCCCTAGGTTGCTGTAAATTGATCTCTTTTGCAGTTAGTAAGGGGTGAAAACTGGAAACAAATGTTAGCGTCTTTGACAGCACGCATGATTCAGAGAGGCTGTTTTATAGTGTTTATAATAAATATTGTCACATTTTACACTGTTACTGCCTTTAGTCTTTCAAATCTTACATAAATAGCTACACACACACACACACACACACACACACACACACACACACACACACACACACACACACACACACACACACACACACACACACACACACACTGGGTATAATCCACCATCACTGCTTAATGTGCTGCCAAGCATAATTCATGCTGGGAAACACACACTGACCAGATCTCCTCCCTGTGCAACAGCACTTGGGAAATAATCAGAGTTCAAGCATTCTCACCACAAACACACTACATCATGTGTGTGTAAGAGAGTGTGTTTGTACACACACAGGATTCCTGGAGGTGAGCTGGCAGAGACATGCTTTAAACCCCAAAATTGGCACTTATGAACTCCAGAACAACAGAGACACTGACTTTTTTTAGAACTTTAAGTACCAAAGTCACCAACTGTACAAAAAAAAAAAACAACAACATTACAAGGGAGATATTCTATAAATATTTCTTCAGCTTCAGATTATTAAATCTTTGAAAAGCACTTTATATTATGCCCGTTCTCTATTCTACTTTTTTGTTCTGCTTGCCAATAAAATTAATCAAATGCGACTTTTGGCAAGCATCATGATTAGAATGCCAGACCTACAAACCCATCTGTTGACCTTTATTATTATAATTATCATACCTCTCAATGTCAAGAAATGCCCTGGTCATGTTTACCTTTCAAAATCTAAATATGTAAATAAATAAATATGAATTGTATATTAATAATATTATTTTAATATAACTAAATTATATTTTGCATTAAAAAAATCAAGTATTTTTTCAAATTATTATTTTTTGCATTATGACATTATTTTAATTTAGTTTATACTTATTGAAATAACCATGTGTAGTAAGTATGATGTAAGTACTGTAGTATTATTGCAATGCCTGTAATATTGTTTTTTTGGTGTGTTTTTTTTTAAACATCCAGACAGTGATTTTTTAATTACTGTATCACAATAACAAGAAATACATTTTTATTTCTTTATAGAAATGAGAATTTAAGAGAAAATGCACTTGAATTAAAAAAAAAAAAAAAAACGTAATTGTTTTTAAAAAAGGCTTTGATTTCTTAATGCAAAATATAATGTCTTTTTTATTCTTTTGTGAGAATTCCCCCATCCAAAACAGCAAAACACACACATTTAATGCATGTAATTGTGTGAAGGATGCTGATTGAGAAGTTGTTTAACTCTTACAGAAAGAGCTAATCAAACAAATCTCACACCCACACACACCAATCTACACAAAAAGCAAAAACACTGATTAAGATGCCTACACACACAGAGAGAGAGAAAGAAATGATTATGAAGCAAGAGAAAGTTAAATGGGAGATATATATATATATATATATATATATATATATATATATATATATATATATATATTATATTATATATATTTATAATGTTTTTTGGGCTTGATCTCCATCTCTCCAAACACAATCACTCAGGTAAACAGCATGAATAATATCCACACTCACAGTATTCAGCAGGCTTGAGAATAAGTGAGAAATCCACACACACACAAACACACACACACACACACACACACACACACACACACACACACACACACACACACACACACACACACACATACACACACACACACCATCTGTCTGATGCCACGGAGGTTTTAACTGTGCTGCTCTGAGATATCAAGCACAGGTTTGTTGGACAAGCAGCCACCCTCGTTCTACCTGTATATAGAACCTTAGGGTTCTTGACTCAATTTGTAAGAAGCCTTTATGCCAGTTCTAAAGGAGAAATGTCTTAAATGATTGCATAAAACTTATTTATGTTTACAAGCTGTGTAATTCATCAAATTTGATCAAAATAAAAAAATTGCATTAAAACAAATTATAACAATCAACTAATTCCATATCATGATCCCATGATGAGAACCCCTAAAAGGTTCTATATTATGAAGTACCTGACAGAACTCTTTAAGATTAGAACATTTTCTTCAAAGAGTGACGTCATTTTTCAACAAACGATTCTTCTCAACCTCATGATGGGAAGTGTAATGTAAAGAGACCCTCTTTCCAGACAGTAACTCACCGTCAAAGCTCTTGAACTGGACGCTGAGAGAGGCCTGTAAGGTGCGTCCAGACTCCTTCACCTGTGTCTCAAACTCTCTTCTGCTCAGGTTCAGGAGGTTCTCCTCCATCCCGGACGTGCAGCAGGTGTAACCCTGAGGACAGACCCGCAGGTGCTCACCTGAGAGAGACACAATTAACAACATCATCAGGACAGTCAGTGGAAGTGCATTTAACTTTCTCCATCCATCCATCCATCCATCCATCCATCCATCCATCCATTCATTCATCATAACCCATAATATTTCAGTGGCATGAGCCCCTGCCCCCTTAATGGCTAGTAAATTTGCAGTGCCGCCCCCCCCCGGAATGCGATTTCATCCCCCAAATAAGATTTATATATTTTTTTCTCTTATGGTCACCAAGGCCTCAAAAATACTGTAAAAACAGTAATATTGGAAAAAAATATTATTACAATTTAAAATAACTGTTTTCTATTTAAATACATTTTAAAATGCAATGTATTCCTTTAGAAATCATTCTAAGAAACATTTTTGAGGAAACAGTGCTAGATTTTTTCAGGATTGTTTGAATAGAATAGAATAGAATAGAAAGAATCCAAAATTCAAAAAGAAAAATAAATGTATATATATATATATATATATATATATATATATATATATATATATATATATATATATATATATATATATATATATATATAAATAATTATTAGTAGTATATATTATTGCGTTCAATCGATTAAAAAAATACTAATTAATCACACATTTTTCATTTTTCTGTAATGAATGCACCTAACATTAAAGTTTTTAATGTATTTTTATATTGTGATACCGGTAATTTCACATTCAATATCCAAATTAATGCAGAAATAACACAATTATTTTGTGTGTTAGTCTAATAGGAATTATCCAGAAATTGAATGAACCTGACGTACATTAAACTTTATTTAACTCATTTAAGACTGCTTATACGAGGAAATGCATTTTGGCATTTTGTGTGTTTTTGTCAATTCAAATGCAAAAGAGAAGTCAATATGATCTGAATGTGTCGGTGACTGACAACTCAACATCACAGCACGGTTATATAATGGAGTACAAATGATTTTTTTTATGATGGGAAGGAGGGGGCTGAAGAGTAATTGAAAGTTTCCACTCAATCGACTGGTGTTCACCCCTGTGTTATTGTTTTATAGAAGTGATGACCTGCTCAGTCGATATAAAAACTCTCTCTGTCCTTTCCAGTTTTAAATTTTCAATGCTCAGTGTTCTCTATTAACAGTTTGCAGCACAGTTGCATACAAAAAAAAAAGAACAAAAAAAAGTGCAAAATAAATGTAATAATAAAATTAAAAACTAAGAATTATTATTAATTATTATTATCAGCAGTACAATTAATATTATTCTTTCATTAACAATAAAACAAAAATAATAAACTTTATTATTATATTGCTATTTTTTGTTATTTAATGATAAATAAAAAATTCTTGGAAAACCAATTATTATTATTCCCTCTGATGAAGCTCTCGTGGATCAGTCAAATGCTTGTGCCTGCAGACCTTTCATAAGTATTCTGATGTTTTAAAAATTGTATTAATTAGAAAGCCACATCATTCTTATTTATTGCCATCTTGGGCCATAAAGATGTGTGTATTTGTGTGTTAGTGCGTCTATCTTGTGTGGTACGTTAGTGTCAAATAAAGCAAGTGTCTACCTGTGACTTGTGTATCTGAGCATGTGTGTGTTTGTCAGCGGGTGAGAGTACACACTGTCAGAGACAGGATTCTTTTTCTAAAGAGCTGGGCTGTCAGCCATTTCTATCCTGAGCCTATTCTCCAATCCAAGGACAGAGGAAGCATATAAAAAAGCACACAGCAAACAGATGGAATTTAATGCGCTCTTATCTGAGCTTAATGTTACTGCTCAAGAAGGTTTACAGGCCCTTGAACAGCATAGCATTTGATTAAACCCACACAACTAATGTGTTTGGCCTCCAACATCCAGTGCAACACACTGAAAACACACAAAATGTGTTTCTGTGAACCATGGCTGGTTAGGAAAAAAAATTGATATAGGGATGTGATTCATTGTCATTTATTTTGTGAGGCTGTGGACAGATGACACTGGGTTCAACAGTCAGAAAGAGGATTCAGATTCACATTTATTACACACACACAAAATAATAATAATAATAATAATAATAAAAAAAAATGTATCGTAATTAATTAAATTCTTGTTTGAATGGATACAGCATAGTACTGCACTATAAACTCAAACTGAGCTAGTTATTATCATTTATCTTTTAGTACTCTACCTAACAGACTATAGTTCCACAGAGGTGTCAAGCTATTTGTTGTGATCTTTTGGTGGCTGATATACAGTGTTTTTGGCCGTAACAACCCCTGTTCGATTCTGACTCATGGTGTGCTTGCTAAATTACCCCTTAGAGATCAATAAATCACATCTCTCTGTAAAGTGAGCTGAGCTGGGCTGGAGTTCTTTTCCGCCTCGATAAATTAGAGTTAATATAAAATAGATTACTCCGTAGGTAAAACTGGAAACATATAAACATCTTCTGGTTTCTGCCTAGAGAGATACCTTACATGACCCCTAATAAAAGCATTTAAAATAGTGAGTAAAACCAATGCTATTTCCCTCAAAGGTCTCTCATGGCCCACTAACACACACACACAGTAAGATTGGAGATTGAAGAAGGACCAATTCACAGACCATTAACTTATCTGGGAACTCTAGGGAGGAAAACTCCAATTAGGATCCAATTAGACCACAGAATGAGAATCCAAAAAAACTCTCTCTCTCTCTCTCTCTCTCTCTCTCTCTCTCTCTCTCTCTCTCTCTCTCTCTCTGTGTGTGTGTGTGTGTGTGTGTGTGTGTGTGTGAGAGAGAGAGAGTGAGAGAGAGAGAGAGAGAGAGAGAGAGAGAGAGAGAGAGAGAGAGAGAGAGAAAGAGAGAGAGAGAGAGAGAGAATGTTATTTTACAGGGAAAGGAAGGAAATGTTCACTTTAATCCATTTAGCTCGAAGCAGTTACACAGATAAAGCATCAAATTAACACACACAGTCAGAAGGAAGTGATTATGGATATCTATGGATATAACTCTTTACTCACAAAACATGCACATACATTAACACGCAATCGTATTACTCTTTTTTGTTTAAACATCTGAGCAATTTGGCCAGAGAAGATACGTCCCTCCTATACTTTGCATGGTCGCTACACCACTAGTACAATCTTTAGATTCCCACTAAGCACAAGCCTTCCTATGTTACTGTAATCCTTTTCACCATCACCAGC
This sequence comes from Scardinius erythrophthalmus, assembly GCF_964197995.2. Lineage (NCBI taxonomy): Eukaryota > Metazoa > Chordata > Actinopteri > Cypriniformes > Leuciscidae > Scardinius > Scardinius erythrophthalmus. The sequence continues at coordinate 8,437,994 of NC_138229.1, forward strand.
CATCCAAACAGTTTTTATTTTATAGTAAACACAGTTATTACCTTTTATTTCCCGTTTACTTCACAGTATTGCTAAAAGTGCATGCAAAGACAGTTAGCCTAGCAATTAGCCTATCAACACATTCTGAGGAAGCTGCTTAATGATGTTACAAAGCAGAGAAACAAGCAGGCGTTGTCCATTTTGCTGTTTCTAAATGTAAAGTGGGTTGTTTTCAATCTATAAGGGAGACATGTCAGCAATCATTTTAATTTCAGCACATTATTTAGCGGAGTGTCATAGATTTTTCCCTAAACCTAACTAAGTCCTATCTCATCTGACCTAAGTCTACCTGGGCCTATAATATTTATACTCTAGCGCGTCTACACATCGACGTCGGCCGAGTCTAATCCTATATCCTAGTGCGTCTACACATCGACGGCGGCCGAGTCTAATCCTATACCCTAGCGCGTCTACACATCGACGTCGGCTGGGTGCTAATCCTATACCCTAGCGCGTCTACACATCGACGTCGGCCGAGTCTAATCCTATACCCTAGCACGTCTACACATCGACGTCGGCTGAGTCTAATCCTATACCCTAGCACGTCTACACATCGACGTCGGCTGGGTGCTGCTAATCCTATACCCTAGCGCGTCTACACATCGACGTCGGCTGGGTGCTAATCCTATACCCCAGTGCGCCTACACATCGACGTCGGCTGAGTCTAATCCTATACCCTAGCGCATCTACACATTGACGGCGGCCGAGTCTAATCCTATACCCTAGCGCGTCTACACATCGACGTCGGCTGAGTCTAATCCTATACCCCAGTGCGCCTACACATCGACGTCGGCTGGGTGCTAATCCTATACCCTAGCGCATCTACACATTAACGGCGGCCGAGTCTAATCCTATACCCTAGCGCATCTACACATTGACGGCGGCCGAGTCTAATCCTATACCCTAGCGCGTCTACACATCGATGTCGGCTGGGTGCTAATCCTATACTCTAGTGCGTCTACACATCGATGTCGGCTGGGTGCTAATCCTATGCCCTAGCGCATCTACACATTGACGGCGGCCGAGTCTAATCCTATACCCTAGCGCGTCTACACATCGATGTCGGCTGGGTGCTAATCCTATACTCTAGTGCGTCTACACATCGATGTCGGCTGGGTGCTAATCCTATGCCCTAGCGCGTCTACACATCGACGGCGGCCGAGTCTAATCCTATACCCTAGCGTGTCTACACATCGACGTCGGCCGAGTCTAATCCTATACCCCAGTGCGCCTACACATCGACGTCGGCCGAGTCTAATCCTATACCCTAACGCGTCTACACATCGACGTCGGCCGAGTCTAATCCTATACCCTAGTGCGTCTACACATCGACGTCGGCCGAGTCTAATCCTATACCCTAGTGCGTCTACACATCGACGTCTACCGAGTCTAATCCTATACCCTAGTGCGTCTACACATCGACGTCGGCCGAGTCTAATCCTATACCCTAGCGCGTCTACACATCAACGTCGGCCGAGTCTAATCCTATACCCTAGCGCGTCTACACATCGATGTCGGCTGGGTGCTAATCCTGTACCCTAGTGCGTCTACACATCAACGGTGGCTGAGTCTAATCCTATACACTAGCGCGTCTACACAATGACGTCAGATGGGTGCTAATACCTGTTCCCCTAACTAGCTTACTTCCTGCGCAGGAATAATCAACAAACAGACCTCAGCAAATGTCCTTTAAATGCTTTAATCACGGCCGGAGGATCTCTTGAGCAGTTCTCAGAGAATCTCTTCCAAGAAGATGCAAGGCCGGAGGATCTCAGACAAATCCCATTGAGAATCCCACCAGCTAACACGAATACAACAGTTTTTATAGAATAGGGAGGTATGGCAAAATGATATGAATTAGATTGGTTCTTCATATGCATACCCTTCTGTTACTAGGTAAAGCAAACTTTGTTTTAATGATTACTTCATTGTTAATCACAAGGTTCAAATTTAGTCATCTGTCTAGTTTCAATTCCCAAATTTGTTATTTTTACACTCACACAACCAAAGTAAAAGGGGTATGGCAACACAACATACAACATTCAGAAACATAGGACAGAACGTTTTAGTGCATTGTTTTCAAAGTGTTGGAGATTGGGACCACAGGAGATTGCAGGAACATTAGGATTAAGGTTAATGCATTCTAGAGAAAAAGTGTGTGTGAAAAAGCAGATGACATTCATTAGCATGTCAAACTTTGAAAACTTCCCATTTATTCCTCACATACAGAAGAGTGTGAGTTGGCAGCAGGGACACTTTATCTGAGTGATTTGATATGAAACATTTAACACGCTAGCTCTTCACCACCCAATCAATACAACAAGAGCCCTCATCCTAAAACACTTTTCTGAGGTATTTGATAAATGAGTTTGCCAGTGGCGTGCATTTCTCCTAACGATCCACTGCAAACAACGATGATTGTGAAGCTGCGTGTCTAGCATTAATGAGAGCATTTGAATTCTGGGATAGATAGGAAGCATCCTATGATAGCATCACTCATTCACATACACAAGCATCCTAGCTATCGGCACTGTAACAGACCCTTACACAGAAGTACTCTGGCTGTACCATGGTAAAATGGTGGTATCAGTAATACACTATACCGTTCAAAGGTTTGGGGTCGGTAAGATTTTTAAAATATGTCTCATATGCTCAACAAGGCAGCATTTATTTGATCAAAAATACAGTAAAGACAGTAATGTTATGAAAGATTACAATTTAAAATAACTGCTATATATTTTAAACTGCAATTTATTCCTGTGATGCAAAGCTGAATTTTCAGCATCATTTCTCTAGTCTTCACTATCACAAAATCCTTCTGAAATCATTCTAATATGCTAATTTGCTGTTCAAGAAACATTATTATTATTATTATTATCAATGATGAAAGCTGTGATTTTTTCAGGATTATTTGATGAATAGAACGTTTAAAAAACATTTATTTGATATCAAAATCTTTTGTAACATTATACAAGTATTTTGATCAATTGAATGCATCCTATAGCTGAATAAAAGTATTAATTAATTTATAAAAAAATAAAAATAAAAAAAAACTTTCAAACAGCATATTCAGTTTTTACAACTTCTGAATGGCTGTCAATGCATCACAAAGCACTTGTTCTCAAATCAGCTAATCTCAGACTTGAATATGCATCTCAGAAATTATGAAATCTTGTCAGAGCTCAGTAATACATCATAGTGTTCTGGTTTATTAATGTCACTTGCATCAGATGAGAGGAAGTAGAGATATCATAGGAAGTTGCAAGACCCATTCTAGTGATTTGCCTCGTTAAATAAATCCCAGACAGAAATCCCACCCACACACCATTCCTGTCACACACACACACAGAGAGAGAGAGAGAGTTATCAGGAACATGATGGATTACAGCGCGTTTTAGAAATGAAGCCTGAACAGAGACACACACACACACACACACACACACACACACACACACACACAGTGGCGTTCAGTATCACTGAGCTAGTGTTGTGGGCAGAGAGACAGGACAGATGATCCGGTGTGTAAAACTAAACACAAGATTATCACTGTAACATCTTTCTGTCTGCCGCTGGATCAGTTTATTTCACTGGGATTATTTCCTACAAATTCAACCAATGCAGTCATGGGTTTTTTGTGTCATTTTGGCACATGTCTGCAGTGTTTTAGCACCAGATTGACAAAAATATATTATGCAAATAGAGTATGTTGCAAACAGACCCACCAAATTACTGCTTGACCATGCATACAGATTATAACAGTCTTTTACTGTATATCACTCGAGGAATTGCTGCTGATCAGTTAAGGGGTGGACACCCCGCTCACAATTGCTGTTTCAGTCTCTTTTTTCTTGATAAGAATTGCTCTTAAGAATTGCTCTTATTTAGACGTAGAACCATCTCTTTACAACCACAACACAGGAGACCTTTCAGGTGCGCACTCCAACAAGCACAGAATAGGTAGAGGGAGATTGAGTGAACGGCAAACAGTAGATAAACGAGATAGTGGAACAATCATACGACATGAATTAATATGGAGGCGATTAAAGCAGCGTCAAAACTTTGCATGCATGTAGCCTACTATGTATTTGTTATGCATCACATTTTAGAACATGGCTCTCAAATGTATGGACTAAAATATAATGCTATGTGAGATCACAACATAAGGCACAAATTAATATGAAATTTTTCATCTGTAATTTTAATGCACAAAAAACATGTGTGAACTGTGCATTTGTAATCGAAAATTGCCGCCAATTTTGCTTTAGTTTGTAAAGGACAAATGAAAATGGATCACATTTAAATGTGCATAAGATAACTCATTTTACATTCTGGCATTTGTATGCGGCCGGTGTGATGACAAATCAGGTCCTCCCTCGAATTTGGGTCTCTGTTAGGACCCCAAGCCATCCCATTGGCTCCAGTATTTGTTTGTTTAAAAGCTACTCTTTTAAGCGCCTGATTACAATTCCAACAAAATCATGTTATGATCAAAGCTATTTGAACTACGTTATAATGACAGTTTATGTCTATAGTTAGCATATGTACTAGCATAGCATACAGATACCCGATTAGCATGTGATGAACTAGCCGTCCTTATTCACTGAAAATATTCTCCTCTGCTGTTGCGCTCAAATCAAATATGTGCTGTTCGGGTTTGTAAGTGATGGTTATGAAACATGATTTGATCAATATTTCATGTCACTAGCTGTTTCTCAATGTCAAGGATACTTCCTTGGCAGGACTGGTCCTTCCAAGTCACTTCCTTCAGAGGCTAGGCGAGGCTCCTCTTTAGCATTCTACTGTCTATAGTTTTTCAACGGCTTTGGAACAGGCTAGCAAGTGCACGTCAGTGCGTCATAACGTCAGTGAAAATGAAAAACAGAGCGTTGCTATGGACGCAGTTCTGTTCACTCAGGCAATATAATCGTTTTTAAATCAATAAACTCCTTTTTAATCATATTGATTATTTGACTGTCAAGTGTGTTTAAACAGTGCAGGTCAATTTGACCCATAACATGTAATTATTTTTTAAAACAAATGTTTGGTAACGTAAATATATTTACATTTGAAAGCATATGACCCGTTAACGCTCCGACTCCGCGTTAGTCCGTTAACGTCCAACATTTTGAATTTTTTGAACAAGATAGCAAAGCTGCGCGCATAGGATTGTGGGTGATTTGAGAGCGTGAAGAGCGCGAAGGCTACACATATGCATCCTTTCCTGTGTATGGGATATTTTTCGAACGAAGGACTGAGTCCTTGGTGGAAATTCCGAGGATCCTCGACATTGGAACAGTCCTTCGACGGATGTCGATGACGTAGCATCCTCGAAATTCTGGCTTCCGAGGATCCTTCCTTGACATTGAGAAACGCCTACTGACATCCAACCTGTGCAATAGCCACCTATTTCATTCAAGAGTGATGACAGAGTGGAACATGTTCAGTTTAGTCGCTGCTGAAAGAAAAAAAAACCCTCTGTCCCGTCACTTTTTGCTGTTTCAGCTCAATAGAAAACAGGACTACATGGCACTGACAGGAGGCCTTGTTAAACAGACAGGTAATGCTGAGATGAGATGATCAAGTTTTGCCGAGAGGAATCTGGATTTGCATCTGTCTCCCCCGTCTAGAATCACAGGCAAAAATCACTGTAGCAGAGCTGACTGGACAGTTTTTCACACGCAGCCTCATCAGCAGGCATTTATTGGTGTAAATGAGGGATTTGAGAAATGAATGTGAAAAATATGAAAGTTGAGAAAACAGGGGGCATCTGTTTACTGTCAGATGTGGCGTAATTCAACACTGCATGATGATACGAAAGTCATTCATTTACAAATTTTCCTATAAAGAAACTGCATCACTTTACAGTTTCTTGGAAATCAATATTACAGTCAAAAATATAAAATATCTAGTGCCTGACATTATGGTTTCAGCATAAGTAGCCTAATAACAGTAAAGCCAGCTTGCAGTTAGTCATTCAGGACGCTAACTATGAGCTATCTTTACTGCGGTGGGATATTAGTAGTGAACGTGAACCGAGAACCAGCTGGGCTCTGTGGCCCGTGGTGCAGCGCGTTCTGTTCCCTGTGGGAGAGTTCCTCAGGGACACTGACATGGATCTAAATCAGTGTCTAATCCGCTCACTTGTCAGGCCGACTGCCACCACGCAGGTGAGCATCAGCGCCCTACATCTGCATGCTAACCTGCTTTCGAGTCTGCATGGCGATTTGCTTCTCATTCCTGTTGTCCCAGTTTCTGAATGAATCATTGAGTCATAAATGCATTGGGATCTAGGAGAATTACAGCACAGCTGGTGTGTCTGAGATGTCCTAAAAGGTTTACACATGCAGCACAATTTTAGTAGAGTTAAATTGGACTTTTTTTTTTGAATAGTCAAGGTTTCTTGCACAAATAAAACAGATTTTCAATATGTTCAGCTCTCTTGTTGATTTAACAGGCCGTTTTTATAACAAAGAGGTGAAAGGTCTGTTTAGTGGCTGAAAAAATGTTCAAGAAAAGACTCAGTTCTTGACCTGATCTACAGATGGGCTTTGGTTAATCCGTTTCGTCTGCTTTTGTTTTAACATTCATTATGGACACAGTCTACTGGAAAAGACAATCCCCTCTGTGTCTTGGTGTTTTGACAGCATGAGATATTTTGGACTTTTGTAATTTGGCGTGTGTGTGTGAGAGAGGGTATGAACATTTAGTGAACCTTGTTGCTGAGATACAAGGGAAGTATTCATCAAGGACAAATATAAATTTGGTAATGGCGCAAACACACCCACAAAATAACTGTTTATCTCAATTTGCATGGTGCAACTGCCCAGCTTGTTATATAGCCTATACACACACACACACACACACACACACACACACACACACACACACACACACACACACACACACACACACACACACACACACACACACACTCACACACACACGTTTTATCAAATCTGGAATCAAGGGAGAATAAAATGCTATATGAAACTGTGGTGGATTTTTAATAGATAAAATAGTAAACTGTATATTAAACTAACCATGTTTCTAACATCTAACCTTACTTCTATTTTTAGGCCTAACATGATAACACACTGAAACACAATGCACTAAAACGTTCTGTCCTATGTTTTTGAATGTTGTATGTTGTGTTGCCATACCCCTTTTACTTTGGTTGTGTGGGTGTGAAAATAACAATTTTGGGAACTGAAACTAGACAGATGACTAAATTTGAACCTTGTGATTAACAATGAAATAATCATTAAAACAAAGTTTGCTTTACCTAGTAATAGAAGGGTTTGCATATGAAGAACCAATCTATAAAAACTGTTGTATTCGTGTTAGCTGGTTGGATTCTCAATGGAATTTGTCTGAGATCCTCCGGCCTTGCTTCTTCTTGGAAGAGATTCTCTGAGAACTGCTCAAGAGATCCTCCGGCCGTGATTAAAGCATTTAAAGGACATTTGCTGAGGTCTGTTTCTCGATTATTCCTGCGCAGGAAGAAAGCTAGTTAGGGAAGCAAGTTAGTTCGGTAGACTATATAATAAACGTCGATTTGAGACGTTAGGGATCGTCGATTGGAGATAGCCCAGGGAGAATGTTGATTGGAGACGTCCCCGGTAGACTATTTATTAAACGTCGATTGGAGACGTTAGGGAGAACGTTGATTGGAGACGTCCCCGGTAGACTATTTATTAAACGTCGATTGGAGACGTTAGGGAGAACGTTGATTGGAGACGTCCCCGGTAGACTTAGAGTAGGAGCTAGATAGGGAAAAATCTATGACAAAACATAATAAATGTTAAATGTTTGACTTTGTTTGATTATATTTTAAATATATAGATATAGATAAAATATATATATGTATATATATTTTGAAATGTATATAAATGCAGATAAATTATGAAATGTATTTGTAATTAGTGATATAATCAATATAATAATAAACATTATTATTATTATTATTATTATTATTAAATAATAATAAAATATACATTATCTAGATATATAATCTGAAATGTTATTAGAGAAAATAAAATTCATATGAAAAGTATAATTAATAAATGATTTATATTTTAAAATGTATTGTATGTTTATACATCAATTATTTATACATTGATAATTAGAAAATACACCGCTAATTTGGAATGGCTATCTATGGAGAACTAATCTGGCATATTTTATAATGAAACTTATTTTTATGTGACAATAACTTGATCGAAATATTATACATACATGTATGTACTATACAAGCACATTACGCAATTGAATAAACAGTGGGTTGTAAGAACAAAACACAGGGTTTACGTTCAAATAAAACATGCTGAAGTGTGAATTCGCCTCGAAGTGTGTTTGAAATGAGACGGCACTAGTCAAAAAACTTTCTGCACACTCTGTAAAGCCTAGAGCAGCTGTCCATGAATCAGCAGACACTGTGGTCCCTTCATGAAATAAGGGCACAAAAACACAATTCAGCTGCCTTTCTGTTCCTCACTCTTTCAACACAACACCCACATCAGTCACCAGCAACTGATGAATCACACACATTCACAGGTTTGTGTTTGTCTGGAATATCTCAGCTCCTCGGGCTGGGTCAGAGCAAGTGCAAAACTCTGCGTCTCTCTCTCTCTCTCTCTCTCTCTCTCTCTCTCTCTCTCTCTCTCTCTCTCTCTCTCTCTCTCTCTCTCTCTCTCTCTCTCTCTCTCTCTCTCTCTCTCTCTCTCTCTCTCTCTCTCTCTCTCTCTCTCTCTCTCTCTCTCTCTCTCTCTCTCTCTCTCTCTCTCTCTCTCTCTCTCTCTCTCTCTCTCTCTATCTCACACACACACACACACACACACATACACATACACACACACACACCTTTGTGCCCATGTGGGTGGGATACACTCCATCTCACTGATAGCCTAAGGTGAGGTCCTGTTAAATGTGTGTGTGTGCGTGTGTGTGTGTGTGTGTGTGTGTGTGTGTGTGTGTGTGTGTGTGTGTCAATCTCTGTGTCCTGAGGGTTACATGTCTGTTCATATGCAGAAAGTTCAAGTAACATTGACTAGCCTTTGTTTCCCCAATACAGAAACAACTCCATTCCAACATTTAACACCCAGCGGGCAAGAATCAAGTTCATCCAGGAAGACTTAAATACACTCTGGAAAACTGAAATATTCATCGTATCACCTCAGGAGATATGAATGAGACGTGAAGGCAAATATAATTTAGCTGTCAAGACGGAGTTGTGCTGGGGTTCTGCTAGTCTACGGCACAATCACTGTGGTCTCCAATAGCGTGGGAGCACTAACTGGATAAGCTAAAGCCTAACACATCATAACACAAACCGTTATAGCTTTTCTTTCAGCTACAACACCTACAACTTAAATTAGACATTTACATTTTATAATAAATAAGATACTTTTCAGTACAAAACTCGATGCTATTATTTTGAAGTGTGTGGTTGCGATGGCATTGCTATAGGTGTAACCGGCCCTACTCAACCCTCTCCGAGTGGGATTCAAACCGTGGTCTCTGGCGTGGGACGCAGGCACTCTAACAAGGAGGTTAAAGACAGCGGCCTTTAGTGTCAGTCACTAGAGAACCTCTTGAGATCAGGGGAGTGAGGTTTACATGTACAGCTCTTACTGGCATACGGCAGTTACATAGGATTGCTAAGGTATTTTACCATATGGTTTTGTATTTAGCATATTGGTAGCATTTCAACTATGTATGGCACATAAATAGCATAAGAGAGTTTGTCATTAGCTATACTGCAATGTCCTAAAAACAAAAACAACATGCACAAATACTGGGTATTCATTTTCTAATTATATCAAATAATTATGTATCAATATGTTTTGGTGTTGAATGTAATATACTGTAAGTACACTACTGTTCAAAAGTTTGGGATGACTAAGATTTTTTTGAATGTTTACGAAAGTCTCATACTCACCAAGGTTGCATTATTTTTTAGCAAAAAACTATATAGTAAAAACTGTAATATTGTGAAATATTTTTCTGTTTTAATATTTTTTACATGTTATTTATTCCTGTGATGCAAAGCTGAATTTGGTCTGAAAGTCTTTACAGTCTTCAGTGTCACATGATCTTTCAGACATCATTCTAATATGCTGATTTGCTGCCCAACAAAACATTTATTATCATTACCAATGCTTTTGAGCAGTATAACCATAACTTTTGAGCATGTAATCAATAATCATAAAATGTTAAAACGTTTAAAGACTTTGTCAAAGACAAGCCAATTAGGAAAAAATAATTCCTCAAAAGGAGGAATAAATCCCAAAAGACAATTTAATTAAATATAGGCATATCTAATGGGGCAAAAAATAATAATAATTTCAAAGCATAAACACCTGCTTTTTATTACATTCAAGCTACTTCAAACGTTATCATTCACAGGAAGTGATGTCACACTCCTTGTCTTTTCCAAGGTCATGCATTGTAGCCATTGCCCACATTGATCCATAACAGTGTGTCTCACCGTCACATGGGCATCTGACACAAAGGAGTCTGAGACACAGTCATTGGATCCATGCTGCTGACTCATGTGGAGCCATAATGTGATATTTCAGCACAATGTGCGTCTTTGAGTGATATCGTGCAAGCGCTGGCATGAACGCTGGCACAAAGCAATCAGGAAGCATGAGGATTAGCTCCAGAAATCTGACAAACTCCTGGCAGAATCATTCTTGAGCGTCCAGGAATTCAATCACCCAGTTCTTTAAATTCAATTCGCCTCATGTGATTTGAGAACAACAAATGTCAATGAAATAAAAATTTAAGTGAATAAACAACAGCACCTTTTACACAGTGAGAAATCAAATCTAATATTTTGATTAATTAGTCAGATGGCATAACATCACATATTAAGATGTGAATGAGAGTAGAAGTCAAGTGGGAAACTGGGCCGCATTCAGCCTGAAACGCTGCTTGACTGGGAAGCCCATAGCCGGGCATCATGCCATGCCAGCCTGTCCTATCAGGCTGACACACGCGACAACACGCACTCGCACAAGCACACACACACAGTAAGCAAGGGTCCACAAGAGTTCATCTGTCCCTGTCTCTGCCTGAGTACAATCCAATTTAAAGTTTTCAAATTCCACTAACACGCATCATTCACACCCTCTTATACCCCTTACACACAGAGCGTTGATCCCAGAAAATTGCCATGTAATTGCTAAAGTGACTTTTGTGTGAACGCAAACAAGTCCCGGGATGGGGACCTAGTAACATTGCCAGGATCAGTCCCGGAAGCGCGCCCTGTGTGAACAAAAGGCAGGACCAGTGCCGTAAGGGATGCGTCGTGGTGATGACTCTGAAGCTGAGATTGTTCGCCAGCTTAGTGGAACGGTACGCAGTGTGCTAGTTTATGATCGAATAAGGAAAAAAAATGCACAAGCATGGTTTCCATAAGCAAACTTAGATGCTGCGGAGACATTATGTCACATCATGATGGCACGTGTCTTTACGGGATCTTTACGGGACGTGTGTGAACATACGCACAGATTCCAGAAAATCACTGGCACTGTGAATTAACCAAAATGAAACAATCCTGAAACAAATCCCGGGACACATTATCAGTGTATTTTCCGGATCTATCTCTGTGTGAAAGGGGCTTTACAGATGCCAGCCTGAACCCTTTTCCTCTTGTCCTCATTGCTCGGGTCAGATCCGGCCAGTAAGAGACCTGCTTTAAGCTCAGATAGGTATTACGTTTTATATACTATATACTGACATACACAGACACAAATTGACTAGGAGCTAGGAGCTAATCCAGCTAGGAAGCACGCAATGCCTCCTTCGGCCTCCACACACACTCCTGGCGGCAGCACACTCTTCACTCTTCAGTCTCGGGTGGCGGACAGGGACAGGGTGGCGTTGATATTAGAGCAAGGTATATGTGTGTATGTATGTATGTATGTATGTATGTATGTATGTATATGTTTATATATACACACACAGTTGTAATTTAAATTATTCAACCCCCATTGCAAATCAGGTTTATTGGCAAAATGTACAGACTTTCAGCTGATTTGCAATGAACAAATCAAACAAAAGTAATTGAAATAGCTCAACACAACAAATGTTTCGAGTGGTTTCCCCAAATTCAACTGAAAATGCAACTTTAATGACTTCTGCAGTCTCAAAATTATTCAACCCCTTGAATAGAATCCCTCACAATAGCACAAATTGGCAAAACACCTGATTCAACTAATCAAGGCCTTCAATAGTTGCTCCAGGTGTGCTTGAGCTAGAACACATGAAATATTTGAGTGTCACGTTTGACTGCATGTTAGAAATATGGCTAAGTCAAAAGAATGATACAAAAAGTTAAGAGAAGATTGTATCGCCCTTCACAAACAAGGAACAGGATACAAAAAGATAGCGAAGGCACCTAAATGTTCCTAAAAACATCGTTGGTAGCATAGTTCGCAAGTTCAAGGTAAAAGGAACAGTGGTTACACTACCTGGACGGGCAGAAAAAGGAAGCTATCAACGGCTGCAACCAGATTTCTGCAAGGATAAGCTAAAGCAAGACTTGGCAACAGGCACTGAGGTTTCAGCTTGAACAGTAAGGCACAAACTAAACGCATGCCAGAACTCTAAGACGTATACCACTACTGACCCAAAAGCACAAGAAAACTCGCCTCCAATTTGCTCAAAATCATGTTAATAAGGATTCTGTTCTGTAGAGTGATGAAAACAAAACTGGAACTTTTTGTCCCTATGGATCAGCGTTATGTCTGGAGGAAGAAGAATGAAGCACATGCTGAAAAGAACACTGCCTACAGTTCAGCATGGTCGTGGCTTGCTGATGCTCTGGGGCTGCTTTGCATCCTTTGGCACTGGAGGCAAGATGGATTCATTGAAGTATCAGGAAATCCTAGGAGAAAACATCATGCCGTCAGTGAGGAAGCTGAAGCTGAACTTCCAACAGGACAATGTTCCCAAGCATACCTCAAATTCCACCAAGGCTTGGTTGCAGAAGAAGTCCTGGAAGATTCTACAGTAGCCATCAGTCACCTGAATGAACCCCATAGAAAATCTCTGATGGGATTTGAAGAAGGCGGATGCAGCGCGCAAACCCAAGAATAATACTGAACTGGAGGAATCTTAGCCCGTTCCACATGAGCAATGGCACTCATGAGGAATGGGCTAAGATTCCGCAGAAACACTGCCAGAAGCTGGTGTCTGGTTATACATCTCGTTTGCAGCAGGTCATAACAGCAAAAGGGTGTTCTACTTAGTACTAAAGATGCTTGCCATGAACGGGTTGAATCATTTCGAGACTGTAGAAGCCATCAAAAGCTGCAAAGGTCATTGAAGCAGACAGTCAGGTCATGGTGGTGTTAGGCCTTGGCTGAGATTCAAACTTTTGGACTGTTGTAGATTCACATTTGTTTATTTGCTTAAACTGATTAATGAGGAGCCACTACACTGACATTATCTAGAAGACAAGATGAGTTCATTAAAAGGAAATTAGGTTGATATTGATAAACGAAGCCATTCTCAAGAAAATCCTCGGGAGAGTGGTATTATAGCTGAAGCATTAAAATGTCTGTGGTCTGTAACTGATGGTGCTGGCTAAGGCAATCATCACTATTACTAATGCTCATACTTAGAGTTAAGGATCTGAACAAAACCCTGACCACAAGTATTACACATTTTTAACCATTAATGCTATGGACATAAACAATACCTTAAATCATGTGACTTAGTTAAGTTTTTGTACTCAGAGTACAAAACACCCCCACAAAATATGATTCTTACAGACCTTAATATATACAGTCTATATATAAATATTATGTACTATTATGTATATTTATTTATCCGGCTTCTAAAGTGCGGTCAGAGCCACTGCTCTACCTCCAGATTCACGCTTTCATTCAGGGCTAGTAGTCATAGCACCAAACACGTTAGCAGAGCTACACAGAGACAAAAACAGAGAGAAAGAGTTATAGAAGGCAAGGAATCGCTACAAGTTCAATATAAGCTTTCTTAATATTTTTTTTACATGAGCGCACAGACAGTGGTGAGAGACGGAGAGTGAATTAAGGTGTTTTGACGGATGAATAAGAGCGGCGTTTAGAGGAATGCACTGTTCTTTCTCACCATCCACTTCTCCCTAATCCCTCTTTCACAGTCACACTGAAAGGAAGCTTTTCATCAAAAGAAGGTTGAAAGGCATGAATGCCCATCTCTCTCGCCGTTTCTCCCTGTGTATCTCTTTTTATCCCACTTTCATTTTAAAAACCACATTCCTGCTTCAGTGTTCAGGTACTGATCTTTTGTTCCAACCCCTTTTTCCATCTCTCTCTCTTTCCCTATGGCCATGAATTTTAGAGAGATTGCGTCTTGCCCTTTTTGGAAACAAAAATTCCAGCTCTAAGCTATTCCCAGCCACATTTCTATATTGCCAACAGGACTCTAATACTTTAATTTCACCATGGTAAAGTGTCTGTAAATCTCAAGTTTTATTGCAAATGTACTTTCAACAGTATCTATAGAGAGAAGCATTTAATCTCAATTAGATTTGAGTGCACAATGCTGAGGTTGCTACCAGGACATTGTTAAATTATTATTTGTCACTAAAGGCATTATCAAACTAGCCAAAACAGCTACAGTAAAAAACAAAAAACTTCAAATTTGAATTCTGGCCCACTCACAAGTGACAAAAAAACTTGTTATATTTGTGTATGTTCTACGAACCTGATTTTATGACTTCTGTTTACAGACATCACACCCTGCAAAAGCAGGTTCAGTATTCCTCAAAATTAACAAAAACAGTGAACTGCAAATAATTACTGCACATCTGCAATGATTAAATGTTAAATTACTCAAATACTTTATGTATTTAATCTCACTTTATTAACCAGTGTCTTTGCAGCTGACCTTCGATTATCAAATTCAACCATATTCATAAGCAAAAATTACATTTGTTAAACATCTCTTTTTTTTGTTGCTGAAGTAAGAGCGCTAGACTTTCTTTTCCTGCGTCCTATTCTTGTGCAATCCATAATGGCAGCACAGCTGAAAGGTTTGTTTGAGATGCGCCCTCTACTGTACAGATATGAATCTGCATTTCCTTCAGCCTAAGGCTTATTTCATTTTTGGTGTGAAAGGGCCTTTATATTTGGCAAAAATGTAACTTTTTTTTTTTTAAACAAACAAGCAAGCCCAGCCGAGGTCAGAAAAAGTTACGCAACATTACTTTCCATAAAAAGTTACTAGGTAATGCAATTAGTTACTTTTTTAGGGAGTAACATCATTCTGGAATAGATTACTTTTAAAAGTAGCTTTCCCCAACACTGGCAATTATAATCCGTTTTTAATACTAAAAAACTTTAGTCAGTACTAAAAAGTCTCAGCTAGGTAGCCTTTCAGTCAAAATAACCATAACCATAGCTCCTTCTGTGTATGTAAGATCACAAACTGACAGCCAGACCATGTACATGTGATCATCAACAGACTTACAGTTCTGCCACCCCAGGCTGTTTCCTGATTGGCTGAGGATTCGAAAGCCTTGCCAGGACTCAGTCTGGATAACAGTTGACTGTTATTCAATTATTAGCTAAGCATCAGTATGACTACACATGTGTATGTTTGTATAAAGGTTACAGGTTGGAATATTTTAGAGGTGACCACACTTACATCATTTTACCCTTTACCCTCAATCACAGAGGCGTACAAAGCATGCATTGTCCAACTCTTTCTTTTTATCCCTCTGTCTTTCTCTCATCATAAAGGGCTGGCTGAGTGAATGGATGAAAAGTTCACTTTTAATTCAGTTGAAATCTGTCTAATGTGTGTTGTGCCAAAAACACAAAGTGCATGTCAGATCATGTGCCACGGGAACTTTGAGACGATGTCTTCCATATTCCATCTCTTTTCCATGTAATATTTCCTAAGCAGCCAATCAATACAGGACCAGTATTGGATGGAAAACAACAGTGCTCACAGGCATTGGGGAACATTATGAACAATGGAAGAGTTCACCGAGTTTATGCCCATTACTAAATTATACAAAACATACACAAAAAAGATGATGCAAATAGACATTACAGTGCAGGTGTTCATTAGCAAGGGCTGATGTTGAGATTTTCTCATTGTTCCAATTATACATTTTGCTGTAATTTGGAAAGATTCTGTGGTTGCCAGTTCACCTTCTGACTTCATCTTAAACATACAGTGTGTCATTTCTATGCCACAGAATTGCATAAATAATTATTGCTTTCAAACAGGTTTCAATGACTACCTCGTCTAGCCTTATCCCAAATCACGGCATTGGATGAGTCAAAGTTGCTATGTCAGGCTGCTTGAAAAAAACAGATTCAATATACAAAGAAATACACACTTGACCCTTAAATAAAGAGAAAAGGTGTTTTTCATTTTTAAAGCCAGATGCTAAAGAAGAACCTTTTAAAGCTCCATAAGGAAAATTTTATCCTGTAATACTTCAGAGAACCATTTATGTACTGGTGATTTAAAGGGTTAGTTCACTCAAAATCACTCACCCTCATGTTGTTCCAACCCCGTAAGACTTTCGTTCATCTTCGGGAACACAAATTAAGATATTTTTGATAAAATCTGAGAGCTGGCTCACTCCTTCATTGGCTGCTAGGTAATTAATATCTGCCAGCACAGAAAAGTTAGTAAAAACATCATTAAAATAGTCCAAGTGACTACAGTGGCTCAACCTTAGTTTATCAAGCGACGAGGATACTTTTTGTATGCAAAAAAATAAAATAACGACTTTATTCAACTATTCATTTTCTTCTGTGTGGGCCTCTGAATGAGTTCACGTAGTGTAACAGCGCAGCGCTTCTGTGTTGTACGTCAGAACGTAGGCTCACTATTGGCTGACGCTGGTCATGTGTGTGATGCGTGTGATGCTGGCCAATAGTGAGCCTACGTTCTGACGTACAGCCCAGAAGCACTGCACTGTTACACTACGTGAACTCACTCAGATCTACGTGAACTCACTTAAATATTAGAGACAGCTCTCAGATTTAATCAAAAATATCTTAATTTGTGTTCCGAAGATGAACAGAAGTCTTACATGAGGGTGACTAATTACTGACAGAATTTTCATTTTTGGGAGAACTAACCCTTTAAAGAAACAAAGTTCATAGTATGCAGAAGACAGCGGTGATGATTTCAAATCAGACACGTCAACGCTCTGACCTCCTTCCAGAAACCCAACAGCTCATTAAAAACGAATGACCTCACACATGATTCAGACTCTTTATGTCATCTGTCAGAAGAAAGGCAAAGGTTACATAAAGAACATGTCCTGGAGGGGAAACTATTAAAAATGAGCTGAGATTTTCTGGAGGGCCCTTAAATGGCGAAAACAAAGTCAAACACATGAGCAACACTTAAAACATATTTAAAACATCATCTGACAATGTAGGTGGTGGTGCTTGTAGGGTGGTTCCTTATTGGTTGCTAGGTGGTTTGTAGGGTGGTTCCTTATTGGCCCAATTTAAAAGAGCAAATATTTATACTTCTATAATATTATTAATGCTATAAAATGTTCATTCATTTCCCAACCATAAAGGTGTGGTCACATTAGTGACATTTTGGAGGCAAAAATATCAATTGTCCATTGTCACGTGTGTAGCTTGGTATGAAGCACAGCTCACAAAGAAGTGATTTTCAAATCAATAAGCATTCTGTTGTTCAACACGTCAAATTTGTGTGAGCAACTTGAACCAGATGCAAAGTTTGCATGGGGAAATCTTTTGCCCTTTACCTAAAATTCCAGATCATATGGATTCCTATTGAAATTTTGCTCGTGAAAATTCGCAAAACAATGGTAAAAGTGACAGCATCCTTAAGGGTAAGTTCATACAAAAATGTAAATTCTGTCATCAGTTACTGACCTACATGTTGCTCCAAATCCATAAGACTTTGGTTTAGCTTCGGATTCACGTACAAACATTTATTAGCGAACAAACTTACAGTACTTGCTTGACATGCAAAAACAAACCTCATTGGTTCTTGCGAAAAAGAACATGGATATATAGCATTCGAATTTGGAAAGCATGGTTGCTTGATGAGGTTCACTGTCTAAGTTGAGTTTTCGCACGTCAAGCAAGTACAGTTGAGCGTCAGAGTTTGGGTGAATAGGCTTTCAATGGAGAAGCAGAAATCTCTCAGATTTCATTATCTTCATTTGTGTTCTGAAGATGAACCAAAATCATACACGTTTGGACCGACACGAGGGTGAGTGATTTTCATTTTTGGATGAACTATCCCTTTAAGTGTGAGCACTACTAGCTCATACTGAGCCTTAGCAAGTGGCACTTGCTCATATTTCAGAACAAGGTCCACACACACTTGCCTGTCTGGACAGGCTCACTTCAAAATTACAGGCTGTCAGAGATGGAGCTGATGTTTTCTGGCAGCTTAATCTGAACGTACATGACACACAAACACACTTTACCGGCTGCCAGACTGAATCTGCTGGTGGTAAACAACAAGGTGCTTTCTGTCTGTTTCTATGTGAGGGTCTGCATTTTGTCTATATTGTGTGGACTAAATGTTTTAACAAGGATAGAATTTTGTTCTATTGTACTTTTGTATAGACAAGCACCCCTTACATTTTCTTTTGAAACATAAAATACAGATTTAGTTTGTATTATCATTTGCCTATCCTGCTTTAGCTTGGGCAATACATCATTGTGCAAATACATTTTCAGCGCAATGAGCAAGAGAGATAAAGAATAAGGAATGAGTGAATGAGAGAATGCATAGTAAAACACACACAGAAACACACCATCCTCAGTTTCTGTCCATTCTCCAGTGCAGTGTGTAGTACAGATCACTGATACCCTCATTAAAGGATCCCAAAGACCACGATTAGATGATGATTTTGATAAACACTGCATGAATTCTTTCCTTGCTTATGTGCAGGACATAAATAAAGTCCACTCACTTCAGCTCTGCTTTTGAAAACACACAAATATATCCATATATACATACAGATATATAATATATTGTAGATGCAGTGCTTTTCACAGGGCAAGATCATTCACATGCACATTTTTAGCAAAATTACACATGTATCATTTTAAGATGCTAATTGTGAGAATTAAAATACTTACTAAATTTATTAGTTATTTATTTCTTTTTGGTAAATTTTTTTATTGTTACTCTCTTAGAACACACTTTTTTCTTATTTTTATCAATATCAATTAAATTCAAATTTCGTTTATTTAATAATACTTAAAATATTTAAATTTCTTATTATTTTATTAAATTATCAAAATTATATTACATTTGCATTATTGTTAGATAAGAATGATTCATACAAATCAAGAGGGGGCAGCGATGAAAGTGAGATGACAAGTGAAAAGCAGAAAGAGGAGGATGAGAGGGACAGATGGAGAAAAAACAGAAGAGTGAGACAAGGATAAGGAGAGAGAATGATGGATAGAGGATGGATGCAGAGAGAGATGAGGAAAAACAGAGGGCGGGAAGAAGCTTCGGTGTTCCGCTAAGAACAGGATTACTGCCTTGATGTTTCTCAGATATTCAATTTCTCTGAGGCATTTTAATCCCACGGGAAAACAAACCCTGCAATATCTTTCTCTCCCTCTCTGTTTGTGTTTTGTGTCTCTTCTTATGTGCTTCTGTCTTTAGTTAGACTGAAGAACAAACACTGAATTCATCAAGCTGTACGGAACACCACGTCATTGCCAAAACCCAACAGAGACCAAACACTTCGCTCACGCAACCCTCACCTCTACTAACAAACCGCACACCGTCACACTGGGTTTGGATTTCACTTTCACATAAAACCATGACGAGATCAACACAGGTGCCAAGAAGCAGAAGAGGTCATATCATAATAATAGTTAATCGTTTAGTTTTAACTCTTTCTCCGCCAGCATTTTTGAAAAAAAGTTGCCAGCTACTGCCAGCATTTTTAATAATTTTCACAAAAGTTTCATGGCCCCAGGATATTTTGTTGAACGCATGTCTGAACATACAATATATCAAAAGAAAGAACAGAGCCTCTGCTTAAAAAAAAAGTTTTATTCTAGCTTAATGCATTCTTTTTTATGTGAGCAAGTTTCATAAAAAAGCAACATTTTGAGCAAAAAGTTGAGAAAAAAGCATTTTTTGATTCAGGATCCATGATGATGATCAAAACATAGATGGAGTAGATCATCAACACCCAACAAGCTTGCACAGTCCTATACCTAGTCCTGGGTCAACATTTCATTCGATAACATTAGGCAGTTTTGATTTCTATACTGTTTAATGTTGATGACTGTGTTATTTTACATATGCATCTGCTTACATATAAATCACTTATTTCTGCCTCTTCTTCGCCTGTGTTTTGATCAGGAGATTCAGGAGTCTTTCAGAAGATGCATAATAGCATAATATTTTTTAAATGTTTCTCTGTTTTTTTTTTTGTGTGTGTGTGTATACAGTGAAAGTCAGTGGGGTCCAAAACAACAGTGACTTTCCTGTTGACTTTCATTGTATGAATGAAACCAGTCAAAACATTCTTCAAAATTCTTCTTTGCATTTCAGGCCATTGTCGACTTCTTTGAGACTTCTGTCCACTACTAAGTATAATTTTTAGGACATAGAACATGACAAACAACTGTAAAATTTCCACAGCAATATTATATATATATATATATATATATATATATATATATATATATATATATATATATATATATATATATATATATATATATATACATGGATAAATCATGGAAATTCATTGATGAAAATTGGTGGAACACCAGTATTTTTTTTTTTAAATATATATTTTTTATTAACATTCAAACATGCAAATAAAAAAAAAAATACATAAATATTATTACAATTAATTATTATTGGGTGGGAACTATGTACAATGTAAAAAAATACAATACATTACGATGTCATGCAATAAAATATTATATATTATATTAAAATAGTAATTTAAGGGTCAGTTTTTTTCCAGTTGCTTTCCAGTTGTTTTTCTTCTTCAGAGTTCATATTTAAAACTTTTAAGAACCTTACAGAAACTGTCACACACACTAAAGTAACCGAAACTGTCACACACACTAAAGTTACCAAGAAAGGGATCGTAAAATAAATATCTGCTGTTTCCTTTCACTCCTGACTGTGATGTCAGAGTTTTGTGCGGTTGTCTTTGTGTAGCTGAATCTTTTTCAAACACGCGGCCCATTGAGTTTCTGTCTACACGTTCATTGTCATCTGATCACTGGTGAAAGGCTTTAATCTGAGACCGCTGTAACGCACTGTATCATGGCCCGTCTCTGCTCAATCTCAACATGATGCCATTAGACTCCCAGCATGCATCAGAACGACAAGGCTTCCCACTGTGATCATCTAACCCATGATGGCCAGCAGAGAAGGATTACATTAAAAGTGAAACACTACAGCACAGCGTTTGGGCCTCTGAATGTGATGGGAACCGTCACCCAACCAGCACCACCACACCGCTGGGTGATGATGGACACCCTGAAAAGAACATGCAAGAAGATTCACAGACCAAACATTAAAAATGTAACTAATCACTGCGTGAGCAGTAACTGCACACATGTGCAGAATATCACTCCAAAAATGTGACAATTCACTTCCAAGTAAGGACTATCAATCTTAAAGAATTTAGTACGGAATTTCTGCTTCCACTTCACATTTCCATTTTTTTTGTATTTCTGAGGATGGCAATGGACCTTTTGCTAAGCTCCACCACTTTTAGATGATATTCACTGAACATTATTCTATGAGCCATATGATTTTCAGTAAAATGTATAAAAAATTGACAGTATATTGAAAGTGGTTATTGCTTATTATTCTTATTTGGTCTGAAATAAAGTGTGACATCTACTTAAATATACTGTGTGTATATTATAGGGACCTTGAGTCACGTAATTTTCAATTGCCCAAGCAACAATTTAATATATTTTTAAGATAATTTCTACAGTTATTACAAAAAAAAAAAAACATAAAACCATCTATTTTCTTTTAATTAATAGTTTCAGTTCTCGTTTCCCTAACTTGATTCTTTGTTATGTTTTGAATCTCAGAGTGTCAGTCAACAGTGGCTCTTTTATTCAAATAAATATATTACATCAACATAATCTTTAGCCTCCAAAAAGAGTCTGTGTGAAGATGTCATTGTAATTTATGGTCTACAAATGATGAATTTATGAAGGCTTATGCTCCTTTATCAAGAACAAAGCGCTGGTATTTAAATCTAATCAGCGGTCATGGAACTAACAAATGTGCTCAGATGAATCAACAATGCAAAAACTACAAAACCTTGATCTAACAGACATGATTTTTCCAGTGCAGATGTAGCGGATCTGTTCAGTTGGCTGGAAATTAGAAAATTACGAATTAATGCAACAAACAGCTTATTGGAAACGAGTCAGCTTTCAAACAGAGCCGATGTTTCTGGAGTGTATCAATAACCACAAAACACTCATCATTTATAAAAGCAATGAAAGATTAGACTAAACAATCCAAAACACATGGAGCACAGAACACCCAATAATCACACACACACACTTTCACCAACTTCTCACAATGATCTAGCACTAATCTCAGCCTCAGACAGCACAACCACAGACTGTATACTGACTATCTGATGCAGTTGCAGGTAATCCAGCCTCTAAATGGTGCATAAAAACAAAATGAACTGTGATTGGTCTCTATACTTGACATGTCAATCAGACAGTCTCCTCCGGTCTAAACGGCAGTTGCTAATATGCTAAGTGGACCAGACCGTACGCAGTATCGCAAAAGGTCTGTCAATGCTGGACAAACCTAGCCTTTAAAACACACACTCACAGGCATTATATCCTGAGCTCCAGCTCCCAAGTAATCCCAGAAACCATACATGACAGCACAAATGTAACATTAGCGCAAGCTTCAAAGAGCCAGGTACAGATTAGCTGATCCCTGAAGAGGATCAATAACTGTCACATCTGCTGCTTCAGCTAAAGCCTAGAAAAGCCAGACAGTGTCCACCTTCAGCTTTTATATTAATACACACACACACCATCCACAGACAGTGTTTTATATATATATATATATATATATATATATATATATATATATATATATATATATATACTGTATATATAAAAGAGGGAATTTTGGGCACATTTTTGTGGCCAAAACCATACTGTGTGCAGTCAGGTCAATATCAGAGCTAGAAAGAGCAAGTATATGATATCACTACTCTGTGCCTCATTTCACTTCATCTTGTCTTTTCCCCTCCTTTTCTCATCTACAAACACAACACCCTTCTACTCAGCCAACATATAAACAAAATAGGTCGTGTCTGACGTCAGACAAAATCAACAACAGTCAGAAATCACTTTGCTTATGTAACAATGCTAATCACTGTGATTCCCAACAGCTGGAATGACTCACTTACACAAGAGAGAGATCAGCACAGGACGCCTTCGCCTGTCACCGTGTGAAGGGCAGTGCGGAATCAGCTCTGCCTTTGGCCCACGATCGCCACTTCTACTATTGCTCTTTCTAGTTGTATTTGGTCTGATTAATGAACATTAAGGCCAATTCACACCACACTGACAGACGTCGACCAACATGGACAATCGCCAGATTATAGTAGGCTATGACCAACACCAACAGATGCCAACAGGGTTAACACACTGATCTGACAAAACCAAATACTGAAAATTCCTTCATAACACAATAACAATTGTGTCCTATTTTTTTACAGACTTATCTTAGAGTGTGGTTTGCAGGTCTTATCTGGCCCAGCTGGTCTAGTCTGATGGATTTAGAGGTGTTTAAATGTTAAAAATGAATTTCTCTAGTGATTTAAAATAGGATTTCTACTTCCTTCATCAAACTTCTATTAAACTGCTGACAACTTAATTTTCATTTTGAACCATCTAAGACCTTTGGAAATTGAAGACATGCATTCTTGTATGCTTAAAAACACTGACGTTGGCAGCACCATTCAGATTTTTAACAGTATCCATCTTATCAAAATGTATTCTTACTTATAATGGACTGAAAATCAGAAATCAATGTGCTGGAAACATTTTTACAGATAAGTTTGAAGCTCAAACACAACTGGGAGTAGTTACAGGAATGATGGAAAAAAGGGTAAAGGCTGAAAGAACAGGGAAAGGTTTTCTAGTACACTGTAAATCAGCTCTGAATTTCAAAGCAACAAAGAGATGGACTTGTGTCGTGGTGAGATGTAATGTACTGTAATGACTTTAAGGAGAACCATTGATAAAACTGATGTGTCAGCATTGTTCTCTTTCTCCCCCGTTCCATCCATCTCCCTCCTCTCTTTCCTCCTGTGTGGATTTGTGATTCAATTTTGTTGAGTGATGCCATGTGGTTGGGTCACAGAGGAGAACACCTCCTTTCACAGCCAAAGAGACAGATTCCCTCTATGTGCTGGACTAATTTAAGAGAAGCTTGGTTCACACTGACCAGCCACATCTGCCATAAAACTCTGAGTGCAACCTGATCAGCTATAACTGCTACTGTCGACTAAATGAGATAGATAGATAGATAGATAGATAGATAGATAGATAGATAGATAGATAGATAGATAGATAGATAGATAGATAGATAGATAGATAGATAGATAGATAGATAGATAGATAGATAGATAGATAGATAGATAGATAGATAGATAGATAGATAGATAGATAGATAGATAGATAGATAGATAGATAGATAGATAGATAGATAGAAACCCCTAGTTCACTGTGATGACAAGCTGCACTACTTCCACTGGAAATCACTTTATTCTGACATCATACTGGAAACATGCAAATATAAATCAGCTTGAGAGAGTTTAGAGCCAGTAGGCCCTCACCCTCCAGCAGTGTCATTTCACTGAACATGGGATTTAAAGAGACAGCGCTGTGTTGTGTGTTAACACTGAGGCCGCATGAAGCACTTGGTTTATCACAATAACTACAGTATGGACATTACACTTTTAACAGTTTATCTATTATTTGAACTTATTCGTGAGAAAAGTTTTGCTTGAAAAATGATGTGTGCTATCTTTGTTTAAAATGAATGCCACTTGGTTTGATCCTTTGTTTTATAATGCAAAGACATTCATGCATTTTTAAGTGTGACTTAAGTGTTCAAATACATTCTGTGGACTGTGTAAACGCACGTCGCACACACACACACACACACACACACACACACACACACACACACACACACACACACACACACACACACACACACACACAGAGAGAAACTCAACTGAGCACGAACTATCTACATCAAAACAAAGCTGGATTATCTGTATTATTTATGAACAACTTTGGCTCAGAGGATCAGAAATAGAGAAAGAGAGAAATAAAAATAGCAAACAAGAAAACAAGAGAGAATTTGCACTCCAGCTTTGTCTCTAAATTACACACAGACTGCTGCACGAGATGACAGTTTATACTTCTTTTTGTGCAGTTGTCTTAATGTTAGCTAATTCTTCAGAGAATGAGAGAGATAACTAGATCGCCCAGAGCTTTTAGCACATCTAAAAATACATCAATCTCATCAAACTCACAGAGAACAAAATATATCTCACTCCCCGTCTCAAGGGCCTGTCTCTAAAAGACGATGCAAAGAAACTGATTGCATTTGAACAACTGTGATGAAATTCCCTGTTCAATACAGAAATCACAAATGGACATGATGACAGCATCTGTCCTGCTTTACTGTACCTCTACTGATAATATGTGTACAGAATTGTTCTACTCTTATTGGTACTTGAGGCTTATTGGCGGTTGAGTAAACAAATGCATCCTTTATCGAAGCATCTTTACAAAAAATTACCGTGGTAATAATAGTTTTAGATGTCTGCCAAATATCAGTATTCTAGTACTGTAAAGCCTTAAAAACCTACACTTAACTTAAACTAAACTTAAAGGTCGAACGGGAATGTCACAAAGACAGTCAAGAAATGTTCGACTGGATCTCATCTTTGCATCAGATAGATAGATGGATAGATGGATAGATAGATAGATAGATAGATAGATAGATAGATAGATAGATAGATAGATAGATAGATAGATAGATAGATAGATAGATAGATAGATAGATAGATAGATAGATAGATAGATAGATAGATAGATAGATAGATAGATAGATAGATAGATAGATAGATTACAGTTACAGTAGATCACCCTCAGTGTAATCTGTCAAAATGACGGCCGGCCTTCAGAGTTTTCCATCACTGCTAAAAACACTCAGTCAATAATGTAAAATATTCGGTTAACGTGAACTTTAGTTCATTCCCAAGTAACTCTGACCCATGAACTCATAGTTGTCAACACGACACTTAACCCCCGTTTGCCTCAGGGAGGACACAGCCTGCAATTAGAGCACTGTTTGTTCAAAGACACTTCATCTTCTGAAGCACAATGGAAATTCTCATTAGAGGCATAATAAATTTATATCTGAGCCAAAGGAGAAGAAAACTACACAACTATAGCATTACAAAATTATGAATTGCATAACATTTTGTTTTCTGGGTTAAGTAACTAATTTGTCATAGCTGATTTCAACAGATACACACAATCTTCTCACTGGTTCCTTCTGCAGACTGATAATGAAAACCAACCCACACAATGTTGTGTAACAAGACTTTTGAGACAAAGTCTGGTCCACTTTGCAGCTTTTTCTGTTCAGCTTGTTGTATTACATTTAAATGCACGCTGATTTTAATACAAAGAAGATTTTGAACCCAAATGACTTTCATTTTATGGCTAACAACAGCTAAAACATTCTCCCAAATATCTTCTTTTTTGTTCCAAAGAAGTAAGAACGTCATACAGGTTTGGAACGATGTGAGGGTGAATAAATGATGACAGAACTATTGTTCTCTTACGAGAGGTTCTCTCGTATTGCGTAAGCTTGCTTACGCTGCGGGAAAGTCTTCTTTTCTCGAGATACTGAAGCCAAAAATTATCCTTAATTTCATTTTTTGTCAACGCAGTGCAGCTGCGGGCAGCTGAGCTAGAGCGGCATACTGCGCGCTCATTGGCTGCCGCGCGGCAACTGCTTAAGCCTACCAGTGAGCCTGGCGTGACGTCACGCCCAATGAGGGCGCGCGCGTCCTAGCGCGTCACAGCCCGCCAGAATGGGCGGCGTCAGAGCATATATAAGGAAGGCTCGTAGGCTATATTCTCGATTTTCTGTCTTTTCAGCGAAGCACTCGCATCGCTGATCTCGGAGAGGAAGCCGTCGCCGTTGTCCTTCAAGGCCCAGCTAACGAGCCAGCTTAGGTCAGCCTGAGGAAGCCGGACGATCTTCGCCGCCTTCAGCCTGCCGTGCCAGCTCAGCTATCCGGCGAATATCCTTTGCAAGCTCTTTTGTGTGTGTTCTTGCTTCCGCAGCACTTTCTAAAAGAGCAGAGGCGTTGTTGCAAATGCCTCGCACCACGTGCGGCTCATGCCGCTCCGCGCTCAGCGACGGAGACCGCCATCTTCTCTGCGCTCTCTGCCTGGGCCAGGACCACGCAGCCGTCGCGCTTTCCACGGGCGGCTGCGCTTTCTGTGAAGAGCTGCCGATGTCGACCCTGCGGGCTCGACTCGCCCTCTTCGCGGAATCTGCTCCAACTGTCCTCGGGCCGCGTAAGAAGAAACGCCGCTCGCAGCGACCACCGGAGCCCGAGACTCGAGCCAAGGCCTCGCCGGAGCCTCTCCCGCGAGCCTCGCTCTCTCCTTCTCCGCCCCCGCTTCCCGACGCGCAGCCGACGGCTCACGCCCTCGATGCCGTCGCCTCAGGGGATGAAGCGGATGATGACGCGCTACTGGACACGTGCTCACTAATGGCGTCGGACAGCGAGGAATGGTCCGGTTCTGTCCGCTCCGCCTCCTCCACCAGAGCGTCCAGCAGGACTCACGCCAGTGTGGACGCCGAGCTTCTCCGCCTCCTCACGGCAGCAGTCGAACACCTGGGCCTCGAATGGTCCCCGCCAGCGGTGACTCCGCCCAACAGACTCGACGGGTGCTTTCTGCCCGCCAGTCGACGAGCTCCAGTGTCCAGGCCAGCGCCTTTTCTGCCGGAGCTTCACGAGGAGCTTACCAAATCCTGGGACGCTCCAGTTTCGGCCAGACTCCGTTCTCCGGCCTCATCTACTCTCTCTCGCGTAGACGGAGCCAAGGAGAAAGGGTATGACCGGATCCCACCGGTCGAACCAGCGGTTGCAGCGCATCTTTGCCCCCCATCCGCGAGATGGCGCTCAAAGACTGCCCTCCCGTCCAAGGCCTGCAGGACTACTTCGGCGTTTGCCAGCCGCGCTTTCTCCGCCGCTGGGCAAGCCGCCTCAGCCCTGCACACAATGGCGGTTTTACAAGTTTTTCAAGCCGACCTCCTCAGCCAGCTCGACGAGGGAAAACTTGATAAATCTGCTTTGACCGACCTGCGCAGTGCGACGGATCTCTCTCTTCGCACTACGAAAACAGCAGCCCAAGCGATCGGACGATCTATGGCTGCGCTGACTGTCATTGAGCGCCACCTCTGGCTAACGCTAGCCGACATGGGAGAGCAAGAGCGGTCCGTTTTTCTCAACGCCCCGCTCTCACCCGCCGGCCTCTTCGGCCCCGCGGTAAGTGGCCTCGTGGACAGCTTCTCGGAAGTTCAGAAGGCGTCACAGGCCATGAACCTCTTCCTGCCCCGCCGCTCGAGCTCCGCTGCAGGCCGCTCTAAAACTCAGCCTCCTGCACGCAGTCCCACGCGGCGCCCCTCCCGACCTCCAGCATCGCAGCAGCGTCAGCGCGGCCGACCCAGGTCCCGCTCCACCAGCCAACACAGGCCGCCACCCCCGCGGGGTCCCCGGCCTAGAGTTTCGCTGAAAACCGAGCCTGCGAAATCCTCCTAGCACTCGCAAGGAGGAAAAGACGGTTGAGTCCCGCCGCGGCCGGACCGCCGTCGAAGCTAACCTGTATCCCTCTGCCAGTCCCCTTGATAAAGGCTACTGCAGTAGTGTCCACCGCAGCCAACGAGCCAGTTTCTCAACTCTCTCGCCTGCACACAAACGCCGTTTTTACGGCGACCCAGATAAATCGAATAAAGAGTGTAAAATCTGGTCATCCGGCTCACGCCGTCAGTGCTATGAGTGTAGTAAACATGCCCACACCCCAGTGCTCATCACTACACACAAGCACAATCCCCCCTGTGTACCCCACAGAGTGCACTCACATAAAGCGCGCTACGGCCGCTCGAGTGTTAGCTGTAGGTCACGTGCCCACAACCCAGTGCTCACACCTACACAGTGCCCGCTCTGCCTCACACATTCGGGGACGAAAGCACTCCACCGCCGGCTGTGCGTTAATAAAGAGTCCTGTGCCCGCTATACAGCACGCACGCTCTCATGTACACACTCACGAGCCCGCCCCGCTTCCGCGCCGCGAGCCGTTGCTCAAAACGCTCTCTCACAGCGTCATTCAGCCGGCTGCCGCTATCAGCGAGCCCCCGTCTCCCCTCACTGTCACTGCGCGACTCGCGCACATACCGCCACAGGCTCCCCGTCCCGCGCTGTGCGGCGGGCGGGACCCGGAGGCTATCCGACCCCTAGCTATGAGTGCGAATGCATGGAAAGCTATTCCGGGAATGTCGGAATGGGTATTAAACACAGTGATAAAGGGCTATTCGCTTCAATTCGCTCGCCGCCCCCCGCGTTTTCGCGCCCGGGTCGAGACACAAGTGAAAGCAGATGCAGCCCATCTGCTTCACACAGAGATAGCGAATTTACTGCACAAAGGTGCCATAGAACGGGTTCACCCTCTGGCTGCCGAGGCAGGCTTATACAGCCGCTATTTCCTCGTACCCAAGAAGGGCGGAGCGCTCAGACCTATACTAGATCTGAGATATTTGAACAAAGCGCTCGTGAAACGACCGTTCAAAATGCTCACGACCGGTCAAATCCTCGCGCAGATTCGCCCGGGGGACTGGTTCATCTCTCTCGATCTGAAAGACGCGTATTTTCAGATTCAGATTATTCCCCGTCACAGGCCATTCTTGAGATTCGCCTTCGACGGTCAGGCATATCAGTACACCGTCCTGCCGTTCGGCTTGTCCCTGGCACCCCGTACTTTTACGAAGTGCATGGACGCGGCCCTCGCACCCCTGAGATCGAAAGGGATGCGAATTCTGAACTATCTGGACGATTGGCTCATTATAGCGCAGTCAACAGAGGAACTAGTCTCTCACAAGAAAGCGCTTCTCGGTCATTTGGAAAGCCTGGGTCTTTCCGTGAACTGGGACAAGAGCTCTCTAACCCCCAGCCAGTCTATCACTTTCCCGGGTATAGATCTGGATTCGGCGGCGATGACGGCCAGACTGTCAACACAGCGCGCGCGCCGTGTTCGGCACCTCGCCGCTTCCGTTCAGGTGGGAAAAGTTTTTCCCCTAAAAACCTTTCAGAGGCTTTTGGGCCATATGGCGTCAGCCGCAGCGGTCCTGCAGCTGGGTTTACTTCGAATGCGCCCGCTTCAGTGCTGGCTAAAGTCGGAAGTGTCCCGCAAAGCATGGATTTCGGGCCGTGCACCAGTCAGAGTGACTCAGCGCTGCGTCTCAGCCCTGCAGCCCTGGCTGGCGGCCGAATGGTTTCAGCGGGGAGTGTCGATGGGGGTCATCGCACACCGCAAAGTGGTCTCGACAGATGCGTCCAACATGGGTTGGGGAGCGACTCACGAGGGCAGTCCGATTTGCGGCCGGTGGTCGAATACGGAGAGAAGCCTTCACATAAACTGTCTAGAGATGCTGGCGGTCGAGAAAGCGCTGAAGCACTTTCTACCACTCCTACGGGGACACCATGTGCTAGTCCGCTCGGACAACATGTCAGTAGTGTCTTACGTGAACCGCCAGGGCGGAATCAGATCCAGAGCCCTGCGCGCTCTCACAGAGCGCCTCCTATCCTGGGCTCAGGGCCCGCTGCGCTCCCTAAGGGCAGCTCATGTACCCGGTCGCTTCAACGACGGCCCGGACAGACTGTCCAGGGACAACGTTCCCCCAGGGGAATGGTCTCTACACCGCCAGACGGTCCAAGCGCTTTGGCATCGCTTTGGCAAAGCGGAGATCGACCTCTTCGCCGCGAGCGAGAACGCTCAGTGCCAGAGGTTTTTCTCGAAACACGAGGACGCGCTGGCCCAGACATGGCCCAGCGTTCCGCTGTATGCGTTCCCCCCGATCTCGATGCTGCCTCAAGTGCTAGCGAGGATCAGGGAGACGAACTGCGCAGCGCTCCTCATAGCCCCGCGCTGGGAAAACCAACCATGGTTTTCCGAGCTGATGAGGCTGACAGACACAGCCCCATGGCCGATCCCGGTGAGGAGAGATCTTCTCTCTCAAGCTCGAGGATCGATTCTGCATCCCCATCCAGAGCACTGGTCTCTGCATGCGTGGGAAATCAACGGATATTCGTTGATCTGCCAGAAGGGGTAATTAACACGATCACGCAGTCCAGAGCCCCCTCGACGAGGCGGCTCTATGCGTCTAAATGGTCAGTGTTTAACAAATGGTGTGTGGAAATGGGTTCTAATGCTCAGTCCTGTGGAGTCCCACAGGTATTGAACTTTCTCCAAGAGATGTTGGACGCGGGCAGGTCCCCCTCCACGCTCAAGGTTTACGTCGCGGCCATAGCAGCGTTCGCCGACTCGGCGCGCGGCCGCTCACTGGGCAGGGATGAACTCATCACCCGTTTTCTGCGAGGGGCCAGGAGGATGAACCCTCCCCGGCCCCCGTCAGTCCCTATTTGGGACCTGTCCCTGGTCCTAGAGTCCCTGAAAGTGCATCCGTTCGAGCCTTTGGACTCTGTGGAGTTGAAATACTTGACGCTTAAAACCGTTTTTCTGCTAGCTCTGGCTTCAGTCAAACGAGTGGGCGATTTGCATGCGCTGTCTGTCAGCGCGTCGTGCCTCGAGTTTGGACCTAACGACTCGTTAGCCATTCTCAAACCGAAGCACGGCTATGTCCCCAAAGTGTTAGGTACTCCCTTTAGGGCTCAAGTCATTACCCTATCGGCCCTGCCGTCATCCGGCAGTGAGGAGGGTGTCAACCGCCTTTGCCCGGTCAGGGCGTTAAGGTGTTATGTCACGCGCTCTGCAGCCTTCAGGCTCTCAGAGCAGCTTTTCGTTTCGTTTGGAGGGCGCGCTAAGGGTCGCGCCGCCTCGAAACAGACGCTATCCAGATGGATAGTGGACGCTATTGCGGCAGCATATGCGTCAAAAGACCTGCAATGTCCGTTGGGCATACGGGCTCATTCCACCAGAGGCATGGCCTCATCGTGGGCATGGTCCAGCGGGATTTCCATTCATGACATTTGTATGGCGGCGGGCTGGGCGTCCCCCTCCACTTTTGTTAGGTTTTATAACCTGGAAGTTCCCGCTCTGCAGGCGAAACTTCTGTCAGTCTAGTCGTGTTCATGTCCTGCCCATATGCGCAGGTTGTACTATTGACTAGCTTGTCTGTTGAGCTGCACGCTCAGGGTCAGTATACATAGACCGGCCTTGCCGTTCTTGCGTTCCCTAGATGTGCTTATGAACATGTGTTGGCCCGCACCGCTGGCCACCTGTTTTTCACCTCTATGCTCTTCATAGAGTCATATGTGATTGTTAGGCTCGCACGGCGTGGACAAGGGGTTCCCGCAGCGTAAGCAAGCTTACGCAATACGAGAGAACCTCTCGTAAGAGAACGATACTCGGTTACTCACGTAACCTCGGTTCTCTCTAGAGAGGGAACGAGTATTGCGTTCCCTGCCGTGCTTGAAGCCTGTAGCTCGTGTCGCTTCATTCGACAGAAAACAGAGAATATAGCCTACGAGCCTTCCTTATATATGCTCTGACGCCGCCCATTCTGGCGGGCTGTGACGCGCTAGGACGCGCGCGCCCTCATTGGGCGTGACGTCACGCCAGGCTCACTGGTAGGCTTAAGCAGTTGCCGCGCGGCAGCCAATGAGCGCGCAGTATGCCGCTCTAGCTCAGCTGCCCGCAGCTGCACTGCGTTGACAAAAAATGAAATTA
The DNA here is from genome assembly GCF_964197995.2 of Scardinius erythrophthalmus. Lineage (NCBI taxonomy): Eukaryota > Metazoa > Chordata > Actinopteri > Cypriniformes > Leuciscidae > Scardinius > Scardinius erythrophthalmus. The sequence goes on from NC_138229.1 coordinate 8,471,068, forward strand.
AGGATAATTTTTGGCTTCAGTATCTCGAGAAAAGAAGACTTTCCCGCAGCGTAAGCAAGCTTACGCAATACTCGTTCCCTCTCTAGAGAGAACCGAGGTTACGTGAGTAACCGAGTATCGTTTTTTTTTTTCTGTGAAGGCTTCCCAGCTTCCACCTGCAGCTTTTCCACAGCACTGGTGCTTGTACGATTTTTATGAGGTCACTGTACAAGCTGAAAGTTTCTCATAAGCAGCATTAGTGATCATTATTACGTCAGATTCTCCCATAATGAATGGGGTGAAATCTCTCTCCTTTTCCCACACCTCCCTACAGCTGCTGAGAGTCCAGCCAAACCAAACACGTCCTCTCCTCTGCAAGCTCGCTGTTGTGAATATCCAAAGCGGAGTTCGGCCCAGCTTTAACAGGAAGCCCCATTGAGTTTCACATTTGAGAGTACACTGCGCTTCCAAATCCCCCAGAATGCTCTCGCTGTACTTCCTTTTGATTGTAGTGCATGTAATGACTCTTTCAAGTCTTCCCTCTGCTCTCATCTGGAGAAGCTTTGCGCTTAGTCTCCAGGGGTTAAAGTTAGGCTGCTGTTAGAAGTGTCAGGCCAGAGACTAAGACACATGCTAAAATTAAAACAAGACTTGACAATTTCCAAGAAATCACAAGCTCCGGCGCACTTACTGTTCTGTCAGAGAGTCATTACATGAACTCCATGTGCTGGTTGTGCTTTGTTATTCTAAGTCATGACTCAAAAATGTACAGCAATCAGGAGTTATAGATTGAATTTAGGTTCTCAGCCAACTGGCATCCAGTTCAGTTTCATAACGTAACTGCTGTAACCATCTTGCTAACTTCCTGCATATACAGTATAAAACAAAGCACATGCAACCCTGTTTCATCTCAATAAATAAATACAAACTTTCATACATAAAATTGAGGTGTAAACAGGCTTCCATAAGGAGGTAATGGACCACTCATTGAAAAATGAATGAGCGAATCTGCTATGCTCAATATGGCGGCTGTTGAAATGGAAGTACTGCTTTTCAATTAAATGAGCCAAGTAGGTGTAGTTACAGTATATACCAGCAGAGGCTAACTAACCCCTTAGTTGTATCACAAATGACACTATACACGTATACACTATGTACTTATGTATGAACTTAACCGTGTAGTGCAGTGGTTCTCAATCCTGGTCCTAGGGACCCACAGCTCTGCACAGTTTGTATGTCTCCCTCATTTAACACACCTGATTCAGATCATCATCTCGTTAGGAAAGAGCTCTGAACTGAACAGGGTGTGTCAGATAAAAGGAGATATATAAAATGTGCAGAGCTGTGGGTCCCCAGGACCAGGATTGAGAACCACTGGTGTAGTGTATGAATTTTATATGGTTATTTTGTCATTCAACATTGGAGTCTGATAGATAAGGTTTTAGTACTTTGCAATGAATTTACAATGAATCATCGAGGCTAGCAGGAAATGTGGTTATGATTATAAAGATTAAACTGCTTTACAGAGAACACTGTGTGACTCTTGCTCAGAGTCAGGGTCAATTAAGCTTCATTGGGATGAAACAAACTGTCAAAACATTCAAATGCTACACAACACAGGTGTAAAAAAAACAAAAAAAAAACAGGTTAAAGTCAACTAAATTGACTAAGGTATGTTATATTAAGAAAAAAAGGCTTGCAGTATATTGATAACACCTATTGATGGAAATAAATGTTGTGATGTTATTTCCATCAAGAGGTGCATCAATTTTTGGTCAAGATCTTGTATTGACAATTAGCCTGGGAAAACCCAGACAACTTCCGGCAAATTTAGATTTGCTCGGCAAGTAAGTCTGCCAAAGAGCTCATTCAAGTCCATTTCCCCATGCCGAGAAATCAAGGCACCAATCAGAAACGTTGAGGCGGGCTTTACACATGACGATCGCTCTGATTGGTTTTAGGTCTAGCCTATCCAGAGGCATTTGAGCGACGTCCACTCCGACGTCCGTTGGTGTAGCACACCAACTTTTAAATGCATTATTATATTCAAATTGCAAACACATGAGGACAGTCTCCATGAAAGACCCACTGGCAGATGAACGTGCTACTACATTTCTCTCCAAAACGGTAGGAAATTAAATTAGATTTAATAGAGGATTTTAACTGTGACAAGATGATTGACAGGGCAGTTTATATGACGGGATGCACGCGACAGATCCGTCCGATAAAGATGACGAAGTAGTATGTCCCAAAGTTGCCTACTTTTTTGCTACACATTCAAAAGTAAATACATTTTCTTCACAAAAAGAGTACATATGGCATAGTGTAACCATACACTGTAAAAAAATAGAGTGTAACATAGGCGAATTGGGACGCAGCATATGGCTTTACACATGACGATCTCGGATTGGTTTTAGGAGTTTTAGGTCTATCCAATTGTGCCCAGAGGCATTTGAGCGACGTCCGTTGGTGACGCCCCTTTGGAAATGAGTTATTAAAGGAGCTTTGCCAGACCATAACTCAGTTACTACTGAGAATGGTCTGGTTTTAACCAGGCTAATTGACAATGCAAGAGTCCATCACTCTGTAAAGTGTCCTCCAGCACATCCCAAAGACTTTCAATGAATTTAAGGTCTGGACTCAGAGTTGCAAATTCATGAGTGAAAATGATTCTTCATGCCCCCTCCCAACCATTTTCACTCACAACCATATCTAGAGTTTATGGTCTCGTGGAAATATCTCGTGAGCGTCAGTTCTGAGGGCAAAAATGCCTTATTGATGCCAGAGGTCAGAGGAGAATGTCCAGACTGGTTTGAGCTGATATAAAGACAACAGTATCTCAAATAACTCAAAAAATCAAAAAATGTTGAACCCTGTATGTCAGTATGTGCCATGTCGTTCAGGCTACGTGTATGTACACAGGTATAGCAGCTATGGGGGGAATGTGACCCTTCGTCTATCTCTCTATCTGTCTCTCTCTCTCATCCTTAAAAGGATGTCACACAATAACAAATCCATCAAAAATGTCTTCATCTAAATGTCACCTTGGTCTGTCAAGGTTCTCTCTCTCTCCTCTGGCAGGGCAGTCCTTCACTCACAGGAAGACTGAGAACTACATTACACTCCATGCATTACAATCTGAGTCAGTTTGTCACATTTAGTGGCTAGATAATTCAATAAGCCTTGCTCTGGACTGCAGATTTACATCACGGCACTGTCCTGGCGTTATCTGATTTCAGAAGTATCATATTCAGCTGTGGATTGCATCCTGGGAGAGAGGCCAAGGTCTTGTATTGACACACAGTATTATGTTTTACCAATTACCAAAAAACTCAGGGTCTGCCTAAAACGGGACAGTTACATTCAAGACAAATCCCTGGTAAGTGATCCGCTCTGCTGAAAAGACAAGTGGGCCATGCTAATTCACACTGGTCCAGCCTGGTTAGAGATGGCTGGTTCAAAGCTGGTTAAGCTATAGGCCTAGTTAAAAAATATAGTTTATCCTAAACGATTTTTTTTTACCCACCCTTGTTCCACCTCACCATTCCAAACCTGTGACATTCTTCAATTAAAAACATCTGTTCTTGCTCATATGAAAAGTGAATCTTTTCAATGAATCAGTTCACAAAACCCGTCTGAATGATTCGTTCACAAAGCAAACTCCTCTGTATCTCGATTCAGCTCATTGACTCAATGATTCAGTTGGTGCTTAACAGCTCAATGGAGGGAAAAAGTTCACTAAATAACGGCTTAAATTTCAGTCTGTTTTACACACAAAGTTATTGCATGGCTTCTGAAGACTTGAAATATAATGCATGAATAATATGGACCCTTTTTACTTTTATGGTACTTTTCCAACCTTTTTGAAGCTTGAAAGCTTCGGTCCCCATTAATTGTAATTGCATGGAAAAGAGAAACTAATAATAAGTCATGCAGGTTAGTAAAAGCATGAGAATGTGTAAATGATGACCATTTAGGCTAAATTTTTTGGGTGAACTATCTAGGACACCAGCATCCAAAACACAACATATGCTTGCTAGCCATGAGAATCTTTTTTTTTTTTTTTTTAGCAAAGCATCAGGGAGGGAACAACACATCAAGAGAGAAATTAATAAAATACTAGTACTTCTAAAGTCCAACAATCTGTTTTTCCTGTTTCAAGGGACAGAAAGGACAGAGGAAGGAGTAGATTGCATGAGAGTCTCAATATCAGTTTTTTCTTCCCTCTTTCACTGCTGCAGTGTGTCGAGTGGTTTCTCGGCTCTGCATGACATCAAACACTATGTGGTGAGTTTTAGGCTCCAGAGGGCAGATTACAGCTTAATGCATTCAACATCTACTGCATCAGCACTATAAACACTTCACTCTGTGTCTGTGTGCATGTGTGGGAATCTAGGAATACCCCATTCTCAATTCATCTTGCTATGGATTGGAGGATAAATGCACAAATTTATTGTGAAAGCATGTTGTGTGACCCCTAAAATCAATGCATGCAAATCAATACACATTTACAACAAATCGATACAAGATAGTATGCATTCTGTATGCACACACACAGCATGAATTAAAAGGGGAATTCTATACTATGCCCTAGAGCAAATGTGCTCATGCAACTTAAATATTGAAATATTCCTGCACAAAGAACTTCTGCTGTCTATGATGTTACCATGGGCCATTTTGCTTTCGAGCAGCCATGGTTTGCCTCCAGCAGTTGCACTAGCGGCCGTCATCCAGCGGGACGTCACGGCTCAGGGACCTCATTAGTGCTTTCATGCTCGCCTGTGTCCATGACTTAAACATGACTAATGACAGATGCTTTATGACCACTGCTGACTCTAGAGTCACAGCTAGGGGGCGCTACACCTCATCATCAAGGTGAATGGGGTTTGAGAGACTTCAGGTGATATCCTGAAGCTTTTATACAATATTAAAACTTATAAATAATAATAATAATAATAATAATAATAATAATAATAATAAAGAACTGAGTGAAATTGAGTTCAGAAGGGGGATTCGGTCAGTTGGCAAATAAATAAATAAACTTTCATACAACATAAAAAAATGATCAATTCTAAATTATATATTATTTTAATAAATAATAATAATAATAATAATAATAATAAAGAGAAACAGAGAACATATACATTACATTTACATTTTACATTTATTCATTTAGCAGACGCTTTTATCCAAAGCGACTTACAAATGAGAACAATAGAAGCAGTTAAACTAGCAGTAGGACAACAAAATGCAAGTGCTATGACCCTTCTCAGTATAATTCAACGCAATTTTTTTTTTTTTTTTTTTTTTTTATAGAACAGAATAGAGTAGTAGAGAGAAAGTGTTAGTATTACTGGATCAAGTGCTGTCGAAAAAGAAGTGTCTTCAGCCGTTTCTTAAAAGTGGCTATGGACTCAGCCGCTCTGGTTGAGTTCGGCAGATCATTCCACCAGCAGGGAACAGTCATGGTAAAGGTCCGAGAAAGAGATTTTGTGCCTCTTTGAGATGGCATCACAAGACGCCGTTCACTTGCAGAGCGCAAGTTCCTGGAAGGCACATAAGTCTGAAGTAAAGAGTTAAAGTAAAAGGGAGCAGAACCAGTGGTTGTTCTGTAGGCAAACGTCAGTGACTTGAATTTGATGCGAGCGGCAACTGGCAACCAGTGCAATTTTGTGAGGAGAGGAGTTACATAAACATTACATAGTTTATGTAAAATATACATATAAATATATTTTCATGATTAGTATAATTCATTTATTATATATGATTTATGATAAATTTTGTGATAAAAAGTGATAAGCATTTCCCACATTTTATGCAGACTGGGATCATACCTTGGTAGCCCACATGAGCACCATGGCTCAATATGCTGTAGGGGGCGTGTCTGAAATCGCATTCACAATTCTCTACATTAGTCCACTAATATAGTTCACTTGAGGGATTTCAGACACTGAGTGTTCTAGAATGGCTGCCACTTTTGTATAGTTTGTGCTTGCTTTTGAAACTTAGCAAACTGGCAGCTCCATGAGTAAGATGAAAATATTTATATTGAACTCTGTCACGGAAATTATGTATAAACCTTGAATGATCAATTAAAAAGGAATTGATACCTGTATGATATTACGCGGCTGTACCCACATTGGACCAGCGTGATTAAGCTCCAGGCGCCATCTTCTGGTCAAACACAGGAATTCATTCGGTGCGTGACTCTCACAATTATTTATGAGTATTCTCTAGCCATTGAGCGTACATCGGTCGTACACTCGTTATTGTGGTGCATTGCGGGATTGAATGAATGCACTCGATAACGTCTATAGTTTCGGACACCACTACAAATGGCTGTTCCCTCAAATAGTGCCCTGTTTAAGAGTATGGGGGGGGGGGCAATTTACGACACAGCCTCGCACTGACTAGCCAACCAATTTTTTTTAAGTCATCCATTTATTAAAGATCACCAAATTGTCCAGTTCTTGAAAAAAATAGACTGACCGTTAATCTGATAAGGTGTGTTTGCAGGGACAATTCCAGAAATGTGATCTATGATTGGAGCATATTAGACAATTATATGCTCTCTAACTGTTTTCATTTGCATCAAACCAATTTGAAAGATTTTACAACATGATAGCCTTTACATTGGGTGTAACTCCATCTACTATACAAGGAGGGTGAGTACAAAGGCGAGTTGAACTCGGCTTGGTTTCCGAAAATGATTCCTGATATGAGCCTAACAAGAACTGACAGGAGCCATCTTGACCTGATCTGTCACTGAATCACTCTTGAAATGAGGTCAGGTAGAGATTATCGTTGTGTATTGTCGTAACTTCAGGCTCTGGTGTGGGTCGCTCGGCTTGTTTGGGCCATTAGCAGGGTGTGCCACAGTTCGCGGAGGTGGGAACCCCTCTGCGGATCGCCAGGGGAATATCATTACTCACTTCTGAGTAAAACAGAAAGCATGGGGACTGATAGAAGACAGCTGCTTTTGCATAAGCTTTGTGGTGTTCTACTAGATAAAACACAGTAAACATAAACACTCACATGACCATGGGCCAAACGTTGCTCTCACAGGGTTGGTGTCAAGTTCATCTCAAATGAGTCAGAGAGAAAGATGATATACAATCCAGCTGAATGTTCAAATCCAGCCTTAAAATATTCAAACGAAGCTTTCCTATCAAAAATTAAAGACACAGCCTGAATGAAATTCATCCATCTGAGGTTAATGCCGACTAGCACCAGGAGAGGAAAGAATGGAAAAAAAGCGAGAAGAGTTGGAATAATGGGCGATTCCATTAATATCACAGAAACCACTAAAGAAGAACCGAGTCTGTGTCCAGATTTCCTGTCCAGCCAGCTGACAACAGTCATGCAACTTTAATATTCACAAAAACCAAAATCAGATTCCCGCAGTTTTACACATGGGAGGACAAGTATGTCAGCTCTTGAGTGGAGAGCCAGAGAAACATCAGTGCTAAAGAAAAAGCTGCAGTGTAATTGCAGAACATTTCCTGGGGGAAACTCTTGACTCTGAAACAATTACTTTCAATTAAATCTCATTGTCTCCATACGGTTGAGAAGTACTAGGGGTTTGATCACCATCACTTAGACATGTAAAAGTGTGCTGTCTAAACACAGCCCACACTGGCAACGTTAACATGTCTGATTAAAGCGATTGTAGTGATGCATCACTCTGATTGAATGCGTCTGGACGTGTTGTACGTGTTTACGAGGATAATATCTCCATCAAATTAATGTACAGTAACTAACGTCGGATTTCCACCTCTATTAATCTTCTAAATGGAGAACACTTTCTGATCATTAGGGAATACCGGCTGGGATCAGCTCGTGCATCATGCGCAAGAGGATGATGGGTAAAAATACATTCAGGCTGCAGTGCTGAGCACAGAATCTACGGTGATAGAAAAATTCAATGAAACAAAGAGAAATCAAGGTCCTCTGTGCGTGAAAGCACCTTTACCACACAGAACACCTGGCGAGGTTTATCTTTTCAACTTACTCCTTAAACATCAAAAGTGAAAACTCTATACCCCCATGGAGCAACTTTGGATGAGACAGACAATACTCCACCCTGATACACACACACACACACACACACACACACACACACACACACACACACACACACCAGAAGCAACTGCAGAAAGCTCATAATCACCAGTAAATCTCTGTAACCATGCCACACACTCAAACCAAATGACAGCAAAAAAAAAAAAAAAAAAAACAGTCTAGGAAACTGTTATGGAATCCTGAGTCATGGAAAATTATAAAGTCCAAAGACCTGTGGGAATGTCAAATACATGTGCAAGACAGGATATATATATATATATATATATATATATATATATATATATATATATATATATATATATATATATATATATATATATATATATTATCATCATAGCATTTGACAACATTTGACCAGTAGGAATTATTATTAATTGTATACTTTGCCACCTTTTTCATATTTGTATTATTGCACTTTGAATTACTGTATCATTGTGTTGTGTTTGAATGAAGTTTGCTGATAATAACATAAGATGAAAATACATTTTAATCGCAATCTAGGTACTTGCATTAAAGTTTGCCTTTGTATGCAATGTCTTCATTCACAACTGTCATTCACGCTGAGATCTAGAATAACAGATTCACCTACCGGATATTTCCGTTTGCGGGACTCCGTTCAGATTGAACCCCTTGCTGTTGTAGAACTGCCTGATGTCCGAGCATGTCTTGGGTTTACTTTCCCCGAACACCAGCCCGGTTAGAGCGCACAGAAGCACCAGTACGACAAACCCCATCCTGGACAGAAGAAAGAAGCGTGATGTGCGAATCAAATCCAATGGCGAAGAGCAGCGGACAAACGCATCCACAGCGAAATGTATCTGCCGTTTCCAAAAGCGCACCGGTTCGCTTCCACGCGCTGTGTCTTATTCAGTGGCAACAGCTTGAATTAAAACTGAGAGCGCGATCCTGTGTGAGAGATGACGGAGCGGAGAGGGAGGAATGACACAAGCTCACGGGAGCTCACAGTTCGGAGACGCGTCTGTGCGCTCGCGCTCGCGTTCGCGTTCGGTCAAGAGCGAGGCGGAGCGGGGCGGGCGCGCGAGCGAAGGCACCAACTGCAGGGCATCGGGTTCGTCTGCCACTGCCGCCGCGATCCTCCACAGGATGTTGCATCAAATCATCCCGCTGGCCAATGAAGACGGGATTCCATTTCCCCACAGGCTCTCCTGTAGGACAGGATAAGGATCTCTGAGATTCCTTATGTAATTTAGTGAAACTCTGGTTTTGAGCTTACTTTGACATGTCATTATGCTGGATTTTTGTCCAGTCCAAAGGGATAAAGTAAGAACTTTAAAGGATTCAGTTTGGAATCGTACTTTGGAACCAATCCTAAACAATCCTAAAGGGAATTTGCTTATAGGATTAGGACATAAAAATGAAATGTAGGCTATACACTGAATGCATCCTGTCCTCGCGTAGTACACCTGATATTAACATCCAAGTGAAGCAGAATGACACTAAATCGGGTCTAATTAGTTCTTAAAATTCAACCACTTCAACCACAAATTCAAACACGTGACCTCATTGACCTCATTTCAGCAAGCCTATTGTGAATGTTAATCTCTGTTCTGATGCGTCCCAAATAAGAACAAGGATTTTAACCTTTCCCAGTTAGGCCTGTGTGCGACTTAAAAAAAAGAGAATCAAGAAAAATATGGAAGAATACCGTTATCAATTAGAAAATAAAAATGTTGCATTTAAAAAAAAATTGTGTTAAAACATCCCAACTTTTGGAGATCCGATCATTTAACACAGCTAACAATCAACTAAAATTGCTTCCTGTTTGGTGTTCATGGAAGGTAAAGGTCAAGCATGTTGCATTATGGGATATAGTGATTAACAATAGGCCTATAATACAAATTTTAATGCAATTATAGAATCTTAAATATAATCTAAAGTATTTGTAAGATTATTCTAAACATTCTCAAATAAAACATTACTGTATAAAGTGAAATTCAGGTTTTTTGGACTAGGGGAATTATCTTCCTTTCTACTGGCCACAAAAACGCCTCTCAATAAGAGAGTTGGAAGATTATATTGAATTATTTATGAGGTAAATAACAAGGTTGAGTCCCAGCCTCTCTATTTCATGCTTAAATGTAATACTCTGCCATATTTATTACGGTCCCAGACTGTCAACCCCTCTGCGGACAGGCCAGATCTTGACATGCTTCAAAGATGCAGTACATTTTTGAACAGGCTGCAGCTCGCCTGTGACAATACACACACCGTAGTTATTCCTTGACAGACGCAGTGTTTTCTGAGTCATGTCTGCGGCCTCCAGTTTGACAAATCTGACAGGAAACACAGAGAAAATACCGGCCCCAGGGCCACAAACAAAAGTCGACGGAATATTACAAAGATAATCCAGGAAATGTAGTGCTGAAAAGAGAATAAAGGAGAGCGAATATGAACAGGTTAGTGAAAAACAGTGGCACACTTACATGGGTGAGCAATAAGACATTATACTTGCGTAACAACTGAGCGGAGCTGCCAGGGACATTTGTGTGAGTGAATAGCGGGGTGTGGCCGGTTAGAACGCTTTCACAGAGAGGCACACAGTTAGTTAAATGCTTCGCCCTTTCTTTCCTCTGGCAGTTAAGATAATGATTATGTTGTTTCTGGCTTTATTTACATTTCACACAAATCTGAATCAGACAGTGTCATCGACATCTAAAATATCTGTATCGGTTGATGTGGAAATTGTGTATGTCTGCACACTGCCAAAAGTCTTTCTCATTTTTTTCATTTTATTTTAAAATAGAATATACTGTGTGTGTGTGTGTGTGTGTGTGTGTGTGTGTGTGTGTGTGTGTGTGTGTGTGTGTGTGTGTGTGTGTGTGTGTGTGTGTGTGTGTGTGTGTGTGTGTGTGTGTGTGTGTGTGTGTGTGTGTTTGTGTGTGTGTGTCTAAGAGCAAAATTACAGTACACAGTTTTGTTGAAACTTATGTACATGATGAAATATTTTAGTTAAAATAGACTCTACAAATTTGGAACAAACTCAATAGAAATCTCAATTAGGATGACTCCATTAAAGTGCAACTCAAATGTACGTGTTAATGTAAATGTACATTAAATGCAACAAAACACACACAAACGCTAATCAAGCAGAGACATTTAATTTTTATGACTCCAACAAGTCCGATTGAACCAAATGAATTAGACTTCAGATTCAACTCTGAATTCACTGTTCTTTCTTTCTTCCTTCCTTAATTTATAAAGCACATTCTTAAACAACTCATGACAGAGGTACTACTTATCGGTTCAAAAAAACACCCACAAAACCTCTCACAATACAACTTTAACATAGTAGGATGTCCTGTTACTTTATCCTCTACAGTAAAAGACCTGGGTGTTATACTAGACTGCAACCTGTCTTTTGAAAATCATATTTCATATGTTACAAAAACAGCCTTTTTCCACCTTAGAAACATTGCTAAGCTACGTAATATGCTATCAGTTTCTGATGCAGAAAAGTTAGTTCTTGCATTCATGACCTCGAGACTAGATTACTGTAATGATTTATTAGCAGGTTGTCCTGCATCCTTAATAAACAAGCTACATTTAGTCCAAAATGCCGCCGCTAGAGTTCTTACTAGATCAAGAAAATATGATCATATAACACAGATTTTATCATCACTACATTGGTTACCTATAAAGTTCCGTATTAATTACAAGGTATTGCTACTGACTTATAAAGCCCTAAACGGCTTAGCTCCAGTTTATTTAACGGATCTTCTATCGCCCTATAATCCATCGCGCTCTTTAAGATCACTAAATTCGAGGCTTTTGGTCATACCTAGGATATCCAGATCCACCAAAGGAGGGAGAACATTTTCACATTTAGCTCCAAAACTCTGGAATAGTCTTCCTGATACTGTTCGTTGCTCAGACTCGCTCTCCCAGTTTAAAACTAGATTAAAGACACATCTCTTCAGCCAGGCATTCATATAATATTTTTAATCTTACTGTTAAATCCGGTCTCTAGTTCAGAGGAGAACTGGCCCCCGACTGAGCCTGGGTTCTCCCAAGTTTTTTTTTTCTCCATTAGGTCACCATTAGGTCACCTGATGGAGTTTTTCGGTTCCTTGCCACTGTTGCCTTTGGCTTGCTCAGTTGGGGATATTTAATTTGATTAATCAATCAATAATACTATTGATCAGCCTTACCAAACGTGGACGTTTTTTCCACTAGAAACAAACCTTGTTGTGTTATTTTGATTTAATACTGTGAAGCTGCTTTGATACATACTGTATTGTGAAAAGCGCTATACAAATCTACTTGACTTGACTTGACTTGACTTGACTTGACTCATGGTTGACCGAATGTGCTGTACAATTCACATATGCTCATGCAGAATAGAAAAGACAATACAGACAATACAGTAAATAATGAATTTATAACTTGTTGAAAGCTAGTGGAAATAAACTTAAAACTAGGTAAGGAGGAGGCATTTCTACTGGCTCAATTCACCAGCATTATATAATTTTCTCAGAGCAAACTGAACAAATGCCTTGATATGGCAGCCTGTGCATAAACATGGAGTTTTTCTGTTGAGCCTGAGAGACAGCGAGATGCCATTTCAGAAAACGAGTGGAGCAAATTCAGCTTATCTAAACAAGAATAGCAACAGCGGTGGCATATCCTCTCCTACAGAAGCAGAACTCAACTAAGCAGAGCTGAATTTCATGGTGCAGTTATTACCAAAGGTCCATCAGATTGCTGGTCTTGACCCGTGCACTGGTCTCACACTGGACAAGGTTGCCTTGTGGCATTTTTGTGCGTGTTCAGCTTGCTCTCAGTGAGTCAGGCCCTGGGAGAGCCGAAAAGCCACTGAATGCAGTGGTTTGGGACCTTTGTTCAGGTCCATCCGGTCATGTGATCAAAGCCTTTTGGAGAGGGCTGACTCATCCATGCCCACTCATCTGACTGGTCATCACAACATAACATGTCTGATGTCACGAAAAAGACGCATAGTCAGTCTGACAAAAAAAATAATGATTGTAAATATGAATCATCTACACAGCTGAATCTTTTATTAGACTCTTCTGATCGGATCTGGAGATATTTGTAGAAAGATGAAAAAAAAAAGTACATTTATAACATTTGACAGTTGAAAGGTTTCTACCCATACAAGAATCAAGTACTGCACATAATAAACACAGAAGTACATGTACAGTGAGTGCACAAACCCAGAGGGGGAAAATGAATGATTAGAGGTATTTCATGGGTCAGAAGACTCACAGCAGATCTCAGTTATGTGACAAAATTTCTTAGAAATCAAACAGGCCACAGTAGAGTGCATATAAAGGAGATAAAATGGACAGTGAATTTCAAAATTATACAAAATTAGAGAAGATTATTCTTGATAAATGTCAAATGTGAGTTCTAAATGAATTACTAGTTTATTAACGCACTACTTGAAAATATTTGTTCTACATAAAAATGTTTCCAAATATGAAAAGATGTATCCAAAGATAGCTGAATGTGATATTGACAAACACTGAATGTGAATTACCATAAAAAAGTGTAAATGCAAATAAATGTAATTTAGACAAGAAAAGGGACATTTTGTAAAGGCAAACTTCAAACGTTGGCATGAAAAGAGCTCATAAGTTTGGATTTTTTGAAAGATTTTGTTTTTCTTCTGCTCACCGGGGCTACATTTATTTGATCAAAATTTCAGTAATGATCACACGATCCTTCAGAAATCATTCTAAAATGCTGATTTGCTGCTCAAGAAGTTGAAAACTGCTGAATAATAATCTTTTTGGAAACCATGTTTTTTTCCGTCTTTGATGATTAGAAAGTTGATGATTTAAAAAAAACAGCAATTTAAATGGATTTTTTTTATAACAATGTAAAAGTATTTACTGTCACTTTTGATCCATTGTATCCAATGTATCCTAGACAGACAGACGGACTGATGGATGGATAGAACTTTTCATCTGTGAGAAGCGCTTGAACTGCTCTTCCTGGCTTTATTGCCAATATGACACAGAGTTCTGAATGCAGAATCCAAAAGGAAATCAATTTCCATTTTAAACCATTATATAACACTATTTGAAGTTCCCTCTTCACGGTGACGTGGGTTTGCTGACGTGGGGTATTGTGGTCGAGCCCCTGTAGGGCTGAAGTGGTTGTGTCGTGGCAGGTGGCGGAAGATCTGCTACGGGGTTGTGCTGCAATAATTACACAAATAAGCTTCTCTGCCCATGTTTGCTCCAGACAGACGCATTCAAGTTTTATTGGATCTGACCATGAAAGAGCCTTCTGCCTAATGAGGAACAGGAGCCATGTGTGTGTGTGTGTGTGTGTGTGTGTGTGTGTGTGTGTGTGTGTGTGTGTGTGTGTGTGTGTGTGTGACTTTTACAACTATCTTTGTGAGCACCAGTTTGAGTGAAGTGAGGACATTTTGGCCGGTCCTCACTTTCCGAGACCCCTTTACAGTCGTGTTTGAGGGTCAAGACTTGGTTTTAGGGATATGGCTATAGGTTAAGGGTTAGGGTTGGGGTTTAGTCAGGCACTTAATTGTGATAGTTAAGGTGAGGGTAAGGAGCTAGAGATTACATCGTGTCAATGAATGTCCTCACAAAGACAGCTGTACGTGTGTGTGTGTGTGTGTTTGCGGACGATTGTATGGAGCTATAATATGGAGACAAAATTGTCCCCATAACTTTGCTAAAGCTGATAAAAACTCCCTTCAGTAACATCCAAGACGGAAAGATTTCTTTTAGGGCAGGGTTAAAATTATTGTAGAATTAGTCATAAGCTTTATATGATAACAATGATGGTATTGGTGTGGTACAAAGGACAAAGATTTATTGATGTGAAATCAAGGGAATGATGGTTTAGGCCCTCCTCTTTACACACACACACACACACGTTGGGTTTTCTTATTTAACCGGTCCTACTCGACCTGCTCCAAGTGGGATTCGAACTTGGGTCTCTGACGTGGACGGCGGGTGCTAACAAGGATGCTAAAGACCGCAGCCTAGCGTCAGTCGCTAGTGAGACTCGAGGCCAGAGGAGTCAGGTTATGCACAGATCTTACTGGCCTATGTCCGTTACACATGTTTTATGGGGACTCTCCATAGACATAATGATTTTTATACTGTACAACTGTATATTCTGTCCCCTACACCTAAACCTACCCATCACAGAAACATTTCTGCATTTTTAAATTGTCTAATAAGAGATCACTTAGTATGATTTATAAGCTGTTTTCCTCATGGGGACCAAAACATTTCCCCACAAGGACAAGGCTTCATTTTGTCCCCATAACGTAGGTTTTACCACATTTGGGCTGAAGAGTTTGAAGTGAAAAATAAACAGAGGTGTGACAGCATATAGAATGATGATGCACAAACAACGAAATATGAAAGCTGAGAAGTGTTCAGCAAAAAAGTGAGATCACATATATAAAGTAGCTAAAGGAAGAAAGAGAAAGAGAATGAGAGAGAGAGAGATGGTAGGAATGTGTTGGTGTGTCTCCAGGCATGCTGGCATGGAAAAGCCAAGTAATTACTGAGACAGAAACCACACTTCTGTCCCACACTCCTTAGAGTGTGGGACGCACACACGCTCACACACACACACACACACACACACACACACACACACACACACACACACACACACACACACACACACACGCATGCACACCACAAAACGAACAACTATCAAAATGACAAAGTGACTCACAAAACTACTGAAAGCTCTGTAACATTAAAGCCCTTTTAAATAATTATTTACAGCATGTGCATGTGACAGAATTCGCAGTGGCCAACATACACTCTCTCATACACAGAAGAAAAACCTCTTTTGAAACCTTTTTGTTTTTAAGAGTGTATTTAGAAAATTAGCCACATTATGAATGACCCTGCAACAATATATCAAACCAAGTGGCATCTGCAAACAAATAATACCAGAGTTCTCAGAACAAACTTCACTGTCCTGAGCCATTTACTTTTAACCAACTGGTCCCAAAATTCTTTTTAGTGGGTGCATGAAAGCAGTCCCCCTCAAATTCACACAGGTGTCCTAGAAGAGTAACTACGGTGGTAGTTCATCACATAAAATTTGGACATGATACACTAACGTTTCACAAGCAGAAAGGGTCCAGAAACACTTCTCTTATTTGTCATTTATCTAGTGCAGTGACGTTCGTACATGTTAAAGTGTGGCTTATGCGTCCAGATACAAAGCAGCAGCGGGAAGAGTCTTGCCAAAGAAACTGAGTCCTGGGGGATAAACCAACAGCCTGGAATACACAACATACACACGTCATTTGATGAAACGTACACACAATAGCATAAGGCTTCTTAATAAACAGTCTGTTTGTGTTTGATCTGTTTTAGCATTATGGTTTTAAATCGTGACTTGACTCCCTTGTTCACTTTCTGAACGATTGAGATGTTATTTAATGAGAAAAGTTAACTTGTTGCGCGGTGACATTTGTATGGAAATAAACGGTTTTCCCTTAAATACAGCTCTTTTAAAGAAAACAGATCATGTTGGTTTCATGCACTACTATTCAAAAGTATGGGGTCGGTAAGAAAGAAGCATCTTATGCTAAGCTCAAGGCTGCATTTATTTAATAATTTTTTTGATCAGTAAAATTGTGAAATAGTATTGTAATTTAAAATAATGTTTTCTATTTTAATATATATTTTAAACGGCACCTATTATGCCCCTTTTTACAAGATTAAATATTGGTCTTGGGTGTCCCCAGAATGCATTTGTGAAGTTTTAGCACAGAATACCCGACAGTTAATTTATTATAACCATTTGAAAATGTCATTTTTGGGGCCTGTTTTAAAAAGAGCTGTTTTGTGCGTACCACTTTAAATGTAAATGAGCTGCATATCCCCGCCCTGCTGCTGGACCCAGATGATGAAGACAGAGAGTCCGGCACAGAATAAACACGAATGAGAATGGAATGGACCAAACGTCTCGGAATGGTTATTTGATACATTTATGTAACTTACTTACAAAGTTTTAATCGCGTCCTCTTTGCAATTATGGATGTGCAACACACACACACACATACACACACACACACACGAACTGTGATAACGTTCGCGCAATTTTTTTAAACTACACACACACACACACACACACACACACACACACACACACACACACAAATACTGTGATAACGTTTGCTAACGTTAAGTACAAATGATTTATTTATTTTTTTCTTAAGGGGAGGGAGATAGACGTTTATCCACACTTGAGGATTAACTTCCTCGTTCACTAAACAGTCAGAAAATGATTCTCGTATTTAGGAAGTTTAAGTGGGGCCTTTTCTTCATAAATAAAATCCATCCGCTGCGTTTTCAGTGGCTCTGATGTCAGTGAAGACTAGAATGTCCATTCTTACATCGCGCAACAGAACACCTACACTTCTTAGGAGACATTACCGGCTGTCGTTGAAACAATGGAGGATGGTGTACAGATCACTGAGGGCGGGGTCTATGCCAAAACCAGATGTCAATCAAATCATGTCGGTGGGGCTTAGCTCATTTCTACGTCACAGTGAGGGAAATCTAGAACAGGGTGTTCTGAGAGAGTGCTTATGATTTATTGAGATAGTAAAAAAACTACTGGGTGGATTTTTATCATTCTAGGGTGGTTTTGCTCACACACTGCCAACACACATTTATGTTCAAACACCATGTAAAAGTGAATTTTGCATAATAGGTGCCCTTTAATATATTTTATTCCTGTGATGGCAATTTTCAGCATCATTACTCCAGTCTTCAGTGTCCCATGATCCTTCAGAAATCATTATAATATTTCACATGTAATGCAGGTTTTCTCAACCACTTTTTTCACAAGTCTTAACATTGTCTATACTGTAAGTGCATCATGTGAGCCACGCTAGTCAAATCTAAATGTTTTATCTCCATGGAAATATTTGTTATATACAAATTGCATGTGTTTTCTACTTTATAGTTGACACTGTCTGTTTTCTACATTATACAAAAATGTCACTTTTGTCTAGCTGAATGCTGCTGTGTATCATACTGAGCTTTTTAGATACAGATTTCAGCAGTGATTTACTAGGAAAAGTCAATACTGTAGTACACAAAAAGAAAATGGACATTTGGTCACACTTTATATTAGGTGTCCTTAATTACTAGGTCCTTACATCAAAAAATAAGTACAGTGTACTTATTGTGATCATGTTGTATTACAAAACACTTTTGCTACTATTGATGTGGGATATGGGTAAGGTTAGGACAGGTTTGGTGGTATGGTACGGTTTAAGGCTGATTTAAGGGGTAAGGGATGGGGCAAAAGATTTAATTACAGCTGTAATTACATACAGGTATCAATATACTGTAAGTATAGCCTACAAAGTAAAAACATGTATGTACACAATAAGTGCGTTGTATCAAATTATTAATTTAAATGTTAGTACATAGTAGTTAAAGGGGTTATATAATGCCCTTTTCACAAGATGTAAAATAAGTCTCTGATGTCCCCAGAGTGTGTATGTGAAGTTGTAGCTCAAAATACCCCACACATATTTTTATATAGCATGTTAAAGTTGTCACTTTTTGAGGGTGAGCAAAAAACGCAGTTTTTGTGTCTGTCCCTTTAAATGCAAATGAGCTGCTGCTCCCGGCACAGGGGGCGGAGCTTCAACAGCTTGTGTCCTTTTACCTCACACAGACATGCACTGAAAATTTCTAAAACTTTTAGCCTTTTATGTTCAAACCGATAGATGGAGAGACTCAAGAAGAAGTGAAAGGCAACATTTCTGAATGGCTAGTTGGTGAATTTATGTAGCGTATGTGTAGTTATCTTCTAGTCATTGATTAGCATATTCTGTCTTGACTAATAGACATATTCTGTCTTGACAACTAATAGAAAGTGAGACCGAACATTTTATTTATGAAGCACATTTATTTTTGTCAAAATGTGTTACATGTAAACTGAAAATTCACAGTTTTTATGATAAATGCATATATAAATGCAATAAATACACATAAATGATAACAAATGCATAAAATAAATGAAACAAAAAATGAATGCTCATTATAAAACAGGTGTAGTCAAGTCATGATATTGCATTTACAATGTATTTCTCAATAAATTAATATCTAGGGCAAAAATATTGAGTTTACAGAAAATGTGTAACAGAGGCAAGCTAGTAAGAGACTGCGGTCTTAAGCGTCCTTGTTAGCGCGCTCGCCTCCCAGACTGGAGACCGGTTACATCTACCAAACAGTTGAAAGACCCGTTAAAGTGTTAAGAAGAAACATACAACTGGAAAGAAAGAGGACACGGGGACATGGAGGAAGAGTTAAAGAGAAGAGGACCACAGCATCGGTTTCTCACAAGCTGACTGCTATTATAAGATATCGTTAATGGCTCGCTGACATTTTGATAAATGGATTTTTCATCACATCTCTTCCATGGCACTATAAAACGCTTGATAAATCTAAGTGTTTGTGCCAAACAGTCTGGCAAGCTCAAACAATCTTCTCAGTCCAATTAAATACACATCTAAACCACTGAGAAGGATCTACAAATAAGTGTCATATGCCTTGACAATGTTTATCTCAAGATATTTTGTAACAAGAAAGAGCTGTTTAGGCCTTTTGTTCTCAATTAAAGAAAACGGCTTCATGGGAAAATCTTTCTCGTAGCCGATGTACGCTTACGAAAAAATCAACCACACACCACAGTCTCAGCAGAACACAACATGCTTCCTGAATGATTGAGCAAAGGTCTGCCACAAGCTAATGACCTCTGGATAACCATAAAGCCAGGCGGTCTGAATGTGAATAGCGCAATGTTCATGAGAGTTGGTTTTTAAGAGTGGAATAGTGCAACACTGAGACATAAAGAGCATGAAGTGTCATTCCTACCGGCATTTATGCCACAAAATTCAGTCTGAATTACTGAATTTAACTGAATTTGAATTGAATTTGAATTGATGAAGCAAACAGAATCCAAAACGGCAATTGTAATTTGCCATTTGAATGTTGACACGTACAGACGTGGTTGGATGGATAGATCATAATTCATTTCTTATTCCTACTTTTTTTATATGTAAAATTTTCCATACAAAAAAAGCCTGCACTACTAATATTCGTTCAGAAGGTTCAAAATGTTTGAATTATAACTCATTTTGTAATTTAACCCATTAAAAAGCACCAAATTTAACTTATTATGTCTTTGGAAGGTGTTTGTCTTTCAAACACATTAAAATGCAAAAATTCACCTTTCATTTTTACATGCAGTGCAGGGATTCTAGAACTTCTTTGACCTAATTTATTTACTTGAAGTATATTCTGAGATTTTAAGTTAATAAGTGTGGTCAATAATATTAAGTCAATAATAAAAATATAATAAATAATAAAATGAAGTTCACGGTTCTCTGATGTCGGTTAATTGTCACATGACATGCAGGTAAAAAAAAATAATTTGTATTTATTTATTATTATTTAATAAATAAATAAATAAATGTTTTATTAAATTCACAAACCCCCAGCAGTTCCATCACAAACTTCAGTCTGGGAAACCCTGGCATAATGTAATATTTAATACACTTCATGTTGATAAATATTGGAATATATTTTCTTTCTCTTTTTTATTTTTGAAAATTTTGTTTGCAAAATCTTAAAAGATTATCCTCCTAATGAGTTAGGTCAAAAAATGACCTTAAATGTTTAATGTAATGGATTACATTACTAACTACAATTTTTGTCATGCAATTTGGAATCAGCAAGTAATCTACCCAGCACAGTGAATCACCTTTGTTGAATTTCTTTGAATTACAATCCAGTAAATTCAGTAAAAAGTGAGTGAGTGAGTGAGTGAGTGAGTGAGTGAGTGAGTGAGTGAGTGAGTGAGTGAGTGAGTGATGAGTGAACGAGTGAGTGAGTGAGTGAGTGAGTGAGTGAGTGAGTGAGTGAGTGAGTGAGTGAGTGAGTGAGTGAGTGAGTGAGTGAGTGAGTGAGTGAGTGAGTGAGTGAGTGAGTGAGTGAGTGAGTGAGTGAGTGAGTGAGTAAGTGAGTGAGTGAGTGATGAGTGAACGAGTGAGTGAGTGAGTGAGTGAGTGAGTGAGTGAGTGAGTGAGTGAGTGAGTGAGTGAGTGAGTGAGTGAGTGAGTGAGTGAGTAAGTATGTGCTTCAGGCAGGAGGGCTGATCTTTCTCAGTATTGATTGGAGGGTGTCTCTGGCCCTGAGGGGGGTTCGGCTTCTCTGCCCCTGTATTCTTAAACACACTGGATCAATGAGACCACAAATCCCCATCTTGTGCTCTCACGTATGCATGTATACACAAGGGAATGTACAGTTATTAGCTCACACACATATAAAGAGGTGGATGAATAAAGACAGATAGATGTGTCAGACTTGCATTTCCATTTCAGAGCGAACTGTCCAAGCCTCTGCTCATGAGCTGCAAAGAGAGAAAGACAAGGAAAAAGAATCAAAGAGAAAGAGAAGCAGTGTATCTCCTATGAAAGATCTCTTTCTTTTAACTCCGCACAACTCTGTGTACACACTAACCATTCATGTGTGTTTAATGGGCTCTTTTGTACTGGGAGAACTGGGAAAATTTACAAAACTCCAGTGGCTGGATCCACAGAGTGGAGAATCACTGATATCTGATCCGCTTTGAGCTGAAACGATGCGGGGAATGCAGACTTTCAAAGACATATTGAAGAAGAAAGACGTATGAAAGACGTTCAAACATTGATTCATGTTTAGTGAGTAATGTTTAAAAATAGATGCTTATAAGCTCTGAGGGAGGAGAACTCGTTGATGACCACAGAGTCACGAATCAGTTAATATGTAAAACGAGTTCTTAAGTTGTTTTAGGCTCCCTGAGGACTATTTCATCTGCAAAATATGTGAGACATTTCTCACAGTAATGCATTTTCCCAGGGAAAAACTTGGGAGATGCCGAAGGGCTTTTGGGAAGTGTTTAGAAAATAGTTCAGAGATGCTTTAGAGTCATCAGTCGAAATAAATTTCCATATATTAGATGCATTTCACAAGAGAACAATATTCAGTTGTCTTTGCATATTAAACACTTCATGACTCCTGAGGAATTTGTTCTTTCTTTCCTCCGTACTATCAGGGCTGCGTGTAACTCCACTTTTAGACATACGCACACTTCAACTTCACTAAGCACTTCCCCTCGGGTGAATCCCTGCCGCAATTTTGAAGCGCGTTCAACTTCGTCAAGCGGACGAGGGAAGTTTATTAGGACAGACCCGGCCTCGACCTCTCGATTTTGACAGAGGGAGCGAGTCTATTTAAAATATGCACTTCAGGCAGATCCATAGACCACAATGCGACATGACTGTGATGTCACAGCAGATCACGCTTAATTTTTAATATTTTTACTTTTGACATAATACCTGTAGCTTCTTTAAGCTGACTGTTATAGTTTATTGTAATGTTATCATTGTCATTTGTGTAATTTCTTATGTTTTCTCCAACAGCACAAGCATAAATACAGGCCTATAAAATGGTGCGTAAAACAAATTTATAAGGAAAAAAACCCTGTAAATAATAAATCAGCTCCATTGCAGGTTTGAAGTGACCAAGGGCTTAGGGTTTCGCCAGTAGTGTGCACTCATGCACCGTAAGCAATGACTTTACATCCGAGTGAACGAGACGGAGGGAAGTTAGCCATAAAAAATTGGACTCAAACGCAGCCCAGTAAGTACTGCATGCATCCTCCATTAAGGCAATCCCAGAATGCATTGCAACAATCTCTGTGGGGGAAAAAAAGATGGTGTACCAGTCAAGCAATTAAGCAAGTATTTATTTTAATATCTTTTACTATGTCATTTTCATTTCTATGGCTGCATCCGAAATCGCATACTTCCCTACTATACGGTAGGCGAAAAACAGTATGTGACAAAAGAAGTATGTCCGAATTCACAGTACTCGTAAAAACCCGGATGACCTACTACTTCCGGTGAGATTCTAAAGTGTGCATATGATGGACACTTCACTGTCCCATGAGGCCACGGGAGAGGATTTGTGATTAGCAGAGAAGCAATGCAACTGATGCTGGTAGGTCACATGATATTGACAGCATGGCGAATGTAGTACGTCCAGATTACATTCATACTACACACACGTAATTTTTTAGTGGTTGTGGAGTAAATACTGAGTACCTTCTCTAGAGAGTATGCAGTTTCGTACACAGCCTATGTTCCTGGCTATATCATGTGAATCCCCTGTTCCTCATGTGATCATCTCATGTGCTATATTGTAATTGGCTCTGTTCTTGTCTATGTGTATTTATAGCCATCACGTTACGGGTCTAACTATTGGTCTTTTTTATATAAAGGAATTGATGCATGGAGGAGATCCAGTCAGATGGTTTAATTCAAATTTCAAATTCAAATTATAATAATGGTAAACACATCAAAATGATAGTAATGATTTCTTAAAATATGATGATGACATTTGATTAAATGATAAAACATAAGTGAATGATAATACACAAGCAAGAAATATATATTTTTTCTTTTTCTGATTCATCAGGAATGAAATAATTAAATGATTAAAATGGATTTAAGCAAATAAAGAAAAAGTTCTAGGCAGTTATGAAGTAATCAATCTGAACTATTTTCAAAACAATATTTGATTTTAAAATACACACATTCACTCTTATTTGTATGTGTCTAATATCATATGTCAAAAAGCACAAAATGTTTCTTGTTTCGCCACATTCAGTTATGATATGAATTGGCCTACATGAATCATGTAATGATAGCATCTTTTCAACTGAAAAAAATGTCATAAAAAAAGGTTGAGTGGTTTGAATCAATGGATATTACTGTCGGTAGGTGAACGTTTCATCATACAACAGCTGTCAAATATGAAATATTTAGCTACTTACATCTTACAACACAGAATGCACACTTTCACTGCTAAAACTAAAGAGTAATGCTGGAATTCACACTCGTTTTCTGTGAATAAGGCCGCCTTCTTGGATTTGACTGACAATCTCAAACAATTTGACATTGACGATGATTGAAGGTTACCCAGCCCAACTTTTAAGCAATTTGGGACAATTTGTCCATTTCTAATTATTGGGGGGACTTGTTGTCCCCCTCAATGCCAATAGTGGACATTGCCCTGCTGAAGCTTCGTCATCACAGGAATAAATGACATTTTAAAATATATTCAAATAGAAAAAAATGATTTTATGGTCATGACACTTCACAATATTGCTGTTTTTATGTATTTTTGATCAAATAAATGCAATTGTGAGCATTAGAGACTAAAACAAATTCACAGAAATATTTTTAATCTTTTCAAGAATTTTACATACAGTATATATAGATCTGCCCACATCTTGCTGGTCCCATTGGTACACCAGCATGGACATGCTCTTCACCAGCAAAAGTTTTCTGATTTAAATTGTTGACCAGCATGGTATTTTTGGTAAAGCAGGATGACTATTGTAGACTTGCTTGATGCTGGTCTTATACCGGTAATATCAGGTCAACTCAAAAAAGGCATTTTTGATTAAATAAAAAAATAAAATAAAACAAAAACACAATAAATCATTGTTGTTTATATTAGAAAAAGAAACATAACTTTTGTTCATATTATAAAAGAACAGGGAAGTTCTATTTTGCTGTCTACCTCTGTCAAGATAATATATCATCCATGTCTCGTTTGCTCTTTCTCTCTCGTCTATCATCTCAGTCGCTCCACAGAGCCTTCATCCGGTCGTAATGAGCCCATATTGAGCCGAATCGTTCTGGGCCGCTCCTGTACTGTATTACTGAGTGTCTGCATTCCACAGAGTGATAGACGGATACAGAGATCATCACACACACACACACTCACTTCTTCCTATTTCTCTGCTTCAAAAGCTCCTCCAATCCCTCTGTCTTTTCATTTAATAAACTTCAGACTATGTCCACATTCCTGTGGGATAGACCTTTATTATCTTGCTTTGGACGCGGAGCTTAACAGTCCATGTTTATTTCCGTTTGCCCCTCAAATACTCATATATGAATTAATAGTTCAACCCTCCAGCTACTGCAGAGACTGAGAGCGAGACACGTAAAGGGAAAAAATAGATGAAGTGCATAAAGTTGAAGAGCATCATCTCTAGACCATTCTACAGTTCTCTAGTTCTGGTCAATTTCACTCATGAGCTCATTACTCTCTGAATAGACCCAAAGGAAAGCTCGGGAGACATAAAGGATAATTCGTCCAAAAAATGAACATTTTGTCATCATACACGTATGTCTTTTTGGATGTTCTTTCTTCTGTAGAGTACAAAAAGAGATTGTCCAAGGTACACTTTTCCATAATGGAAAAAAATGGTAACACTTTATTTTTATGATCCACTTTAGACATACTTATAAGTAACTTTGCAACTACGTCAACTAACTCTCGTTAGAGTATTAGTAGACTGTCTGCTTAATATACTTTAATAACACTTTATTGTGATGCTCCACAACAGACATTGCATGCAATTGCAAACATACAACATGTAGTTGCAAAGTAACTTATAGTTAATAGAATGTCTAAAGTGCACAAAATAATGTGTAACCATAAAGTGGCACTGTCCATACAAAAGTCTTGAGAGCTATGATGGAAATTTTCATCCGTTTCACAAATGTCATTCATGCTTCAAACCACAGATAGAATTTCAAACCATGTGCTACATGCTTTGAGGCCTATATAAGCCTGAATGTGATTTGAGAGCCACACTGGAGTTCTAAGTTATGATTCATATTAAAATGAAGTGCAGAAATTATGTACTTCACCGTTAAGTATCAACTTTGTCGCCAATGTTTCTTCTAAAATTCCTTAGCGAGAGAAATAAAACAGACATAAGAGCTCAAGGCTATAAAATCAATATTTTGTCTCAGAACAATTTGATAAGAAGTGTTCCAAGATCTGACTTGATTACAGAATTTTGCGTATATATATATATATATATATATATATATATATATATATATATATATATATATATATATAATCCAGGTAAATTTACTGTAAAATTCACTGTAAAAATAAGTTTCCAGTATTATGGGATATAAGTTATAACCGTAAATGTTATTAAGATAAATATTGTTACTATACCAAGCTACTTTTTACTTTAAAATGAACCGATTTCCACCTTTCCATAAAACATCATCAATACTAGTAGATGGCAGACTGGGTCATCCACACAAAGACACAAAACAACACTAACATTAATAACATTACACCAAAATGTAACACAAAACCTTAATTTACATTACTGATAACAAAATAAGAAACAAAACTGTTTAAATAAAATATAATCATATGCAGTGTTGGGGAAAGTTACTTTTAAAAGTAATTTATTACAATATTGCGTAACTCCCTAAAAAAGTAACTAATTGTGTTACTTAGTTACTTTTTTATGGAATATAACGTGTTGTTACTTTTGCGTTACTTTTTCTTGCCTGGGCTGGCTTGCTTGTTTAATAAAAAAAAAAACTAAAGTTCTATTTTTGGCAAATATAAAGAGAAGTGAAAGTAAATGAATAAGCCTCAGGCTGAAGGAAATGCAAACTCATATCTGTACAGTAGAGGGCGCATCTCAAACAAACCTTTCAGGTGTGCTGCCATTCTGGATTGCAAAAGAATAGGACACAGGAGAAAAAAGTTCAACCAACACTCTGGCTACATCCAAAATCAAACACTTCCCTAGAATCCCTACTATTTAGTAAAAAAATAGGCAAAAAGTCCCTGGATAACCTACAAATTCTGCCAAGATTTTGAAGTTCGCATTCGATGGACACTTTACTATCCCATGAGGCCATGGGAGGGATTTTATAAATGGAAGTGAAACGATGCATGCTGACGCTTGTAGGTCATGTGACAATTACAACATGGCGGATGTAGTATGTCTGAATTTCATTCACACTACCCTATTTTGTTGTACATTTAAAAGTAATGCATTACTTAACTGGTTACTTGAAAAAGTAATCTGATTACATAACTAGCGTTACTTGTAATGCGTTACTCCCAACAATGATTATATGTAATGTGTCAGGCAGGGACATCTGGGAATATACTTTTTCTTCCAAATCACATAATGTGATGACTTTACAGTAGCATTTTTTGTGTGTGTGTTTTACAGTGAAACTTGGCAAATGTAAACAAAGTTTGAGACATTGATATCTTCTGACAAGTGGGGGTCTTTTTCTCACACAGACATTGTAAAAAAGCAAGAAACTTAAGCAAACGTGCTCTCCACTGCTTCTCAATCTTTTCACAAATAAACGGTTGATATTTTCTGTTCTGCCTTGTGGCAACACAATATGCACACTGGACAGTGGGCATCTAAATTATAAATCAAAGTGAAACTGCACACAAATACTTGGAATGCAGAAATAAAGCATGTGATTTTCCTCTGAGTTTTTCCTACCACAGTCTCTCTCTCTCCATTCCTTTCTCCATCCAGGAGGATCCAAAGCCCCGGATGGATTCTAAGTCATAAATACTCATTAGTTAGTTGAGTCCAAATGCTGTTAGTTCTTGATCATGTCATGATCTCCAGCCCAGCTGTCTCAATGCGGTTCTGGACTCAGGAGAGTTCAGCTTACTGGATCTGACTGGAATTAAGGCGATGTTGACCAAACAGAGTAGAGACAGAGAAAGTGAGACAACGGTTTGGTGAATCTCCAGGGGAGTTTAAGTTCATGTTTATACTGTATTCACCAGAGTTGTCTTACTCATCTTTTTGTGTGGATATAAAAGCGATCTGAAAAGTGGAAAGCACTATTATAAATCTCTCATCACAACCTGTTGCCAAAGACACACTAATATGAGATACCACTTGAAAGCTTTAGGGCCCTATTTTAACGATCTAAGCGCATGGTCGAAAGCGCAGGGCGGAAGTTCACTTAGGGCGTGTGTCCGAATCCACTCTTGCTAGTTTAACGACGGGAAAAATGGTCGGCGCGCCAGGCGCATGGTCTAGAAAGGTTGTCCCTATTCTCTTAATGAGTAATGGGTGTGTTTTGGGATTTATGTGTGTTAAACCAATCAGAGTCTCATCTCCCATTCCCTTTAAATGCCAGGTGCGTTCGCGCCATGGCGGATTCGCTATTTACATGACAGAATTTGATAGTGGAAAGATCGAAGCCGTCTCCAGAGCGCAAACGGAACTGCTCGTGCGCAACCAGATCATATACGGGACAAGCCGGATTCCACCTTATCTTTATGTACACAATAATAATATTTTACATTGTAATCATTTTATTTTAAATATTTGGCATGTTTGTGTGCTGTTGTGCGTCACTGTGTGTTTAATAAGCAGAGTGTACGCGCGTTATGGATCCGCCTATAGGCGCACATTACTGACGCGCTCTTTAAATAACAAAAAATATTGCCATTGACTTTAGACCAGGTTTCAGTTGGTCAATGGCGCAGTCTATTTCTGTTGCCTCAAAATAGCAGCGTGCCAACAATGCGCCAGAACACACCTCGTTTTCGGCACAAATGCATTTACTATTTAAACAACGTGGCGCAGGACATGAAAATGATAACTGCGTCGGACTGAAACTAGCAAAAAATCGCGCTTGGCGCTGCATTGCGCCAGGTGTAAGATAGGGCCCTTAATGTCACCATTAAATCAAAATGAACAATTCTTATTTTTTTTTATGGAATATTGCAGTATGCTTATATGATTTATCTGTGCATTTCATTATTTTTAAATTGATGTACCCTCATAAATCTTAAATCCAAATAACTTACCCTTCCTCTTGCAGCGACATCGCTTCTCTGATGATGTATTTACTGGCGCGAGGGTGGGACAGCCTGTCACTCACATGAGATCGACCAATAGCAAACCACAACCATACAATCTATTCTAGATGGACAAAATCAAGGGTAACACTTTATTTTGATGGTCCCTTTTCATCGAGAAACTTTGCAACTTCATGTCAACTTATTCTAACCCTACCAGTCTACTTATAGTCAACAGAATGTGTTAAAGGGACTAACAAAATAAAGTGAAACCAAATCAAGTCCCGCCTTACTTTTTTTTTATAGTTTTTTCTTTTTTTCAGGAAGCTGTTTTACTCTGATATATGTCATAATAGGAAAGCAACTTCCATTTCATGATGCCTTTAAAATCATATTTCTACGAAACATCATTTACTCTTTTGTTCATTAGTGTTAAATAAATAAAGTCTTAAATATTTTTGTGACATCTATGCAAATATTTATGTCCGTGCATATCAAGATACACATGTTTTTTTATCAACAGCAGTTTAGACAGGAGTGGTTTTTCAAATATTAGTTAAAATCATGAATAGAAGATGTCTGTGATTTCACATAACATGAACAATCAGACAAACAAAACATGATAGACAGAACAGGAATAGAAAACGAAGCAGATAGGAATGGAGTTAACATTTTTGGTAAAGTTGACATTGGCTGTGATCAAAATCAAATTCATGATCACCTCCATACAAACATTTAAGGTCACAATTTTTTTGTGAAAGATAAATTGATCAAAATTGACAATAAAGATATTTATAATGTTATATAAAAAAGTTTTATTTCAAGTAAATTATTATTATTTTTTACTTTCTATTCATTGAAGAATCCTAAAAATGTACTGTATCATAATTTGTTTCATGTTTTCAGTCCAATGGCTCCTTGTATCACATTTTTGTATCATATTGTATCACATGAATTGGTATGTCACACTTTTACATTTCCTATATGGCTTTTAGGGATAGTGAGATTTTTTGTATCACACTTTTACATTTGTCATCTCATCTCATTCATAGTATATGCTAACAATTATTGCGCTAAATTTAGCACCTGTAGAAGAGAAAGAAACGGGTGCAGGGACAGTTACTGGTATCCAGGGAGGGCCATATAGAAAGAGTAAGATCCTCCAACACATTCGATTACATTACTGTCTCTCATTTGGTTCTATTTAAAGGCTGAATGCTGGCCAGGCAGTTGTGTTGGCTCCAGTAGCTGCTATATTAGCGTTAGCCGCGTGTGTGTGGGCCAGACTGACCCGTCAGCGCTACCGACTCAAGAGAGAACACGAGACACAAATAACTGCATTCCTCCACACAGCCCGAAAGAGACAGAGAGACGGAGAAAGACCCCAGAAGTGAGATTCAAATGAAGTGAATTAAAAAAAAAAATAATACAGAAGGCAAACCACTTTGTTGCCCTTGTAGGGATTAAATTTCTCATAATGTTCAGAGAAAAACATGACCTGATTATTCTTGACCTATTATTACAATTATTATTAATGCAATGCTTAGAAATGTTCATGGTGGGCAGCTCAATATAGAGTTTGGAACTAATCCAAAATTCTAGAATTCTAAAAATGTCTAAAGGCGTCATAGGGAATGTTTAATTTAAATAAACATTTACCCTAAAAGCATAAATGTCTTTTTTTAAATGCCATTACCAAATTAAGACCAAATGGAGTACAAGGAAAGTTCCTTTAAGGACATAGGCCTACTACCAAAAGTTGAACACATTAGCTGTGTCCCAATTCAGAGGATGCATCCTTTGAAGGACACAGACTTCATAGGCCATGCTTTCAAAAACCACAAAGGTTGAACCGAACATTGTTAAATGGGACGGTTTAGTCTACGTAGACGAGTGTCAGTTGTACTGGACTTTTTGAAAGTTACATTCAACTGACTGAAAACAAAACAGGGTTCACAAGGGTCTAAATATGTTCACCATGGTCCATTTATGTACATAATAAAGAGTATACACCATCTATAAAATCGCATCTTAGTAAGATATAAGACAACATTTGAACCGCTTTATTTTTTTTTACATTTGTTTCGTTAGACATTCGAGTTGAAATCCAATACTTAAATTTAAATGGTTAATCTGTCTCCTTCAAATGCGGCCAACAAATGCATCCTTCATTTCCCGGGCCGCGAAGGATAGAACGGATGGAATTAATGCATTTTCGACTACCTCTGGAAGTGGTCGAAAGTGGACAAGGTCAAAATGTTTTAGACCTCATTTACACATTTATTTAGAGTTGTCCACTTGTGATTGGATTGACAAAAACACTTCTTAAAGGTATAGCAGAGGATTTTCTTTTTCCGGGTGGGTAGTGTAAACTATTGGTCCACCTAAGTGTCAATCATTCTGGTGATATGTTTACGTAAGGCCGTCGTACGTGCTCGTCCCTGGCTCGTCCCTTAGTTTTCGCTTTCTGCGCATGCGCACTTTCAGGTGTTTATGTGTGGTGAGCTAGAGCTAAGCCATTCATTGAAGCTCGCCGTTTCACCGGGTCCTTTGAAAATGTCTGAGGGTCGCAAGAGAAAAAGTTTGTACGAACTGTATGAGAAGAAGAGAAAGGCCTCAGAAGAGAGAAACAAGATCAGAGTGTTTTTGGGAGATTGTTTCACACGATGGCGTGCGCTGATAACACAGGTTGGGCTTCCCACTGATGCCTCAGTCGCGAAGTTTCTACTCGACAGGTAAAGTTTGGCATGCTATTTGGAGAAAAAGTGCAAATCTTCTTTTGGAAAGTAATCTTGTATGAGCGATGCCGACAGCAACTTGTAAACAGAGCGTGCACGAGGAGAACCTCGCACACGTTAATAGGCGTTCCCTCTCGGGAGCAGGTAGAGTGTTGCGCATGTGCATTTTTTCAAAAAGTGGAGAGGGCGGTTCTTATCTAAAATTCGGAAAGATCCTCCGCTATACCTTTAATACCAGGTGTAAAAAGGGCCTTTGTTGTGCCACTGTTACACATTTGGCCTTTGAATGCAGTCTTCAAAGGATGCAGCCTCTGAATTGGGACACAGCTGTTGAAGACATAAATTTATGTTTTTTATTATTTTAAATCATTTCATTTAAAGGCTTAAAGGCTAGATTTATTTAGAAATCAATTGTATTTTAACCAATGATTTAAAATGATTCAGCATATGAGGAAACTTTATGAATTTGGTTAAGAGAATACTGTCCAAAGTTTAACTTGAAGATGCATTTGAAATACAGTGCCAATGAAAGTCTAAAAATAATCACGTGTTCACACTGTGTGGGTTCACATTTATGACTCATCAACTTCTGTGCAGACCTCAATGCAGAAAAATGTTTCAATCGCTTCTAAAAGCTACACTCAAAATGGATGGAAGGAAAGACTTGGATTTTCCACATTTAACAGAAAAAAATGAGGTCTTAGGTTACATAAAAGCATCTGGTTCTCCAGATAGATGACAAGTAAAAGCTCTGCAGCAATTCATGACTTTGTACATTCACTATGATGAGGGGTTCATTGAAAGAAAGATATAAACTGTGCTATCCATCTGCAATATCTCAGTGCGTTATTCAACGCTTATTCAAAAACATCTAAAAAGAGATATTACAGTATTTTAACAGTACAGACCGTTTATCGAGGATGGTCTTTTAAGGAAAGCATTGTTTAAAAAAGAAAACCTTTGGTTTTCCCCATTTCGAAAAATATTCTATTGACTAGTTCAAATAACCTTGTCAGTGGATTTTGACCCATTTAATCAGAAGAATGTCTTGAATAGAGTGTGTGTATCTGTGTGATGGATTAGAGAAATGAACTTTGTGACAGAAAACAGTGTGGCTTTAAAGGAAAAGTTCACCCAAATGTGACAATTCTGTCATTATTTAGTTACCATAAAGTTCCAAATCTTTAAACGAAAAATCGAAATAAAAACATAATTAAAGCAGTCCATATAATACAGTATGTTACCATACTTGCTGACTCGAGTTGCCATAATACACTTTTGGGATTCAATGGGGTTCTAAACAGTTCTAAAATCAAAAATTTCGATTTCTTTTTTTTTTTTTTTATAAAAAGTTCACGAGCTGTTGAATTCATAAAATGTAATTAAATTCAAAATGAATGAAAACTAAATGAATTAAAATGAAATAAATAAAATGATCCCATGATGGGAACCCCTAAAAGGTTCTATATGAAGTGCCTGACGAAACACTTTAATGTTCTATATAGAACATTTTCTTCTAAGATTTTGGGGGTTTGGAACAATATGAGGAGGACCAGGTCAACATATATCATGATACAGATCCACTGAGATAAAAAAAGACAGAAAAAAAGTCTTCTTTACAACCAACAAGGCCCTTTCAGAAGGCCAGAGATTTTGTTTTTGAATAATTCAATGACTTTTTAAAGCCCCCATTTAGATGCTCTCAAAACTAAAGCTGTTTCTTTGAGTGAAAGTTTAGTCAAACATGGAGAATTACACCATGTCTAAACCGGACGTTTACAGTCAGGAATTTGTCGTGTCGCTACACATCCAGTTTAGACAGCTCAGCATCACTGAGAATAATGGATTCTATTTGCTTCAGACGCATCACTCTGTTCACGTGTAGACATGGTGTAAAAGTGTTGAGAAACGGACACTTTTTTTCAACATGAGATTTTCTGAAATGATCAGTTTATTAGCTGTTTAACCAACTTTTTATATGCGCTGTGTATATCTGAGTTTTTCAGTAGCTTCATTCACCGAGCCGTACGTGTTCAACTGTACCAACCAAAACATGAACAAACAAATAAAACACATCAAACAAACTGTAATCGCAATCCATTTTACAGCCATACACAGAAATGACAGTTGTACTGCAGCGGCGTAAAAACATCGGTTTTGTATTCGCATTAACTCTGTACAGGGTGCGAATTATACAGTGACCTTCAACTTTTCTTTTTCTTTTTTTATGAAAAGTAATTGCTATAGATACATATTTAGAGTGTGATATTAAAGGAACAATTTACCCAAAAAATATAATTCTGTCATTATTTACTCATTTTATTTACCCTCATGTCAAGTCAAGTCAAAACCTGACAGAATGACTTTGTTTCTTTTGCTAAAAACAAAAAGGTACATTTCTGATCAATATCCTTAGGGTGAATGCGATTAACCAAAATGTTAGGTTCAATTAGGTTTAAAAGAATTTGAAAGGAAATTTTTTAACATACATCTGTGATATGTGATGTCATGATCAAAAGATAAATAATGACATGACTTGTGATTTGTCAAAGTACAACCCAATATTGGACCTAGTGGAAACCGCTCATTATGTTGCAATAGTTCCTGTACCTCCTCAGGTAGAACCCCGGACCCTTGTTTTCTCAAATTTGTGGGGTCATCATCAAGCCTAGGGATCCAGACCCTGCATAATTCGCACCCTGGTTGTACCTGTGTTATTTGAGGCTGAATGGTTGGTTTGCAAATGTTTAAGAATGTATGAAGATTTGTGAACGTTCATATAAAAGCATTATAGAACCAACATCAGAGAGATATGAGAGAAATCAAAAGTAGCAATTCATGTGCAATCAGAAACAACAACAAAAGCTTAACATAAAAAATGTTTGGAGACTCATTAGACCCTCTTTGCTTCTGTGTAAAAACTAAAGCAATGTTTTAATACTGACTCTTAAAAAGTTAACATACAATAGGAAATATATATTTTTTTATGTTGCCATGAACACATTGCTAAAGAAGCTATTATAGAAAATATTTGGCATCTCTAAACCTCTTGCATTGCTTTGCTTTAAGTTCATTATTTATAAAAGAAAGGCATTCTGCATATCTGTGGGGTTTTTAACAGCCTTTTTTTATTTTTTTTCTCTCTATTTTTCATTAAACATGACAGAACATTCACGCAAACCTGCATCAAACTTTTGGGGGGGAAAACGAAACATTTTTAAAGTAAGTTTAGTGCAATTTCATAAAACTGACCGAGTATACTCCAAATGACAGAGTATATATCAAATATGTTTAATAAATGTACAGCATTAAGTTAAAGTGTGTTTTTTTAGAAATGCGGAGCACTGGGGAGGTAAATGCAGGATTTAGAAAAAAATGTGTTAAGTATTTAAGGGATGTTTCGAGCCCTTTAAAGCCACGGAAGCCGTGCAAACAGGAAACGGCAAAGCCCCAGAACATTCCCAATACGCTGTAAGATTTGTCTAACTATATTTGTGTGTTTGTGTGGGCTTCAGTTAGAGCTCATGAAATATTAAAAAAATGTTTGTGTGATACTTTAGATAAACATTCGTTGTCCTATAAATTTCAGCGCCAGTTCAAACTATATACATACTAAATGTGCATATTCATAGTTTCATTCAATAATGCTCTGTGTGTGTGGTGGTAATATCCCTTGCTTATTGTGCAGAGTGCAGACAATTTCTGTTTTCTTTTTTGTTGTGTGGTCATGAGCGATGTTTCCACAGATGCACATATTTTGTCATGCATTCCACAGTCCCAGTCTGTGATGATAACAGTTCTGATATAATAAGTCTGTGGAGAGTGTCAACACTTAAACCCCAGAAAGCACTGCTAGTCCCCCTGCCAGAGTCTTCCACACAAATGGGGCTGTCACAGAAGGCTGGGAACATAATAAAACAACATTGAAATGTGGATTTTTAGGGATACATGTGAAGGGAACGTCATATGAACTGATATGTCAGGAAATGCCCAGGTCACGTGTCAACCCAAAATCAAAAGAAGGAAATAAAGAAACTAGATTTTGCATTAAGACCATAATGCTTATTATTATTATTACTCGTTCTTTCTTTTTGCATTATGACAGTATTGGCAATTAACATGACCATGGCAATTAACTCAATTCTTAGTAGCCTACTGTAATACAAAAAAATAATCAAATAATAATAATAATAATCAAATAAAATAGTATAATAAACTTAGTAGCTTGCTAAAATTACAACAAAACATCAATTTATACACATTTATATATATAGTATACATATATAACATATATTTGTATTAGTCATGGTCAGAATTATTGGCAAAAACATTTATTTCATAATGTAATTTTCCCCCACTTTCAATTGTTTTACTTCAATGAAAGGTTATATTTTTGAGAATTGTTTGATTAAAAGATAAAAAGGATAAACAATGCAGATTATTTTTACAGCTTTCTTTGATCATATTTACTGAGGGTGCCAATAATTCTGATCATGACTGTATACTGTATATACATGATTTTCTTTGTTGTATGACAGTTGTGAGAATGAATAAAACTTTTAGCTTAAACTGTCCGTGTTTAATTTTGAATGAAATAAATACAATGCCAAATTTTCAAAATGCATAATTTTAGTTATACAATACTGTATATACTTTATTTTTTCTTTTGATTTTTGGGGGGAATAAGAGCCTGACATTTCTTTATGATGTTCACCTGTGTGTGCATATGATCTTTGTGTGTGTATGTGGTCGTGGCCTTTCAGATGAAGGGCAACTGCAGCCCCAGAGCGAGGATGATGATGATGAAGCATGCCGTGGAAAGTGGCGCGTCAGATGAAGGGTTGATCCCGGTGATGGGCGAGTCGTGGAAAGAGACCTTTACTGGCTTTTTGGATACATCAGCTTCAGTAAGAGCTGGAAAAGAAAGAGAGAGAGAGAGAAATCATGAGAGAGAGCAACAACAGTACAGTCACATGTCCGACATGGTGTCTCATTGTTGAGTCAACAGTGTCTTGTCAGGAAGTTAAATAGACAGATATAAATGTGAGAGATTGAGTCTTTCTTGGTGTGTGTGTGTGTGCATCCCAATTCATCTACTTAAACTGTGCCCTAATATTATGTACTGTTTTTGTGAAGAAGTGTGTAGCAGAATAACTTTGGTTCATCCTGTCACCGTTTAAACTGCCCTGTCAATCATCTGGTCATAGTTCAAATCCTCTACATTCAATTTAATATATAATGTGGATAACATTAAATAAATATCTTTTCTTCAGGTTAGATACTGATTATTATTGTTAAAGTGTAAGTTGCAGGTTAACCACCACAGCCAATTAATGTGTACATTAAAGTGCTCTATATGTATATATTTAATTATTTCTGTCTTAAAATGCGTTAAAATAACATTTATTAGGGTTTCTTCAAACGTAGCGTGTTTTTCAGTTACTGGGTGATGACGTCACAAGAGGAACTCGCAACCCATACTCTGCTAGATTCCTACTGTATTATGGCTATTTGGAGAACGACTGAGGATGTGGGAAACCATCAAATTCTTTATGGACCACAGCCCTACAATTTTTAACTGGTCAGGCGTGAGAGAGGGGAGCCATGGCACTCAAAGAGTTATTAATGCTTGGTGTGAGGAGAATGAGTGGAGGGTTAGCCAGGTGTCCCGGTGAGTAACGTTAGCTACGTTAGAGCAAGTCTAGCCTGGTGCAAACTTAACCCGGATAATATAACAGAACAAGCAAGTCTTTTCAAAATATTGCCGTCATGTAGAATAGCAAGGAGGGACAACGACTGAAGACATTATTTACTTACAGTAACGTTAAGTCAGTCCAAATCAGAGCTGCACGTTAGAGATGCACGTCAGGCGCAATCGCTAGTCTCATCGACGCCTCAAACGTCATGTAATACCCTTCCTCAGTCCACGCGTTATCAATTTCTCACGATTTAATTAGCGATGTTTATTGTCAGAAAAGAAAAAGAGAGATCGATGTTTAGTGGAGCAGCTCGACCCGCGACCGGCTGATCTGACGTGCCTGAACCCGTTTGTTTTGCGAATAGCTTATTCTCATTTCAGGCAGGATCACGGTCCCCTTGAAGTCAGCACACACGAGTATGTTAACAGTTGAGTTATTTTATCCATAATTTTTTTATCAAATAAAACATACAACCAACTTGTCTGTAGTTATGTAAGGCATCTATAGCTATGACTATGCCGGTAACTCTACTAGTGAGTTCCTCTTGTGACGTCACGCTCCATCTAGTGGAAGGGAGCGGGAGCGGTTAAAACCACTGTTAAAAGTGCCAACTTTTCATATTATATCAGCATTTTGGTATAAAAAACAATGGTGGGCAGTTCTTATCTTTATGTTTAATAAACACATTGCATTATCTTCGTGAAAAATTTTACCTGCAACTTACACTTTAAACCGTCGCTCTCGCACATCTGCCATGTTTGTGGATTTTAACATTTTCTATTCATGTTTGTACTTCTGATCGAATCCTCGTCCAACGTGCCATGGGTTGTAGGCAGCGCTGGCCGTAAGAGTGTGCACGGATCTGCACGTCAGATTCGAACCGAAAAA
The DNA here is from genome assembly GCF_964197995.2 of Scardinius erythrophthalmus. Classification (NCBI taxonomy): domain Eukaryota; kingdom Metazoa; phylum Chordata; class Actinopteri; order Cypriniformes; family Leuciscidae; genus Scardinius; species Scardinius erythrophthalmus. The sequence continues at coordinate 8,509,192 of NC_138229.1, forward strand.
AGGAGACCATCCGGGTATCTTTGGGATACTCATTTCAACATACTACGATTTGGGACGCACTAGTTCTAATTTTGAATACTCGTTAAGACGGATAGGATACGAATTGGGTGAATGCAGCATGTATCTTTATATCACATAAAAACCTTGCCTCCTCCCATTACCCAGAATTCCTCTGTGCTGCTGACTTCAGCACTTACCTTGCCTGATCCTGTCAAGGTGAAATGTTTTGTAGCTCTGTAATATCTCTTTCCTTTAGTCTGCAATCACCCGGTCTCTGTCTTCCATGCCCTTTACATTCATCTCTCTCTCTCTTTTTATCATTAGTCTTTGTCTCTCTTTTTTTTTACCCTTCTTAAACTCCCTGCAGCTCAACGTTTTCCCCTCTCTATAGAGCTGTTCAGTCATGATGGCAATTTGTAGGCCAGCCCGAAGGCTAATTCGCCACGGGATTCCCTCATGAATCTACTGTGGGTTTTCAGAAAAGCAGTTACGATTTATGAGCGAACAAGCTCTGTGGTTAAGTTTACTTGAAGAAACTTTCACATTTTGTTATGCAACATAAATTAAAGCACAGTCAAAGCTCAAAAGTGAAGTTTGAAGTCAGTTTGCTAAGTAAGCTTTTTCTAAACTCATGTCTTGTATCTCCTCATGTGAGTGTATTTTTCACTTTAGTCACATTTATTCACGTGACCACAGGAGTAAAGGGTATCTCGAAACAAGGAAGAGGGTTCTGCCATCTAAAAACACAAATCTATACACACACCAAAGCAATTGAACCCTCCAGTCAAACTTTCCACCCATTCCATTGTGACAATACTGCAGGCTCTCGGACAGTCTCAAGACTCCTTAAGCAACTAATTCTGCGGCCTAATGCGTTTGTTATAACACAGAACAATAGACAATGAGCGGCCTATCCTTGGTGAGAATAAAAGTGATTGTTATGGTAGAGGAGAAGGCCTTACGTGTTTTGTGAGGTGTGGATGACACTGAAGGCTTGTGAACTCTAAAACAATAGAGAATGAGACTCTATGGTACTTACAGCATACGACTTCCCATACACTCATAAGAATGCCCAGAAGAAATCTGCAAATTACTCTCACATTTTCTGCTCTGATTTTGTGGGAAATTCTGCAGAACAAATGTAATGTAGCAACGAGTTCCACTGTTATCATTAGCTTAAAGCTAACGATAAAGGGCAAGGAATGTGTAGATCTAAAAGTCCATTGTTAACATTAAAAAGTCTTATTGCTCTCATTTATTGACAATTTTCAATAATATAATATAATATATCATTTTAAATGTACTATTGTTCAAGAACTATTATTATAAATAAATTAAATCTGATACCAAGAATACCAATAGATGTCCTGCTGATAATTTGAAAGTGTTTAGATTTATGAGGATAAAATGTTTAAAAATATAAAATTATAAACATTAAATAGGCCATAATATAATATTATATCATATAATATGTTTTATGTGAAGATCGGTCCTCTCAAAACAGCAGTATCAGTATTTTAAGTATTAATATTTGAATCAATCTGCCCATTGGTTTCGTACGTGCAAAAACGTAGATTTGTCCAAACTCCCATAATTCTCTCTCTCTCATCCTGCTCTTTTCTCCCTCCATGAGGAAATCATCCAATAAATCCTAAAAAAATCACTTCATCCAAGCCAGCAAACATATTTGTTTATTTCAAATTTATTTTTAACAGTATTTTTCCAGCTCTGAAATGAAAAACAAACAGCTTTATGTGTGTGATGGAAAACAACATTCATACCCAAAACAGCCATGATCTCATTAGCAGTCACAAGACCAAGAACAAAAATCACCCTCTGTCACAACTCTCTTTCATAGTAATAAAGTTATCAGCTCGCAATCATCATCCTGGCATGCTCAATAACAGCAATGATGTCTGAGAGTATAACTGCCATCATCCAAAGTGATTACAGGCTGAATCACCAAAAATCACTGAAATTTCTCAAACGTTTTCCAGGCAAGACCTGTTTGCTCTCTAATAGTCAAGTTCAGCGTTCATGTTCACAGGTTTCATGCTGTGCACCGAGAAGCTGCAGGGATTAGCTTCTCTGACAACTTTCTGGTGTAGGAAAAGTTGTTGTGTGTCTTTGTGAATGCTATGTTTGACTCTGTGTGCGAGAGAAAGGGTGTAAGGTAGACTTGCCAGTTAGTCACCAATTAGCAGGAAACCCACACAAAACTTCAACAAAGACTTGGAAGACAGAAGATTCATTTTACAAAAAAGTATTTCAAAGTTATCATGAGAAACCTGAAGGGACTGTATCATTTTAAATATACATACATATTCTGTCATCTGTCATATTCTGTGATTGTGAGGTGAGCTGTCAAGCATCGTGCTGTGTGAAATACAGACTGAACGATAAAGCAAACCAGCGTCTCACTAGTAAAGTTTTGATGGATTAGGATTGCAGTCAAGGTTAAGACGATTGCGGTGACGTAGGAGTCATACAGTAAGCACGTGTGAGTCCATTATTGATGCGCAAATATGTGTCCCTGTACAATTCGAGTGATCACATTTGAATCATTCCAGCTTCCGAATCATTCCACTGAAATTAACAAAGTGATTCACTAAAACAAGAGTATAATACATTTAAGAGAGATGCATAATACATATTATTCATGTGCATTTAAGATGGAAAGAGAGATGGAAAGAGCAGTGCACCAGCTCTCTGGATTGCTGTTTTAATCCTGCTGCACGTGTTGGATCCCTAAAATAAACACTTGTTTATCTTACAGAGCTCATAAACAGGGCTCTAAAATAGCTGCACTATTTACAATTGTACTGAAATAGACCAAACTGTCTCAACAACCTGTGTATATCATGACAGAAAAGCAAAACTACAAATCTCTCGAGAGCGTGCCACATCGTCTGGTTTGCTCGCACTGGGAATGCTCTCAAACGCGACTCTAAAAGCTACAAAAACACCTGCGAGAAATCTTTAAAAGCATTTGCGCTCCGCAGCAACCAAACCAGTGTGGAATTTTTTCCCCTTCAATCATTTTATCCTTGGGTTTCTTCCACCTATCAGACTACCGTTTGATTTATTTTTTCCATCAATCTCTCACTGGGTGACCTGTAAGTCCCACTGGTCACAACCTGGCTTCACTTATAAAAGTCAGTAGGAAAGAATGTCTTTAGATACTATCATTTGCTATGTACAGTAACCAAAACTGCATGCGCTATAGACTTTGCTAAACTTAAGCCACATTGGGAGGGTGCTCATTTCCAATGACTAAAAAATTCTTTAAAAAGAAACCAAAAAAAAAAAAAAAAAGGAAAGGAAAGATTTAAAATGTTAAATGCACTGGTCGTTTTCAAAAAAACAAAAACAAAACTGAAACTTGTTGACTCCAACCACTGGGTATTTAAAGCTAGTGATTCAGATTCAACTAGGGATTACAGAGGTCACTGTTTTCATTTATCAGATTTAGACTCCAAAGCCTCGTTGGCGTGACTTGCAGCTTCACTGACTGTAAGTTGATTCAGCATTGTGGTGTTGTGGTAGGAGAGACAGACTGAGAGACAGACAGGGAGAAAGAGTTTATGACTCAGACTAGGTGGGAACTGATCAGCATCTGATGGGAAAGATGCACACTAACCATGCATGACCTCTCACACACTCGCACACAAGCACAATCATTTAGATCATATAAAATGTCCATATCCATCTGTCTATATTGCTCGTTGTTCATGAGTTAGTAACATTTAGTTAAATAAAGGTCACATTAAAATGATTTTCAGTGCTTCCTGTATAGATTTTATTGTTTTATCCAGAAACCCTAAAATATGAAAATATATTATTAAAGTATGAATTCGAGTGAAATTTTCAATTCTTATACAAATTATGACTGTCTGTTGGTTGTCATTTCCAACCCGATCTCACGGCAATTCGTAAGTATTTAACAAGGTGGCTAATTCGTACGAATTCATACGATCTCACTAAATCGAACATATTTTACGAGTTGCCCAATTCGTATGAATTCGTACAAATTACCTACCCCTGACCCCGCCCGGTTTAGACAAATTGTACGAATTCGTATGAGTGAGGTCGTGAGATAGCGTTGTCATTTCTGTCACAACCACCAATTTTGCCAAGCTTTGTGAACAGAATATTGTTATTGTGAGGCATGTCTAATCAAGCTGTCATTTGATCAAATTACGCAAAGAGTACTTAATGTGTGTCATGCGCAACATACTTCTGTATTCTGTTAAACAGGTCGCATCGCTTCCGGTTTGGGTCTTTTGCATGTCCTTTGTTAAATATAGAGCTGTTTTACTCAAGATTTTAGTTTTACTCGCCTTCAAAGGAGTGAGTAAAAACGAGCATAACCGATGTCCATTGCAGACTGATATCAAAAAGTTGTTTTATTTTTATTTTTCTCACTAACATTTAGATATTTAAATTGAATGAAACCCTAACAATAAAAGGAACTATCTACTGTAGGTTAGCTGATTACTTTAAAAGTCCATTGATATCACAGTCAGTTGTCACTTTCTCAGACAAGCGAATGCAATGAGACCAGTTTGTTCATGTGACATTCGGCATAAAGCCTGTAAGCTATGCTATTAAATCAAATGGCACATTTTTGGCATCAAAAGTGCCCAAAGTTAAAGAAACACTAAATAATGTATAAAAGCAGACCAGTATCAATACAGTGTTTTTAAAGGCATCACTTCATTGATATTTCTCAAACTATAACTTAAACACAATTTTTTTTTTGCCTTGCAAGGACTGCTATTTCCTTCAGGAAATGTAAATCAGGTTCCAATTTTAGCTCAATTGTAATTATTATTTCATGTCAATTTTGAATAACTTCTGAATGTTTCCTTTTTGCTAAATAGCCCAATTTCTGACTGTCTCCCCATGTCTGGTGACTGACTGTCTCCCCATGTCTCCCCATGTCTCTGACAGGTACAGTCATTTTCTGCTCATTACAGGAGCTGTACTGATGCTGGTCAAGCATTCAGGCGATCGATAAAACAGCCATCCCTGAAGGACCCCAATTATCACACGACACTTTGGAGTGCATACAAACTAGTGACAAGAGTCTAGCTGATAACCAACCAATTATATCATAAACTACCCTAATAAATATATTTATTTATTCAGAGTAGATAGGATTTTTTTTTCTATGATCTATTAAAGTGTTACCATAAAACATTGCAAACGTTATCATTAGTCATATGACAAAATTGCTTATCAAACACTTAAAGTGCCCCATTATGCTTTTCAGGTATATAACCTTTCATGTAGTGTGTAATATAGCTGTTCGTGAATGCAAAACTTCTGCAAAGTTTCAAAGATCAAATTGCACGATAAATTAAGTTATTGTTTCCTGAAAGAAAGAACCAATTCTGAAATGCCTGAAACGAGTCGTAAGTAATCCCAGTCTTACTTCCTGCACAAACCTATGTATGTTTGTAACACATTGAACAATGTCTACTTAGACCTGCTCTCAGACACTGTAGATGTAGCTGAAGCCTGAATGAGTTTGGTTAGTGCCGGCGATATTTCGAGAAGATGCTGTTTTCTGCGCTGTGAAAGCTAATCCACTTTGCATGCACTTCCAAAGGATGACGACTCAAGCTCCAATTAATACGGTAAAACTGACGCCATCGTTACTGTTTGCATCACTGTATAGCAAGTGCCGAGGAAGATCTGGAACTGAAATCAATTTATGGTAATGAGCTTATAGTTTCCAACACGCACTGTAAGAGGTAGACCAATCACAACAGACTGGGCCATCTGACCAATCAGAGCAGAGTAGGCTCTCGGAAAAGAAGGGGTTCAGAGAGACTGAATTCTTTATTGAACCGTTTCAGACAATATGAGAAAAAAGATGATGCTGCATTGTATATTAAGAGAAAATTAAAGTGTTTTTTGACCTTGGATGAATGTAAACCAACTGTAGGAGACTTTCAAAATTGCATAACAGTTAAAGCAATCTTTTTAATCACGTCATGACAAACTGAAAAATAAAACCTGGTTATTTTGGAATTGGTATAAGCACTGTTTACATACACCCACACACTTCACATACAAAAGTAGCCAGACTGCAAAATGGCAACTTAACTGCACAACTTTTTGAAGTAAAGAATTCAATAAAATGCGCTTTAACAAAAAAAAAAGAAAAGAAAAAAAGGTCCACATTTCTGCTTTTGAATTGAATGAATTCATCAAGGACTGTAACAAAAGCCCCTATGAGGAGATGTGAAGGTGTTCTCCATCACTGACTGTCCTTAGGAGCTATAATGAGCATATTTCACACGGATTTGTTTATTCTGTTCTCAAACTGCAGCCATTGTGACCATTTAAACAGGAGGTTGACCTTCTGTTGCCTGGCAATCCACCTTTATAGAGCAGCCCCCTCGCTCTGATAAAGAGCATTCAGCAGAAGCATAATAAAGGCCAATGAGAGTGAGAGACAGATAGTAGAGGGGAGAGAGAGAGACAGTACAGGAATAAAGGCTATAAAAAGTGAGAGGTAAAACAAAAAACATTTCAATTTAATTATCAATTTAATTAATGCTGCCCACTTTGCATAAAGTTTTTTACAGAATAAAGAATCAGAACAAAGTATTGTCCACACTGCAGCATTCTGGCTAAGAACCACTCACTTATAAAGGAAGATGCCATCTGACCCACATGTAAAACGAACAAACATGTCTTTATATGGTGTTTCAGGATGGGTAATTCTGCAACAACATAAAACCCAGAGATATACAGTACCAGTCAAAAGTTTGGAAACACTACTATTTTTAATGCTTTTGCAAGAAGTCTCTTATGCTCATCAAGCCTGCAGTTAAAAACAAAAAAACAAACAAAAAAAACAGTAATATTATGAAATATTATTACAATTTAAAATAATGGTTCTCTTTTTTAATATACTTTAAAATGTAATTTATTTTTGTGATGCAAAGCTGAATTTTCATCAGCAAGTACTCCAGTCTTTGGTGTCTTATGATCCTTCAGAAATCATTCTAATATGATAATTTGATACTCAGTTATTATCAATGATGGAAACAGTTGTGCTGTTTAATATATTTTTTTGGAATACTTTTTTCAGGATTCATTGATGAGTAAAACGTTAACAGCATTTATTCATAAAAACAGCATTTATTCAGAATAAAAACATTTTTAACAATATAAATCGTTACCATCACCTTTTATCAATTTAACGCATCCTTGTTGAATTAAAGTACTAATTTCTTTAAAAAAAAATAGTTATTGTTCCCAAACTTTTGAACGGTAGTGTATATTGTTACAAAAGATTTCTATTCTAAATAAATACAGTTCTTTTTTAACTTTTTATTCATCAAATAATCCTGAAAAAAGTATCTCAGGTTATAAATAAATATTAAGCAGCACAACTGTTTCCAACATTGATCATAAATCAGCATATTAGAATGATTTCTGAAGGATCATAAGACACCAAAGACTGGAGTACTTGCTGATGAAAATTCAGCTTTGCATCACAAAAATAAATTACATTTTAAAGTATATTAAAAAAGAGAACCATTATTTTAAATTGTAATAATATTTCATAATATTACTGTTTTTTTTTTTTTTTTGTTTTTTAACTGCAGGCTTGATGAGCATTAGAGACTTCTTTCAAAAGCATTAAAAATAGTAGTGTTTCCAAACTTTTGACTGGTACTGTATATATATATAGATATACTGTACAACTCTTATGCTACTTTGTCCCGTTTAGTAAATCTTGCCCATAGACTATTACAGTTAGACATATTTGTCAATTTTCACCAACAATCACAAAAACTCTAATAATTAGTAATTAAAAGAATATAAAAAACTGCTCTCAGAGCTCAAACACTAGACATGTGCGGCTGCAAAATCTCTTATAGATTTCTGTGAATGTACACTTGTGTGTTTGTGTGACTGAGCGAGAGAGAAACGTGTTCACAATGACTTCTGTAAACGCAGTCAGTTGCCACAGTCCTCTCCACAGGGATGCGGTCAGACTGGGTCAGAGCTACATGTAGGAGGACTAAACCACTAGCAGAGGTCACAAAAACAACACCCACACACACGCATCATTTGTGAAATCACTGAAAACGACAGTGGTCAACTTCCCACTGACCCACTTAGTAACAGGAAAAACAAAACTGCCAGTCAAGTATTTAATAAATTATACAACAAAAGTGAGCAATATGACCCCTTTCATTACAATCAACGAAGATGCCACAGCAGATTTACAGTGTTTCATGTGACTGTTGGAGCCCTGCAGCCCAGTTTCTGCTCACTGGCTGTCCACATCGGCTCCGGACTCTATACACTATAATCATTGAAGCTGTATGCACTGCAAAATATCTCTCTTATTTTCACTCGGTCTACACTGTGTAGATTATAATGGATGAGTTCTAGTATTGCTTACATTGGTGTTATTGGGCAACACCATATGCTTTACAAAATGAGCATGACAACAGACTGAACAGCAGATCCAAAATAATTACAAATTAACATTACTTTTCAGTTTGATTTTAATGCCACTAATGCTTCTCTGACTGGTTCTAATGCCTCTTTTCAATTGGGTTATTAAAGCATCTGTAGATAAGACTGCTTAAAACTCAGTCTTTAGGACTGTGTGTTACTGATAGGCCTAGATTTATGTGCAATGGACAAAAGGTCTGTGATTGGTTGCAATGCTCAAGTGCTGCAAAAATGCTGTAAATTTGGAAATGGAAAAAATACAATCAATAGTAGTAAACACTTTTCATGTTTGGGTAATTGTGGCAGTCGTAATTATTAAGGATGCTCCCATATTAAAAATACTGGCCGATGACTAATAAATGGCCACTACTCCATATAATTCTACTATTTAACTTAATCAATTTTAAAAAAAATAAAAAATAAAAAAATTCCACTGTTTGAAATGCTACGTGTGAAATAACAACATTATAATGCACAGTGTATGAAAAAAATTATATTCATTTTGAAATTTGCTAAAGATTACATTTAACAGTATTATTAATTACTATAGTGTTTTTAGAAATTAACTTTTAAGTGACTATACCTTTAGGCGATGGCAAAGGTAATCTAAATGTAAAAATAGGAAAATGCATAATTAAATGTATAATATAATTGTGATTATTTATCTGATTAATTGTACAGCCTTTTATTCTTAAAGGTGATAACATACTTCCCCAGTTGATAAAACACTAAACTTACATTAAGACAACTGTTTTTATTTCAAGTTTTCTGAAATGAGTCACAATCTAATTAGATATGCACTCATTTAACAGAAATCTAAACACTGGGAAAAGATGTGTAATAAAACAGTGTAATGAAACAAACACTTAAATTCCACTACTTTAAAAGAAGAAAACTTATAGAAGAAAAATAACCCAAAACTGACCAGTGCATGAACAAAAACCAAAAAAACAAATGGATTTGCCAGTAATGTCTTGCCTTAAATTGAGTCCATAACACAAGGCAATAGCCTGACTGCAGGTTTTGTGATGTTTTGAGAGTTAATTATCCGAGCAAACACGCTGGAAACAGCTGAATAAAGTACAGGATATGACCAAAGATGAGTCCAAACATTCACTAAGCATGGGTGAAGTAAAACTAATGAGCTGTGTGTAGTGTATGCTCTGTGAAAGTTGTATGAGTGTGAAATAAAGTGGTGCTCTGTGTCAAGGAAGATGCTGGGAAATACAGGATTTGTTGACCTGAGGTTATCTCTCCATTTAAGATTTATTAAACAGTCTGCAGGGAACCATCTCAGTAGATTAGCACATCATAAACACCCCAAAAAACCTCCAACAATGAGTGAGAAAAAGACTTGGGATAATTATAGTACCTCTTCCCAACAAGCCACATTATTTGAGGTGCCATGTCCGTAGTGGAAATGGTGTGGATTGTGTTACACCCCAAAGTTTAATATTTATGGTTAGGGGTTTGTTCAAATCCACAAAACATGGTGAAGTTTTGTCACAAACCCAGAGCAGATCCATCACTCACACGCCATATAAACATTTCTCTTTGTGGGCAAATGTTTTCATTCGAGAGTGTGTTTCTGGATACACTCGAAGGACATTTCAGCAAAGAACTACATAATGGGATGTAGATATTCCAAACATCAAAACAACACTCTTTGTCCATAATGAGCAGCCCCACTCTCCTGGTTTTTAAAGGGGGAAACAAAGACAAAACAAAACATGCATAGAGACTTGTGGGATTTCGGGCAGTCCGGGTGTGTTTGTGCGATGGGAGAGAGTTTTTCTCAAACCCAGCCGTTGTTTTTCTGCTATAATCCACAAGTTCTGAGAAGGTGCTTCCCAGCTGTGGCGGCTGCCTGAAGGGGAACATTCCGGGAACATTCAGGGCTGTGTCCAGGATATGGACAGCTCTCGTCCGCCTTTCCGAGCTTGGGTCCCAATCCCACGGATTACATCTGGATCTCTCGCCCCTGCACGCACGTACCTCTCAACTCCATGCGATGACAACAAACAAGAATGAGAAAGAAAAACTGATGGCTGTGTCATTATCTGGTGTGGTAATGGCTGAGGGGATTGAGCTAGATATTTACTGACAGACACCGACAGACACTGGTTTCACAGTGTGTCGTGATTTTAAGGGGAAGACCCCTGGCCTGGCCTGTTTGACAGATGTGGACCCAAGTAAGGACGGAAATTGCAACCAGTCTAAGCAATTTCCCGGCCCGCTTTCATCTGTGATCCACAGCAGAGACTCAACAGGTCCTTGGGCCAGGGTGGCCCTGCACACTGCCTTAAAGAAATAGCTTGGCCAAAAAAGAAAATTTGGTCATTTACTAATCCTCATGTGGCTGTCAAAATCCAAAAAGGATAATAAAGTACCACAAAAGTAGCACTAAACTAGTCAAGTCTTCTAAAGTTATTTGCAGGTGTTTAACTATTGGCACTTCTGGCTCAGTGGACTTTTAGAAAAAAAAAACATTCTCAATATTTTAGTTAATTTGTCTACTAACATTGTACATCAATGGACACACACTACTGTTTTTTTTTTTTTTTTAAGAAATGAATACTTGTACAAGTCAAGGACGTATTAAATTGATAAAAAGTGACATTAAAGACATTTATAATGTTAAGTTTTGTATTTCAAATAACTGCTGTTCTTTTGCTCTTGATATTCATCAAAGAATCCTGTTAAAAAGAAAATGTATCACCATTTCCACAAAAGTATAGAATTGGAATGATTACTGACAGTTATTTTAAATTATAATAATTGCTCACAATATTACTACTTTTCTATATTTTTGATTAAATAAATGCAGTCTAGGAGAGCATAAGAGAAGTCTTCAAAAATCTTACCAACCGCAAACTTGCATAAGCATCACTAAAGAATTACATTTTTTCTTTGTCTTTTTTTCCTGAAAGAAATGGGTGTGATCGGCTTTGATATATGAGATAAGGTTCTTCACATCAGTGACGGAAAACCTGCCATCATTTTTCATGAGGCACAAGCTAATATATGCACAATCATGATTGATCAAGACCATGCCAATGCCATGCATAAGGCATGATTTAGAGACGCAGAGCTTATAAACTCATGATGCTTCAATTTAATGTTCCACAATATTTTGTGGGACATTTCAGCTGGCGTGTGTATTTTAACACACAAATGAGAGGTCAGCACTTCTGTCAAAAAAGGCTGAATTTTCAGACTCAAAAGGAGGAAGCAGGTTCTCAGAGCGTGACTACATAATATCACATGACACTAATGCTTCTGTCTATTCTGCAAAATGCACCAGTCCAACTGCATGCCCACGTCAGAATGTCAGTGTTGCACATGAGATGTGCCAAACCATGTGTCAGTTTCTTTAGCCCTGATTTTGCACATTTTGGGTTGCAAAAAGAGACTTTATGTGCCAATTTACAAAAACATGCACAATATCATACTAGAACAGCACCATCTTATGTTAGAGACAGTTCACCTACTGTACAGTAACCTGGCTGTATTGTATGTATTTTACAGGACTGTATTTATATATTAGCATAGTTTGTTTTGTAAATGTGTCGTAAATGTGTCCAACAAATGTGTTAACCTAATAACGGAGCTACAGTGGTATCTACTGTGGTTTTTCACAGGAACTTATCAATTAAGTGTTTGCCGGCAAGTGCATGATCAGCATTATTGACTCTGTTCTGCTAAAAAAAATATTAAGATGTTGGATTTAGCATAACTAAATATCGTTAGTCAATGGGGTGCAAATCAAACAGGTACTATGGTATGTTTTTGTAAGTTTTTTTGGTCATATTTCTACAATGCCTTGCAGTGTGATTGCAGACAAGAAAAAGACAGGTGTGTGTGTGTAATTGAGAGGGCTCGATGGTCATTAAGGGGCTCATTGGTCATTAAGGTCGCTTTGGGATCTCATTCACACAGTCTGGGCTAATTAAAGACCCGTTAAATTGTTCACTTGGGAACATGACTAAGCACTTTCCCAGACATAGAAAATGATGATTAAATAGAAGTCACAAATGGGCTGCATCCAGTGGCCTTTCAGGCTGATCTGAGACCATGTCACTTTAAGAAGAAAAAATATTGTGTTAAGACATCTGTAAAGGAGCCCGTTTTATATATCAACTATAGTTGCTTACTAACATGCATATTACTAGGATATTGGCAGTTTATTAGTATTTATAAAGCATATATTAACAGGACGATATACTACATCCCTAATCCTACCCAAACTACCTTCCTAACTATTAATAAGCAGTAATTAGGAATTCATTGAGGCAAAAGTCATAGTTAATAGTTAGTTAATAGAGAGAATTGGACCCTAAACTAAAGTGTGACCATAATAATAACATAATAATAGCCTAATTATTATAATAAATATTTATATAATAGTTCCTTTCAAAAGTTTGGAAACACCCTAGCCAAGGTGCCAATTTTTTTTTATTTTGTTTTATAAATATGCATATTTAGTATATTTTATATATTTAGTAGACATAGCAGATTTTTTACCCTTCAAATGTTTGCAAATATATATACACATGATTATGTTATCATTGCAATTTACACCTTTACTACTCAGTGAAAGCACGTATACAAAAATACATTTTAATCAAATATCTTTACTGCAGTTCTACTATGATGGGCAACCAAATGCACAAGAGACATCAAGCAGCGAGTGCCCACAGACAAAATGAAGCCACCAACTAATGAACTGTTTGGGCTTCAACCATCTACAGGTACGTACCATCAGAAGCTAGTTCTGTATGGATTTTCAAACACAAAACTGTATATGAAAGAAAATGTTTGCATGTAGGCTGAATCTGAAAGGCACATTGAACCAAGTTGCAACAGGCTCAATTTCCACCGAACAGAATGATAGCAGTCTTCAGAAATCTTTGGAGATATCAGCGCATGCATGCTTTTTTTCATGTCTTTAGACAGAGCCCTGAGCCCATCAACAGCACAATCACGTAAATAAGGTTGTCATAGAAACGTGGCCTTTACCACAATTAGAAGGAGTGGGACGGATCACGCAGCAGTGGGAAGTGAGAGACGCATGTGGAGCGGGTTGGCCTATCAGTTAGCTGGTGTCAATCACAGGCACGCTACAGGCATCCGGCGGGCGCTCTGAGCCGAATGCCGCTGGCGAGGGAGGAATCGATAATCGCAGACAGAGAGAAACAGAGAGATACACTGGCGATGTATGAAGGAGGCAGGTAAACGAGGTTATAGGACATACAAAACATGCATAGACACAAATACGCACACCTTTCTGTGATGGACGAAGCCTGACATTGATGTAGTTCAGCCAGAAACAAAGCCATCTGTCACATCACACACTACACAATATAGGAGTGAAAGAACATCTCGCCATCTGTTTTGAGAAAGTATGCAGTTCATTAGGAAGCCATTTTGTAAAAAAGTTTCTTGTCAAGGAGTTTGGTTAGAAACCTTTGATATGGAACAATGCTATTTTAGTATTAATTATATAGTTTTATAGTATTTATTCATATTTTGAATGAGCTTTTATTTTTATACTTTCAGTTTTCATGTTAGTATTTTTAGTATTTCAACAAACTTATTTCAGCTAGCTAACAAGGTAACATTTTTATGTTACGAAAGCTTTTCATCTTACATTTATATTTTATTTCAGCTTTTTAACAGTTAATGTGAACAATAAAAACACTGCTGTCGAAGTTAAAAATTATTATCAATCAAGAAATGTAATCAAATTAGAAAGTCACCAAAACAAAAGTTTCTCTATCCAAGCAGAACTGAAAAATTGAGTCCCGTTCAGGGTGTGAATTTAATTGGCCACACCCATCAGGAACTTGAATTGGAATGACAGAAAGAGGAATTTATCTATTTGTAAGGTATTTAAATCAAAAAAAAAAAAAAAAAGCTTTCAAAACTTTCAAACAAGACTTAGTTCACACTTGGCAGGTTTGGTTCGTTAAGAACGAACTCTGGTGCGATTGCTCTGTTAGTGCGGTTCAAGTGTGAACGGTGTCATCCGAACCCTGGTGCACACCAAACAAGTGGACCGAGACCCCAGAAAAGATGGGTGTTGCTCTGCTTCCAAACAAACTCTGGTGATATTCGACAGAAATATGAACGCAACACAGACCAAAGAGATCAAAATGAACCAAAACCAGGATATGAAGTCACAAGATACGACCCTAAAAACGACAGAATGCTGAAGCATACTTGTTTTTCTCGTTTTAGTTGCGATGTTGCCATCACAGTTCGGTACAGGCGTCAGAACCGCGTCTCCTCGCAGCAGATCTTTGCTTGTGTGCAACAGAGAAATTCCTGCCGCTGTTTTGACACCTTTTTTATAAACTCTTCACGAATTCACAGCTGGTCAAAATGCCATCATCCGTAAGCACATACAATGAGCGCATTTAGCCCAGAACACAGTGTTGTTTCAGTCTTAAAAATGACAGTGTGAACATTAATCGAACCAGGACTAAATGTATTCTTTTCTTTTTTTGGTCCAGACCAAAAGAACCGAACTACAAGTGTGAACACACCCTTAGTCAGGCCAACATTTTATTTTACTTTATTTTTCTTTTCTTTTCTATAGTTAAAATCAGAGTCATACCAATTTCAATTCATTTAATTCTACTTCCTAACATTCACATTTGATTTGCAATTCCTAATCCTGTTTGCTATTCAATTCAAATTTAACAGATAATTCAATAATGTGCCAATGTCTCTAAATGCGGTTTATTATTGTCTATTGTACATTCAAGTCACACGTTACTCTGAATTAAAATAAGGTGGATAGGAATGGCTGTATCTTTAAAAGAAAAATTGCTAGTGATTATCCTCATTTGTGAGTCGCGTTGGATAAAAGAATCTGTTGAATGAATAAATGTAAATCACTATTATGCCTAGACATATTCCTCATCAAGTCCACTTCCTATGCCATCTCATTTCAGTTTGTCCAAAGCTTCAAACTCAGTCCCTTCTTCCAGATCCAGTCACTGAGGCCCTCTCAGAACCGCTGTTGCCACATTAACGCCGGTTGCTAAGAGACCCAAAAGATTCCGGAATCCCCATGTGCCCCATCCAAGCCCACAGCCATTTAGATGGAGTTCTGCTTTCCCAGCTTCGGTTACTGAGGGAAGGAAATTGGTATTTTGGAGGAGAGGAGAGTACCAGAATGAGAGAGAGAGAGAAAGCAGGAACTCTTAGCTGAAAACATCCCACAATCCATCTTCTGCCATGGTAGCCAAATAGTCAAGCCCATAAACAAAGACAACATGAAGAGTGATCAGCAATAATGAGCTGTTTGAAATGGCCGCCGGCCTTCTTTTGGCCCAACAAAGTAATAAAACAGTTAAAAATCGACCAGACAGGCGGAATGACTGCGAATAGTGAAGAGAACGAGGCACTTCAACAGTGATTGCTCATTGAAAATGTTGGCCAAACTGCTTCTTGGAAATTCAGTGGGTAGAAACCTGCACAAGGATAACACATTGGCAGAAACCAGTCCACAATAGCTACTTCTGAACGAAATTCTGATTTTTTTTCAGATGGTAGAACAAAAGCAGAGCCATGATGAAGCTATCTGAAGTACATGCCATCTCTGGTCTTGTTATGGAACATTTCTTATCACGTCATGCTCAGCGGTTATCCAATAATTGCTAAACTGGTGGTGTGTCAGTGGTGGCGGATGTTAAGCTTTGGCTGGAGCTTGTCTACAAATTCCACTGAAGTTATAAATCAGTGCCGGGTCCGATATGTGGCATCCGTTCCTACGCAACACAAACAAAACTACATTAAACAAGAGACGCCCCACCACTCACAGAATACTAAACGCGAGGATTAGGAAGGTAAATAAAGAGCAATGTGTTCTTCTGTCTCTCAGTCTGACGGATGGTGGACCTGCTGTGGTTTTGCTGAGAATGAATCACAACACCCCACGATAACAACACTCGGTACCGCCTGACATGTTAGCATCATTGTATCCACAATCTGATTTGCAACAACATTCCTATCAAACAATTCAGTTTCAGGTTTGGAGTTGAGGTCATCAAGAACATCTGAATCATCATTCGTTCCACTATGAGTTCATGGGTTAGTTATATGGTTGTGATTATATACTGATAGACACATCAATTTTAGAACTCTTATGTTTTAGCTTATGATTGTTTGATAGAAATGTTTGCAGGACCAACAAAAGATGTTAATCAAGGAAAAGCAGGACGAACATCATGCGTAACCCATTTTGCTTATGTAATGCAAATGTTTCCAAGTGAAACAGGATGTTTAACAACAAAAAAAAGAAAATATACATAAATATATAAATAATAATTTTATCAAATTGGACAGTTAAAAGTTGCAGTTTCATAACAAAATGGAGCCAATGGACTGAAGATCAGTTATTATAACAATTATTTTTAAAATCTATTCTTATTTTAATATCCATACTAAAATATTTTTTTAATTAGTTAAAATATACATAGAGAACCATTACTTTTAGATATTATATTATATTATTATAATTATTCATTATATATATATATATATATATGTGTGTGTGTGTGTGTGTGTGTGTGTGTGTGTGTGTGTGTGTGTGTGTGTGTGTTGACTTAATAATAATAATATTATTTTATTATTAATATTAAAACTAATTGTGGTCATGGCCTACATAAAAAAAGGAAAGTATTTCCAGAACCAGACTATTTTTTTTTCTTTGGAATAATGGATAAATCGTTCACAATAAGACCTGAATTGCATAAAAAAAATAAACAGGGACAATTTTAAGTCTGCTTACAAGGAGCAGGAAGATGGTATCACTGTATAAACATGGCATTGCTGATAAATGTAGCAGAACAGCTGTTTGGGCTTGTTATGATATGGGGCATGTGATACTGCCATGAATATCTGTTTCTTCTAAGTACTGAACATTACAGGACAAAAAAATAACATGGTGTATGTGTGCAGTGTCAGCCAAATCCACTGATAAAATACAGCTCAGGGTATGACCTCTGGACCCTGCTCATATCAAACAGTGAGATGTGACTTAATGATCCAAATGGTCAGCTCCTGTTCTGACACCCTCAATGTGGAACACATCTGCAAATGAATTAGCAACACTGGGGTCAGAAGTTAAAGTATTTAATCACACTGTGCCCGTGGGGCTAGTGCCATGGCCTTGTCGAACTATGCCTCCATCAATTTAAATGCCTCATTGTCATGACGACGGCACCACAGGGCACAGGCTCAGGGGTCAACAGAGAGGCGTTTGATGGCCATCTCGTGAAATATTGACCCCTGCGAGAAACGGGATTCACGGAACCTAAATGGCATGAACGTGATGGAACAGGACGTGGTGTCATAAAGGGGAGAGGGAAATGCGAGTGTGAAGAGGATGTGACTGTAGTTAAAATGCAGTTGTGCTGATAAACAGCATCTGTGGTCGATCACAGTCAATATGCAACAGTGCAAAGCTGCTCCAAACAACTGCTACTAAAGGATTGGGTCTCATTTTGGAAAGAAAAGCTTTAAAATCTCAAGTGTTTCTCAGGACAACAATAAGATTTCATTGAGAGATAATGGAGAGTTTGCCTTAAGTTAAATCTTCCTCTCCTGAGAAAAAAGCCTAATAATCTCATCTGAGTCTCCTTTAGAGTTTAGGAACAGGAGATCAAACTGTGCTCAGATTTGCAAAAAGAAGTCAGATCTTATTTCAAACATGGCAACTCTTGGAATAGTTTTAGCATGTTATTGAATATGGCGATGTTAATGTATTTGGTCTTGGCGGACTAGATCTGTATGCTGTTGCTGCTGTTGATTATTGCTGCTGCTGCTGCTGCTGCTGCAGAGAAAATATGGACTTGCTACTGCTAATAGATACACAGACTCACTGCTGTAAGCATGTAAGATATGCTGCTGCTGCATAAACAGACATAAATAAATTCTGTAGCAGATCTAGGCAGGTGGAGCTGGGGGAGGTGGAGGGTTTCAGAGGAACTCTGATAGCGGGTTGCAGGACTACAACAAACACTGAACCAGACTATTTAAATGCTGAGCAAGCAATCTCATTGGCTGCAGGATTAGCAGAGGCCAATCAGCTCGTGCCATGCAGTAATGATGTGATTGCTTGCAGAATGCATGTAAAGTACCTGTCAGCCGTTTCATGACTGAACTAGATATTTATCCAAAGGAATATACCATAAGAGACATTGTGAGATATAAATAGAAAAAAACAACAACAACAACAACAAAAAAACTAAATAATATATGATAAATAAACAAATACTATATATATATATATATATATATATACATATATATAAATTAAAATTAAAAATAAATAAATAAATACCGTTTGATATGCTTCTCTTTAAATCACAAAAGTTACTGCTCCCTAAGAGTTGAAATTCTCAAAAGTTGAAACTCTAAAACATCTTTAGCACATCTGCACATCAAGATGTTTCAGCATAATCTAAGAAAACACCTTCTGCTGGCAAACAACACATCCAGAGCACCTATCATAACATCTAACCCTGAGAACTGTGCGTCTTCTTCCAAAAGACAGTTTGAGGAAAAACAGACAGCTTATTTCTTTTGGTCAGCAGGTTCACTTGAGTATTACGACCAGGTGCTGAAACAAAAGACACCTTCAGCTTAAAGTCCCCCATTACGGTTTACTTCTGAGGTAAATAAATAAAGAGACGTGAGTGTGTGCTCTTCATATGATAGTAGCAGAGAAAGGGTGGTGTGCTCTGGTTCCACAAGTTTACATATTTACAGATAAGCACCGTGGCAAAACTGGGCATGTGTTTGGCCTGGCATGTGCAACCAGAAACAGAGGAAGAAAGCAAACCAAGAGGGAACTGGAAGGAAAGAGAGAGCAGAAGTTGGCTTTGTCTTGCATAAAAACAGATGCAGTAGCTGCAGTACCAAAACCAAAAACATTTCCAAGACTGGAGGTCTAATCGCGTTGACCCCTCTTCTCCTCCACTCTTAATGCCCCTGAGCAGTTGTTTTCTACAGCAGTTGCTCTGTTGTGGTAGATTGCAGTGTTGTCTATTTGCCAGATTCACTCTCTAGTTGTCAGAAAATCAACATTTTACACATTACATAGAAAAGTGACAGGTGTTATATTAGTGTGCATTTACAGTCCAAGACTTAATGCGCAGATCTATTTTGACACACAGGATTAGATTTTTTTTCGTATCATACGTTGCCATCAAGTTTATGGCTTCAATCCCGCATTTAAATATGGTTGCCAATCCAGAAACTATGCAGTGTGTGTCTAGAGAGAAAAAAAAAGTTTTATTCAAATTGTGAATGGGTTGTAAACAGAAAGCAAGCAAAGAGCACTCCCTTGAAGCTATCTGCAAAAACACCAGTTATAATCAATAAAGTTGTCTATGCTGTCCAATAAATCTCTAATTTACATTGTGTTTACAATTTGTTGGTTATACACTCTTAAAAGTTCTTTACTGGCATCTATGGTTTCATAAAGAACCCTTAACATCCATTGAGCTGACCGGATTGGTCATTTGGCTCACATGCTCTGTGATTAGCTACAATGCTCAATGCTGCAAAAAACATTTGTTAATAGAAACCTTTGGTGGTCTTCACAGAGCACTCAAACAAATACGCACGAGAGCGTTAAAAAAGCATCCGCCTACCAGCTGTCATAGCCACGTGACAAAAAAGGGGGGTGAAATTGTCTTTATAAGTGAAACTTTTAACATTATCGCATAATACACAATATTCCCTATATTGTCAGCAAAGATATCACACTAGGGCCAGATTTACTAAACAGGGCAAATTAGCGTGAGAGAGCAATTCCAAAAAAGCACCAATAGTAGTGGAAGTTCTGCGTGTGATCTACAGTACTGACGACGTGCAAATTAAAGAACACAGGATCATTTCCATAATGACCAACACAATCTACCAAGAGCAGCGCAAATTAGTGTCTGCTTTAAGACATGCTTTTTTTGGGCGTTAAATAATGGCGCAATTACCAGTAAATTGACTAGCGCAAACATTAGTAAATCACCTTGCATGATTCATTTACATACTCTCCTCTCATAAATTCTGCGTCTGAAAGGGAAACTCCTATAAATGCATATGCAATAAGGTCAGATGCAAAAAAAAAAAAAAAACTTTCCACACATCTTCAGAGCTAATTTTTCACTGCGTGTCTTTAGTAAGTCCTGACAGTAGTTTTTTTTAACACCAAAAGGGTTTGCGCTGGTGGAAACTGTTAGTAGATCTGGCCCATAATGTATCGCCCAGCCATACTAACAGCTAATGTATAACTTAATGAATAGCTATAGACCTCCATGATTGTGGCAGTTTTACAAAACAATATGTGCTGAAATGTGCTGTTCAAACTGTTTAAACGATCAGAGACTCCTGTTAAAAATTTTCAGACATTTCATTTTTGACACAAAGTCTCAGACAGAGGCTATGTTTACACTGTGAGTTTTTGGGATTGACAAACGCATTTACTTACAGGTGTAAGTCTTGAAATGTCCCGTTCAAACAGCAACTTACAATAGTATCTCGAATACTGTCTGTATGAACATGCAACGGGAGTCAAGCCTGTATTCTTTTACCAGTACACATAGCGACAGTGACCAAAGTAATATCAAAGATGGCAATGTCCATAAAACTGAAAAGTGTTATTACTTTTAATATAACAAGAGTACAATTGAGCCGTCAAATCTTCATTAACCATCAACAGCTTTTATATATGGGAGAAGAGCGGAGCATTTGAGTCACACATAGAACTCAAAACTGATGGGAACAGTGACTGGATCTAAAACCTTCAGATGACACAGCTCATATATCTGTTGCTTTAAGTTACCAAAACCATTACATTAAAACCCACAACACACTGTAGACGCGGGTTTGTATTGCGCAGAGAGGCTCGTACTGTATGACATGACAGACAACTAGTTTTCCAGCCCAGTCCGGTTATGTTCACACAGCTGAGAACTGTAGTGGATTTTTCCCTAAACCTAACTATCTGGGGCATCTCCAAATCAACACCCAACTGATCTTAATATCTGTGGCGTCTCCAAATCGACACCAATACCTTATTCTGGGGCGTCTACAGTACAAATCGACACCCAATTCCTAAAACTGGGGCGCCTACTAATCGACACCCAATACCTTTATACTCTAGCTCTTGCGTCTTCATTCAACAACTGGCCGAGTTTCTAACTAACTTGCTTCCCTAAACTAGCTTCCTGTGCAGGAATAAATCGACAAACAGACCTGCAAATGTCCTTTAAATGCTTTAATCACGGCCAGGAGATCTTCCCGAGCAGTTCTCAGGGAATCTCTCCCAAGAAGCAAGGCCGGAGGATCTCAAACAAATTCCATTGAGAATCCCACCAGAAAACACAGATACAACAGTTTTTATAGAATCGAGAAAACAAATAAGACTAACAAGTCACCTTCAATATGATTGGCTCAATTGGTTCAAAAGCCCCAACCTTTTTCCTCTGTCACTGGCACAAGCAAACTCTGTTTTAATGATGACTTCATTTGTTAATCACAAGATTCTAACAGACTGTCTAGTTTCATTTCCCAAACTATGTTATTTATACATACATACGCACACAGTCAAAGTCACAAGTTTTCCAATTGTTTCGTACAGTACATCCTGTTCAAATGTTAGATGTTAAATAAGGTTAGATGTTAGAAACATGGTTAGTTTAAAATACAGTTTAACATTTCTACGACAGAATGCAGTTGTAAGTCCTGAAAATGTACGGGTGTGAGTTTGGTTACAGACTGCGGTTGTCACTCCTGTAAATAACTGAATTGTGTGTGAACATAACTGTATTAAAGGAACAGTTCACTAAAAAATGTAAATTCTGTCATCATTTACTTACTGTGCCATCAAGTTGTTTCAAACTTGTATGAATTTCTTTCTTCTGCTGAACACAAAAGAAGATATTTTGATTAAAGGAGAACTCCGGTCAATTTTAACATTGAGCTAATTTTTTGGGAAATTTGGAGTGCTGTCAGTACAGAGAACAACGACAAAAATCGGTGTTGCCTACACCTTGTTATCCTCTTTTTAAAATTTGCACCCTGTTGACTTTAATGGGGCAAGTTTTTAAACCTGTTTTTAGCCTCTTAACATCTTTGATGTGTCACTACAAGTGCATCAGCCATGTGAGTGATTCCTTCAGAGTGATCACGGGTGAATCTGACTGCAGTAGATGTGAAACATATTAATAAAAGTGATGTTAATTCAGCCAGCGCACATACCTGTACCTGTATTCCACAGTAATCGATTGTCGAGTTCATGCGCATAGGTTTAGTTACCTATGATCACGCGCGTGAACTCCACAATCGATTGCTGCAGGTTTAAAACTTGCCCCATTGAAGTCAACAGGGTGCAAATTTTAAAAAGAGGATAACAAGGTGTAGGCAACACCGATTTTTGTCGTTGTTCACTGTACTGACAGCACTCCAAATTTACAAAAAAATTAGCTCAATGTTAAAATTGACCGGAGTTCTCCTTTAATGTCGGTAACCAAACAGTTGATGGACCCCCTTGACTTCCATAGTATTTCAATAGGGTACATCAACTTTTTGTGGTTACCGACATTCTTCAAAATATCTTCCTTTGTGTTCAGCAGAAGAAAGAAATTCATACAGGTTTGAAACAACTTGAAGGCGAGTAAATGATGACAGAATTTTTGATTTTTAAGTGAACTATTCCTCAAAATACAGTCAAATACAGAGCTAGCAACCGTATTGTGCTGCTGTGTGAATGCGACCAGTATGTGTTTGAGTTACAAATCTTTTAAGTGCACTGCCATAACAGCTGGTCTTGCTGTCTGAGAGATGTGATCAATGCTACAGGTGTCAGACATTTTAAAGTCAGACCTGTGGCCTTTGGAGAAATGCAGAATGATGGATGAGCAGCATTCTTCATATCTCGTCTCCCCTCCCAAACAGTTTTGCTCTCACTGACCTAGTCTCTTTCTACCCTGGAATGTTTTTCAGCCGCTGATAAAGGGATGTCCTCTTCTCTTCATGTACCCTGTTTTTTTGATGTGTGGCACCCTGAAGTGCTAACCGAAGATTAGGGGAAATTGGTGCGGGAGAGCAAGATGGCTGCTGGAAGGCCCAGCGGGGTGATTTTAGTGACGAGTGAAGATTGGGTTTCAAAGTGGTTGAGAAATGCTACAGAGACGAGGTCTACGCTGAACCCGTGGGTCATGTGTTATGGCTCTGAGCAGAAAAGAAAGGCCATTTTGTGGCCATTTTACCGATGATGGAATGGTAGGTACCACCTCAGCACCTGCATTTGAGACAGTCTGAGAAGGTCATACAATCTCTCTGTACCCCTGGGTGGTCTCTGTGGTCATTTCAACACCTGAGTATACGGATGACATCATGTGACTGTTTGTGAGGTCTAGAAGGCTCCTTTTAGCATTTGCTCTGGACCTAAAATTCTTTTCCATGCAACTACTTACACTAACATTACTAATCTTAACATATCCTGGATATAAATAGGTAACAAGGAGGTCCATAACCATTCTCATCCATCTCAATAGCAGTTGCTCGGCTGCTGCAGGATTGCAGATTGATTGTATTGTTCCAGATGTACAATACCAGTGAAAAGTTTGGGGTTGGTTTTTATATTTTGAAAGTCTCTTATGCTCACCAAGGCTTCATTTATTTGATCAAAATACAGTAAAATTAGCCTAGAAATCTAGACGCACCCTAGCGGCAGCAAAATGTATTTTGCAGCCAGGGTAGTCTAGCAACTCCCCATTGACTTTCGAGCTGCAAAAACCTAAATTGGGTCAGGTCAATCACGTCGTGTATAGAGTAGGCGGGGCGGGCTTAAAGGAGAACTCCGGTCAATTTTAACATTGAGCTCATTTTTTTGTACATTTGGAGTGCTGTCAATACAGAGAACAACGACAAAAATCGGTGTTGCCTACACCGAGTTATTCTATTTTAAAAATTTGCACCCTGTTGACTTCAATAGGGCAAGTACTAAACCTGCTTTTAGCCTCTTAACATCCTTGATGTGTCATTACAAGTGCACAGAAAATGTGAGTGATTCCTTCTGAGTGAACACGAGTGGATCTGACTGCAGTAGATGTGAAAGAAATGTATAAAAATGATGTTATTTAAGCCAGCGCAAATACCTTTGTTTACATCCTGTTTTCGGGTGAAGTCCAAAGTAGTCGATTGCCGAGTTCACGCGCGTGATCATAGGTACTAAACCTATGCGCGTGAACTCGGCAATCGACTACTTTGGACTTCACCCGAAAACAGGATGTAAACAAAGGTATTTGCGCTGGCTTAAATAACATCATTTTTATACATTTCTTTCACATCTACTGCAGTCAGATCCACTCGTGTTCACTCAGAAGGAATCACTCACATTTTCTGTGCACTTGTAATGACACATCAAGGATGTTAAGAGGCTAAAAGCAGGTTTAGTACTTGCCCTATTGAAGTCAACAGGGTGCAAATTTTAAAAATAGAATAACTCGGTGTAGGCAACACCGATTTTTGTCGTTGTTCTCTGTATTGACAGCACTCCAAATGTACAAAAAAATGAGCTCAATGTTAAAATTGACCGGAGTTCTCCTTTAACATAATAACAACAG
This sequence comes from Scardinius erythrophthalmus, assembly GCF_964197995.2. Taxonomy (NCBI): domain Eukaryota; kingdom Metazoa; phylum Chordata; class Actinopteri; order Cypriniformes; family Leuciscidae; genus Scardinius; species Scardinius erythrophthalmus. The sequence goes on from NC_138229.1 coordinate 8,534,325, forward strand.
AGTTGCGACGGTTACCTGCCACTTGAAAACAAAGAATGACGGCTGCTGGAGAACGGTCTTTCGAATCGGCTTTGTCCGCGACTCTGGAGGACTTGGAGTTAAGTTTTTCTTTGATAAAAGAGCATAGAACGGCACTTAAGTCATTCTTTAAAAAAGGAAGATGTGTTCGTAGTTTTGCCGGCCAGATATGGCAAAAGTTGAATCTATCAAATAGCTCCGCTGTTGTGAAAACGCTCTGGTTGGTTGAAGCGCTGTCCTATTGCGTGCAGAGTGAATTTGAAAGACAGACGTTTATTCCGCCCCTCGGATTGAGCCGTGTCTATGGTGAGTTGCCAGACGTAACATCTTGATGTAGGTCTGGCTTGCCAGGCTACAGAAAAATGATAATATTGTGAAATAGAATTACAATGTAAAATAATTATTTTAAAATGTAATTTATTCCTGTGATGCAAAGCTAAAGTTTCAGCATCATTACTCCAGCCTTCAGTGTCACATGATCCTTCAGAAATCATTCTAAAATGCTGAATTGCTGCTCAAGAAACTTCTTATTATAATCAATGTTGAAAACAGTCGTGCTGCTTAATATTTTTGTGGAAACTGTGATAAAAACAATTTCAGGATATCTTGATGACATTGAAAACATTATAAATATATTTCTCATCCATCTCAATAGCAGTTGCTCGGCTGCTGCAGGATTGCAGATTGATTGTATTGTTCCAGATGTACAATACCAGTGAAAAGTTTGGGGTTGGTTTTTATATTTTGAAAGTCTCTTATGCTCACCAAGGCTTCATTTATTTGATCAAAATACAGTAAAATTAGCCTAGAAATCTAGACGCACCCTAGCGGCAGCAAAATGTATTTTGCAGCCAGGGTAGTCTAGCAACTCCCCATTGACTTTCGAGCTGCAAAAACCTAAATTGGGTCAGGTCAATCACGTCGTGTATAGAGTAGGCGGGGCGGGCTTAAAGGAGAACTCCGGTCAATTTTAACATTGAGCTCATTTTTTTGTACATTTGGAGTGCTGTCAATACAGAGAACAACGACAAAAATCGGTGTTGCCTACACCGAGTTATTCTATTTTAAAAATTTGCACCCTGTTGACTTCAATAGGGCAAGTACTAAACCTGCTTTTAGCCTCTTAACATCCTTGATGTGTCATTACAAGTGCACAGAAAATGTGAGTGATTCCTTCTGAGTGAACACGAGTGGATCTGACTGCAGTAGATGTGAAAGAAATGTATAAAAATGATGTTATTTAAGCCAGCGCAAATACCTTTGTTTACATCCTGTTTTCGGGTGAAGTCCAAAGTAGTCGATTGCCGAGTTCACGCGCGTGATCATAGGTACTAAACCTATGCGCGTGAACTCGGCAATCGACTACTTTGGACTTCACCCGAAAACAGGATGTAAACAAAGGTATTTGCGCTGGCTTAAATAACATCATTTTTATACATTTCTTTCACATCTACTGCAGTCAGATCCACTCGTGTTCACTCAGAAGGAATCACTCACATTTTCTGTGCACTTGTAATGACACATCAAGGATGTTAAGAGGCTAAAAGCAGGTTTAGTACTTGCCCTATTGAAGTCAACAGGGTGCAAATTTTAAAAATAGAATAACTCGGTGTAGGCAACACCGATTTTTGTCGTTGTTCTCTGTATTGACAGCACTCCAAATGTACAAAAAAATGAGCTCAATGTTAAAATTGACCGGAGTTCTCCTTTAACATAATAACAACAGAGTTGCGACGGTTACCTGCCACTTGAAAACAAAGAATGACGGCTGCTGGAGAACGGTCTTTCGAATCGGCTTTGTCCGCGACTCTGGAGGACTTGGAGTTAAGTTTTTCTTTGATAAAAGAGCATAGAACGGCACTTAAGTCATTCTTTAAAAAAGGAAGATGTGTTCGTAGTTTTGCCGGCCAGATATGGCAAAAGTTGAATCTATCAAATAGCTCCGCTGTTGTGAAAACGCTCTGGTTGGTTGAAGCGCTGTCCTATTGCGTGCAGAGTGAATTTGAAAGACAGACGTTTATTCCGCCCCTCGGATTGAGCCGTGTCTATGGTGAGTTGCCAGACGTAACATCTTGATGTAGGTCTGGCTTGCCAGGCTACAGAAAAATGATAATATTGTGAAATAGAATTACAATGTAAAATAATTATTTTAAAATGTAATTTATTCCTGTGATGCAAAGCTAAAGTTTCAGCATCATTACTCCAGCCTTCAGTGTCACATGATCCTTCAGAAATCATTCTAAAATGCTGAATTGCTGCTCAAGAAACTTCTTATTATAATCAATGTTGAAAACAGTCGTGCTGCTTAATATTTTTGTGGAAACTGTGATAAAAACAATTTCAGGATATCTTGATGACATTGAAAACATTATAAATATATTTCTCATCCATCTCAATAGCAGTTGCTCGGCTGCTGCAGGATTGCAGATTGATTGTATTGTTCCAGATGTACAATACCAGTGAAAAGTTTGGGGTTGGTTTTTATATTTTGAAAGTCTCTTATGCTCACCAAGGCTTCATTTATTTGATCAAAATACAGTAAAATTAGCCTAGAAATCTAGACGCACCCTAGCGGCAGCAAAATGTATTTTGCAGCCAGGGTAGTCTAGCAACTCCCCATTGACTTTCGAGCTGCAAAAACCTAAATTGGGTCAGGTCAATCACGTCGTGTATAGAGTAGGCGGGGCGGGCTTAAAGGAGAACTCCGGTCAATTTTAACATTGAGCTCATTTTTTTGTACATTTGGAGTGCTGTCAATACAGAGAACAACGACAAAAATCGGTGTTGCCTACACCGAGTTATTCTATTTTAAAAATTTGCACCCTGTTGACTTCAATAGGGCAAGTACTAAACCTGCTTTTAGCCTCTTAACATCCTTGATGTGTCATTACAAGTGCACAGAAAATGTGAGTGATTCCTTCTGAGTGAACACGAGTGGATCTGACTGCAGTAGATGTGAAAGAAATGTATAAAAATGATGTTATTTAAGCCAGCGCAAATACCTTTGTTTACATCCTGTTTTCGGGTGAAGTCCAAAGTAGTCGATTGCTGAGTTCACGCGCGTGATCATAGGTACTAAACCTATGCGCGTGAACTCGGCAATCGACTACTTTGGACTTCACCCGAAAACAGGATGTAAACAAAGGTATTTGCGCTGGCTTAAATAACATCATTTTTATACATTTCTTTCACATCTACTGCAGGCAGATCCACTCGTGTTCACTCAGAAGGAATCACTCACATTTTCTGTGCACTTGTAATGACACATCAAGGATGTTAAGAGGCTAAAAGCAGGTTTAGTACTTGCCCTATTGAAGTCAACAGGGTGCAAATTTTAAAAATAGAATAACTCGGTGTAGGCAACACCGATTTTTGTCGTTGTTCTCTGTATTGACAGCACTCCAAATGTACAAAAAAATGAGCTCAATGTTAAAATTGACCGGAGTTCTCCTTTAACATAATAACAACAGAGTTGCGACGGTTACCTGCCACTTGAAAACAAAGAATGACGGCTGCTGGAGAACGGTCTTTCGAATCGGCTTTGTCCGCGACTCTGGAGGACTTGGAGTTAAGTTTTTCTTTGATAAAAGAGCATAGAACGGCACTTAAGTCATTCTTTAAAAAAGGAAGATGTGTTCGTAGTTTTGCCGGCCAGATATGGCAAAAGTTGAATCTATCAACTAGCTCCGCTGTTGTGAAAACGCTCTGGTTGGTTGAAGCGCTGTCCTATTGCGTGCAGAGTGAATTTGAAAGACAGACGTTTATTCCGCCCCTCGGATTGAGCCGTGTCTATGGTGAGTTGCCAGACGTAACATCTTGATGTAGGTCTGGCTTGCCAGGCTACAGAAAAATGATAATATTGTGAAATAGAATTACAATGTAAAATAATTATTTTAAAATGTAATTTATTCCTGTGATGCAAAGCTAAAGTTTCAGCATCATTACTCCAGCCTTCAGTGTCACATGATCCTTCAGAAATCATTCTAAAATGCTGAATTGCTGCTCAAGAAACTTCTTATTATAATCAATGTTGAAAACAGTCGTGCTGCTTAATATTTTTGTGGAAACTGTGATAAAAACAATTTCAGGATATCTTGATGACATTGAAAACATTATAAATATATTTGGTGTCACTTTTTAAGCTTTTATCAATTTAGTGTGTCCTTGCTGAATGAATCAGTTAATTACTTTCAAAAAAATCCTACAGACCCCAAACTTTTGTGTACCAGCCAAACCAAAACATAAGTTGCTTCCTCAAACAGTCTCATTAGAGGTACAAGCAACCCTTCAGGACATAGTGCCAGCATTCATTCTAAAACTGGGATAGCTAACAGTAGGCCCATATGTTATCCTTTTCTCCCAACCAGAATGATTAACTATCTAAACCAGCAGACAAACAGCTTCACGAGAAAGACCTTGTCAGATAGACCAGCACTGAACTAGCACAAACCAGCCATGGAAGCCCTGATGAAGGTGAGCTTTTGTTGTTAACTCACGGGGAGATGCCACAGACTCTCCGGAACCTTCACAACCGTCCTCATCATCACATTCGCCACTGCTCTCCCCACTGCCCGTGTCGTCCCAGGATTCCCTGTGCCCCACACCTGGCATGACCTCTTGGATCTCCTAAAAGGAAAAAGAAAAACACATCACATAAGTATTTATCAGTATAAAACGTATGTGCATTACATATAGAACAAGGTCTGATACATCCAAACAAATCTGAACAAATTACAATAACGTGTGAGAACAAGCAGACGATGATAATTTGCAGTCAGTTATATTTTTTTCTTGAAATTAACACTTTTATTCTGCACGGATGCATTTATATTGATCAAAAGTAAGGAAATTATAATATTACAAAATATTTCAGATAAATTCTGTTTTTTAAATTGCTTTCAGCAAAGAATCCTGAAAAAAACATGCATCACGGTTTCCAAAAAATATTAATGAGAACAACTGTTTTCAACGTTGATAAATATTACTTGAGCAGTAAATCACTATATTAGAATGATTTCTGAAGGATCATGTGACACTGAAGACTGGACTTGCTGAAAATTCAGCTTTGCCATCACAGGAATAAATTGCATGACAAAATATATTAAAATAGAAACCAGTTATTTTAAATTGATTTTGCTGTATTTTTGATCAAATAAATGCAGCCTTGGTGACCATAAGAGACTTATTAAAAAAAAACAAAAACAAAAACACACATTATAAAATCTTACCGACCCCAAACTTTTGAACAGTAGAGTATGTAGTAATAAATGAAAATTTGGACAGGTTTTGCGACTACATGCCCCCCCAAAAAAACATGGTAATGCCATAGTACTTTCTGTCTCAAGTGCAGTTTTGATGACGGAAATTGAAATATTGAGCAATATTAAATGACAGCTGGTAGTACTAACTCAACAGCGAAGCTACTGTATAAGCTAGGTTAATCCAAAAACGATGTTAAAAATATAGCTAGGTTAAACGACAGGTCTGACCCAGGCACATCTGCGAACACAGGGTGTTTGGCATTTCTAAATCAAGCCCTGGACACCTCAAGCACTGGTTTAGGGCCAGAGATGCTCCATGGAACGGGTGAAACTGGTTTATTATAGCACAAGCAAAGATATGTTTAACCTACACACACAAACTGTACATACAGTGGAGTCCAAAAGTCTGGGATTTGTCATTTCAACCTGGAAATAAACAAAGTTTTTCCTTTTCACCCAACTTTTCATTCGAATTATAATAAAAAATACATCATAGAGGCAATTTCACAAGTGGTCTCAGACTTTTGGACCCCATAGGCCTACATCCAGTAAAATCCATTTCACTGCCATATTAATCCTTCCACTGACATTTCACTTTAGATATTCCTTCTCGTTCAGTATAAGATTCTGACTATAGTAAAGTAAATCATTTGATTTTAATCTTTCACTACCTGCAGAGGACTAAATGTCACAACATACTTGCTATATACAATTCCTTGAAAGTCACTTTGCACAGAATTGCCCACTGGGGAAATAAATGTCAATGTAAAGGTCAAACTCACATGACCCTTTAACTTTTGAGTCAGCACTATCAGGAGCGGGCAGGCTGCACACGCTCACAGTGACCTTTCACCCCCTGCCCAGGGCTTACGAGTCAGCTAGAGACATGAAGCTATAGATAAATATAGCAGGTTGGCCAGGAGTTAGACACACAGATAAATATATATAGACGATATTAATGGACAGAAATGACAACGGCTCCACACACACGACTCAACCCTTACTGCTGGGATTTCTAACTTTGTCCTGACAAAGCACGTGGATGCCTTTCAGTCATGTGCAGATTGACGCAAACACAGATGATGACACGTAACCTAAACTGGTGCTCTGGAGAAAGTGTTTCAAACACTGCAAATGCACACACATGCACCCACTCAAACCTTTTTTTTTTCTTATTAATGACCTCTTATGGAAGCGCTGATGTAATAATATGCAAAATTATTGATATGACATAGGCTATATAGAATTTGGTCACACTTTAGATTAGGGTCATTAACTAACTATTAACTATGAATTTTGCCTCAATAAACTCCTAATTACTGCTTATTAATAGTTAGTATAGTTGTTAAGTTTAGGTATTGGATAGGATTAAGGGATGTACTGTAGAATATGGTCATGCAGAATAAGGCATTAATATGTGCTTTATAGGTGCTTGTAAACAGCCAATATCCTAGTAATATGCATGATAATAAGCAACTAGTTAATAATTGGACCCTAAACTAAAGCGTTACCAAGAATTTTATTTGAGACAGATTTTGATTCTGTGTACAACCTTTGAAATCAACAACAAAATCTATAAGTTTGTTATTTTACGCTCACCAAGTATGATTATATGGTTACTGGGAGTCATTTGCATTTACCAACCACTTTTTTTCCACTACTGTCCGTGCCATTATTAGAAAAGCCATTTGACCCTTTTGTGGGTCATGACCCACCAGTTGAGAACCACCAATCTAGAAATTGAGCGTACAACTTGCAGGTAAAAACTCCCGGTCATGATGGCAAATGCTTTTCAGCATCCTGATGCCAAATCTATTCCTGTCTGCTAATCTATTTTATTGGTTGGTACATAGTACTCCTGCATTGAGAACATGCCCTGCCACACTATCAATAGACAAACACACACTCGCTCAGCCCGGTACAGACACACACCTCCTCACCCCTAGCATAATGAAAGATATAATGGAAACATATCACGGAAAACAGGATTTTCTTTGAGCTAAGGAAATAATAGAGTTGGATGTACTATATACAGACATACTCTAACACACTGTTTTCCAGCCTACCTGATTTTAAGGGAACTGATTATGATTTCACACAATCAAGAAGTGTGTGACACAGAACTATAGGCAATTTTACTGTGTTTCCAAGCTGAGTGACAGAACAACTTTTGTTAGTCGGCAAACAAATCTTAAGTTAGCTATTCTCAATACAAACTATTTCTTTAAAAAAAATATATATATATCAGACTATTAAACCCATGGCTAATTACTAGAGAAAATGCTGTTTCTCAAACAACTAAGAATTGATTCAATTAAAGGCACAGAACAGATTTAAAGTGCACAATGATATTTGTATTGAAATCATTATAATCACCCCTGATATAATACTATGGTATTTGCTGTAGAAATGCAGATACAGGGTTCCTAATAAATATGAAAAGGTATGTAATTCAATGTTTTAATAATAAACAAACAATTCAGAGATGCAAGGTGCTCAATTCGGACTACTTCAACTTTATTTACACCTATATGCTTTGATTCATGTAAAGCAAAACTTTGCCTGTTCTACTCAAGTTTGCTTGATTCAATCATTAAGAACTATGAGCTATAAGCAACCGCATGACCGCCCATATTACTCTTCAAATAACATGAACAAGTATGTGCTTGCCAATCATAACAGAGGTCATTTACATAAAGAAGTTATAAAGACAGAAGAGGGTAGAAATTTGTCATTCAAAACTAAAATCGAGTCTGTTTAGAGAAAGAAAACTTACAGCCTGAATAGAAGTGACCTTTTAAATGTTACTCTGACACAGTATAAATCAAATAAATGGAATTTTACAGGAATCAAACCTAAATGTTCAAAATGAATAACTAATAAAGTCTATAAAAACATTTTACTTTCTGTACTCCATTAGGTCAAATAAAAGTCAACCACTGCTTATAAACAAGTCTCAGAAACGAGTATTTTTTATCAAAGCCCTTATAGACCAATTAACCTTGCAATCATGCAAAGTAGCCAAATGAATAATTGAATTACATATGCATGCGGTAATGGACTGGCTGGCAGTGTCGTGACTGAGTCAGCAAACCTGTGGAGATCTCAACCAATACGGACAGTCTCTAAAATGCATTAAATAGAAAGCACTCTGGACTCAGTTCTCGCTAAAGCTCTCTAATTAGACACACTGTAAAGAATTAATTAAAGAATAAAAGACTGCAGTGACCATGGTAACAGCTTATTAACTGTCTGAAGGCCTCTCTTTACTTACAATTATGTGAATGACAAAGCGACACATTATTGAAGCTGAAACTGCCAAGGTTGACAAGTTTAATTAAATATGTTCCAACATTGTTTTCAGAAACTGAAAGACAAGTAAAAAAAAAATGTTTTATGGCAATCAACAATTAACTTTCTGAACCTGGAATATTTAAGATAAAGGTGATGGAGTTGATTCATAGGGAACATTTGGAATTTAGATAACAGTTTTGGCCAACAAAGTTAATTGAAATTGTGCTTGTTAGACTATGAGATCTAAATTATTACAGAACTAAAGATCAACCAAATTAGGTGCCCTTAGATTTACTGCCCTTTTTGAGTATGGCCACCCTGTTGAGTACAGAGCAAACTGAGAAAGTCACATCTCACACTCTATATACTCAATAAGGCAGATATCATAATGGGAGTTCAATGTGCAACTAAAATCATCGCCTGTGTGTGTCCCTCTCTTCCTGTTCGCAAACGATCAGAGCCAAAATTCACATCCTAAGAGAACAACAATCACAGCTAGCCCTGCCATCTGCTCCAAGACGTTTCCAAAGTGAGATCGGACAGCCTCCAGGTTAAATATTGCAACGGGAACATTCCTGCAAAAGTCACTATTGATGCAAGCATGTGAACATCTACACAAACATCTACATAAAACACTGCAAAAAAAAAAAAAAAAAAAAAAAACTCTTAAACCGTATGAGTGTTGTCTCATGAAAATATCTAAGCATCTTTAAAATAATTTTATTTAAGCCTAAAACTCACAAAATCGTTATGCTTCAATTATGAAAACAAAACGTAATTCTAAATATATGGTAAACTACCATTCAAAGGTCAAGGGTTGGCCATCAAACCATCAACCTAACGTATGCCAATTCGCACAGTATTTTACTTTCAGTGTGGGCAGTGAAAAAAAAAAAAATAAATAAATAAAAAAAACCTTGACGCTAGACGATGAAAAAAACACAAAATCTGATCCGACTGTTCAGACTTTCCAAATCTGATTTTAATCGGATTTCAAACCACATGCAGATGTGGTTTATATCAAATCTCATGGGGTTTTTTTCTGCTGTTCAGACTACAATCTCAGGAAAAAAAATCTGATTTTTGCTGCCTGTCTGAACAAAGCCGATGTAAAGACATCTTGCTTGTCCAGCTTTTAAATGATAATATTTCATGTGTTAAAATAAGTAATCTGTAAGTTCAGAATGGTTCCGAGACTGGATGCATGAGGACGGAAATAAGGTCTCTCTTTTCCACTGTGGAATCGTCCAATAACAAATCAGGTACTTACTCCGTAAATGTTTTCAAAGCACTAACTCCTAAAAATATACAATAAACCACTCTAACCAGAAACCTTAAAAGACCTCAGAAGCTCTCTCATACACACACACAGGTCCAGTGGAATGTACAAGATTAAATTCCTTCCCATATGCACTAAAATTTCTATTCACCGCAAAGCCCAGGTTTCCAGAGTGACCGTTCCTCTTGTAAGAGCAGGTCGAGGTGTGTGTGTGTGTGTGTGTGTGTGTAAGTGGCTAATAGTTCATGCTGGTTTGTTGAACAAACCCCAGCAGGGTTCAAGAAAACACATTCCAGGAGTTAATGACCAAAATGAGGGTAAAATATTACATATTTACCACACCCTGGCATCCAGTGAGGGAACAAGAGAGAGGGAGTGAAAAAGGAAGAGAGACAGACAGAAGGAGAGAGAGAGAGAAAGTGATCGGGTTTATAAATCTGTGTGAGAGCAGGACAATAGCTCACTAGAGAGCTGACAAACATGCGAGAAGACATTCTTAAGACATTAAAGGGCAACAGAGCAGCAGTGTGTGCATGTGTGAGGCCAAGATTTCTTTCTCACGACTCCCTGAAGAGGGTTTTTGCTGCTTAGCACACACACACACACACACACACACAGTCCCACCCTCACACAGCCAGACTCCATCACCTCATGAGGACCAGTACAAGAGACTGCTGACAGAGAGATGGAAAGAGAAAGAGACAGACATAATAATGGAAAGACAGACAGATAGACAGACAAAGGTTACATAGACATAGAGAAACAGACAAGTAAGACAAGAAAGAAAGAAAGAAAGAAAGAAATAAAGAAAGAAAGAAAGAAAGAAAGAAAGAAAGAAAGAAAGAAAGAAAGAAAGAAAGAAAGAAAGAAAGAAAGAAAGAAAGAAAGAAAGAAAGAAAGAAAGAAAGAAAGAAAGAAAGAAAGAAAGAACAAATGAAAAACGAAGTGAAAGAAAGCAAGCAAGAAAGAGCAAAAGAAAGTTAGAGCAAGCAAGCGAGAAGCAAGAGCGAGTGAGCAAAAGAAAGAAAGAGCAAAAGAAAGAAAGAAAGAGAGATGAAAAAGAGAGCAAAATAACGAGCGAGTGAAAGAGTGAGCGAGTAAGCGAAAGAAAAAGCGAGCAAGAGAAAAAGAAAGAAGAGTGACAAACAGCAGTATGAAAGCCACAGAATGCCCTCTTTTTTCTCTCTGTCACGTCTCCAGCTCTCATGTTAGTGACATCCACTCCTGAAGGAAAAGGGATTTCACAGACATCAGAGCGCCTGGCAAACACGCTCACATTTTCCGCGGATGCAAACTATGTGCTGTTTGTATGGAGCCATTAGGGAGTCATGATTTCACATGAAGCTTTGTGAAATATTGTCCATCAGACAGTAAAAGAACATGATAGAACACTGTCAGGAGCGGCCAGTGGGCCATCAGAGGCCTGTGAGAGCTGAACATCAGATTATCATCTGAGAATCACAGAGAATCAAGCTGTATGGAATGAACAAGGATAACGAGACAAAATGAGTAGTGCAGAGGAGATGAGGAAGAAAAGAGAAGAAACAAGAGAAGAGAAGAGATGCAGTGAGGGGAGATGAGATGCAGTGAGAGAATAAGAGAGGACATGCAGTGAGAAGAGATGAGATGCAATGAGAAGAGAGGAGAAGAGATGATATGCAGTGAGAAGAGAGGAGAAGAGATGATATGCAGTGAGAAGAGAGGAGAAGAGATGAGATGCAGTGAGAAGAGAGGAGAAGAGATGATATGCAGTGAGAAGAGAGGAGAAGAGATGATATGCAGTGAGAAGAGAGGAGAAGAGATGAGATGCAGTGAGAAGAGAGGAGAAGAGATGATATGCAGTGAGAAGAGAGGAGAAGAGATGATATGCAGTGAGAAGAGAGGAGAAGAGATGAGATGCAGTGAGAAGAGAGGAGAGGAGAGGAGAAGAGATGAGATGCAGTAAAAGGAGAGAAGACATGCATTAAGAAAAGATGAGATACTTTCTCACAAAACTATTTTTAGTCTCAAATATTATTATTTTTTGCTATTGGTATGAAACTTTTTCTCTCAAATTTTTTTTTTCTCTCAGATCATTTATTTTCTCGCATGTAATAAAGACACAATTCTATCTCCATATTTGATGAGCAGTGCCTGACTGCTACTCACCCTCTTAAAAAACTATGCAGGCAGGTAGTGTGTACTTAGTTTGTCACACATGGCTTCTCCACTTTGGCCTAGTTTTTGTTGAATCAACCATGAGGTGTAATATGGCATGTGTTGTTGTTCATCTGAGGATGTATTTACCCAGTTTTAAGAACTGCCAAGGACCAGATGATTTTTTTTATCATGTCCTGATATGTAAAACCATAGAATTCAAAAGGGTGTCCTTTCTTTTTCACAAGACTGTATATATACAGTCAATATATATCACATATATATATTATCAATTATTTTTTGGGATTGCTGTACTTGACATTATTTAAATGTGGTTAATTGTCATAAAAAATACTATCATAATGCAAAAAAACTAAAATAAATACATAACAAGAATAAGACATTTTATATTATATTGATGATTAAATGTGATCCTTCTGTAAAGAATCTTGGTGTACAATTTTCTCATTAGCGTTTTGTCCAACAGGTTAACTAAGGGGCTCCCATTTATTTTATGCATTTACAAAAACAAACAAACAAACAATGAATCAAATCAGATTTTAAAGCTATACAACTTGAGGCAGTTTGTCTAAATAAACAGCATCCATGAATTCCACAATCATTTAAAATGCAAGAGAGAAAACAAGACAATTCCTCACAGACTAAATTAACAACATATTTACATTTATGTCTATTCATTTAGCAGAAGCTTTTCTCTGAAATGACTTACAAATAAGTTGACCAGGACAGCACAGGCTGGAACAGATGCGAAACATTCATTAGTTATTTAAGTGCTCTCAGATTCATAACACTCACAGCTTGATGCAAAAGCAATAAGCCTAAAAGGCCATGCGTTAAAGTACCTTTACTACAGTTAAAGAGCGCTACTAGGCATGACACATCACAGCAACATTATTTTAGAAATCAGTCATTTGTTTTCCAAAACAAAGATCTAAACATATTAAAAGTGCATAGCGCAATACTTGTTTTGAGATAATTTAATTGTTTTTTAACCACATAGACAAATAGGATATTATTTAATTTTGCTTAACTAAATGTATCTTAATGTTTACATATTTTTATTGAAAAATGATAAAATACTGCTTAAAATATGTTGTTTTTTCTGCAATAGAATTAAGCTAAAACTGAAATATTAATCACAGTAAACAATTCTACCACTAAGTACTTCATTAACCTAATTATATGCTGCTTACAAGCTACTCTCATTAATATGAATTCAACTAATGTGTAGTCACTGGTGTGCATATATCGGTTAAAGTGCAATGGCATTGAAAGTGGCTCATTTAATCCCTTTTTAATCTTCACTGGACTGTTGTTGATATTATGCCCACATTAAACTCAGATATGTTCATATATGTGATGCGCAGAAGACAGGCAGTAGTGAGTGTTGAGTGAGCTCTTTATAGAGCTGTAGATCTCTCTACCCACTTCAAACAGTGTGTTTTGTTCTCCCCGAGGCCTCAGACAAGAGACAAGCCTTTGATACGGAAAACGACTATGCTGCGGTCACACACACCTGATACCCTGCCGGTACAGAATGGGCCGTTAAGAAAAATACAGATCAAGTGATAAACCAGACTAACTGATCAACACACACATTTGACCCCAATCAGACAGATGACTGAAACAATCAACACTGCACACAGTGTGTGTGAGTGTAAGCATTGTGTGATATGGATAGGATATTTAAAGGTGAGGATTTCAGCACCAGGTTGTAACAAATGAAATAGAACGGTCAGAACAAAAAGAAAAATATATAAAGGAGCCTAAATGAACAGTTTACCCAGAATGAAAATGACCATCATGTACTCACCCCTCATGTTGTTGCAAAATTTCTTCCTTTAAAAAAAGATGTAAGGCAATGCTGTTCTGTAACATACATTAACATTTAATGCAGTCAGATGCTGTCAAGCTCCAAAAAAGAAAAAAAGGACCCAAGCACTATATTTGAAGTAATGAGTCAATACGATACTTACTCTAGAGAAAAACTCTCCCTGCTCCAAAGCTCCAACATTTCATGTGTAGTTTAAATTTGAATATGAATATGAAAATAATAATAAAATTGAACCTTCTGGGGTCTGAGGTGTTTTCTGGGCCCTGGGGGTGTTTCTGACATTTGTGCTTATTTCTGTTAATTAAAGCACTGTATTCAGCACAAACTCTGCTACAATAATATGTGAGCAGCATGTATGTAAAAGTTTGTATTTTTGAGAAAATTATTTGTATGTGTGGTTAGTGAATTTTTTAGTGAATCTAAGTCACTGAAATAAGGCCATAAAACCTCAATATAGCATTGTACAGGGTCAGAAATAAACTTTTCCATTAAGGGGCAATATTTGCTCGCTGGAATTGATTTCCAGAGTCTTTTTTTTTTAACCTTTGCCAGAGAAAATTTTATAATTACCTTATTTAATGTATCTGTGTTGTTGTTGTTGTTGTTTTTATGCCAAATACTTAAATTTAACCAATCAATCACAATGCTATAGAGTCTACACTGTTACCAATCAAATTTTTTTTAACATCAACAAAAGCCATCTTTATACTGCAAAGGTGGAACAGAAGCTGCATCTGACATGGCATTTATGTTTATGTACACAGACTGTGTAATGCTGCACATGTACTACTGTACATGTATTTACACAACAACTGCATAATGTAAATAGCCCATGAATTAAAAAACAGGAACTCAGAGGTGAAATATCATGACAAAAATCAGTAATGTTGATTCAATCGATATTGTGATAATAATGATTATTATATTATATATTATTAATGTTGATTAATAGAAAAAAAAATTGTGGGGAAAAAGGATGTCATATTCAAGCTAAGAATCGTTTATGAATTTGTTTATTTCTATTTATGGATAAGAAAATGAAGGCTTCACATTAGTTATTTCAGTAGCATGAAAAACAAAACGGTTATTCAAACTGGGAAGAAAGAGAGCAAAGAACACTGAAGCGGTCCATGACTTAAGTTAAGTTAAAATGCATTTTCGCAAAAACTACCATTATAATCGCTGAAGCTGTCTACACTGCAAAATGAATCTCTTACTTGCATCTTTTCAGCACTTTGTTGTTTATGACAACAAGAGAATTCACAAATTCAGATTTAGAATTCAGTCAGTGAGCGCACGCACTGAACGACTCCTACGTTCTCTCTACGGTGACGAATCAAAACTCTCTGATTGGACATTCCATTCATAAGCTCAACAGAAACGTGTGTGATTGGTTAATGCTCAACACTACAAACCCCACGTAAAAAGAAATATGATGCAACATAAGCAAATCTACTATATTTACAAATCTACATAAATCTACGGAGCCCCTATAGGGACGTGGTGGTGGTGGAAAAAAATTTGTGATGGGAGAATTTTTTTTTTCAAATCTTTTGCGTTCCCTCGCAAAACTTTCGCGTTCCCATGCTGAAAGCGTGAAAAGGTTTATGGGAGGAGGATTATTTATGCAAGATTATTTATAAAATTTGCGCTATTCATTATATTGGTATTTGCGCCATTATTTACCACCACCACCACCACCACCCCCCCCTCCCTCAAAAAAAATTTGCGCTGCTTTTGGTAGATTGAGTTAGTCATTATGGAAATGATCCCGCTGCGTCTGTGTTCATTAATTTGCGTGTCATCAGTAGATCACGCGCAGAACTTTCCACTCCCATCTGTGCTTTTACGGAATTGTGCTCTCACGCTAATTTGTCCTGTTTAGTAAATCTGGCCCTATACCTCACTTACCACTTACTTTCATTGTTCTAAAAAATAGCCTCTTGCTAAACTTCTCCTTTCATGTTCCATGGCAGAAAGTTAGTCAGACAGGTTTGGAACAGCATGAGAGAGAAAAACTTCTGAAAGAATTTTCATATTTGGGTGAACTATTCATTTAATTTATGTGTTAACTCGAGAACAAAATCCACACAAATGTACTGGCAGTCCAAACAGGATGGCTAATAAATGAGTTTTCTGTAATACAGTAAAGCAGACTTTCTGTACAGCAGGTGTTAGAGAACAGTAGTGCAGCAGGTCAACACTAGCCAAGGTCTAAAAGTGAAAACCTCTTCTCCATATAGTCTACATTTACACTCATGGGTGTGATGACATGCTGTGTGTGTGTTGAAAAACACACAAACACACACCATAAGAACAGAGATGCTATTGAGTCTCCACACCCAAAAGCAGCTGTGCCGCTGGCCTGTCCTCCAGATTCCTTCAGGGATATTTACGGGGAATCAGACATATTTATTAAGCTTTAATGGGAGGGGCAAAACAAGAGATGTGAACAATACGTCTCTAATAATGATTTCGAGCTGCACCAAAAACTAACCCCAGTGTGAAAAAAACCTCCCTAACAGTTTTCTAGTAAGTGCCTATCAATGACAACCTCGAGATCACCTCAAGCCTCTTGACTGACACGTTATACTTTTATACACACGTTAAGTCACTCTGATATGAGTGTGTGAGAGAGTCTACAGTATGTGTGTATGAGGCAGACTAAACCGTCTGACAGCGTGCTCCATTTTACTATCACTGCAAAAGAAGGTATGAATGAATGAACGGACAAAAAAGAAAGTGAGAAGGAAACTGCAACGGAAAGTATGAGCAGATTAAATAGTTAAAGAAAAAGAAATAAAGAAAGAAAAAGCTAGAGAAAGATTGAAAAAAGACTGAAAGAAAAAGAAGAGCAAAAGAAAGAGCGAAATAAATAGAGAGCAAAAGAAATAAATAGCAAGATAAAATCATAAAGTAATATTAAATGAAAGAGCAAAATAAAAAGAAGAGTGACATAAATAGCTAAATAAAGTTAAATAATGAAAGAGACAAAAAAGAAAGAAAGAAAATAGCAAAATAACTAGAGTGAATAGGGCGAAAATAAACAAATCTACAGAAATAGAGTGAAAGAATGAATGAAAAACCAAAAGAATGAATGAAAGAGTGAAAGAAAGAAAAACAAAGCGAAAGAAAAACAGAAAGAAAGTGAAAGAAAGAAAGAGCAAAAGAAGAAAAAGCGAAAGAAAATGAGAGATCTAGAGAAAGAGTGAGCAAAGGAAAGAGTAAAAGAAAAATAGAGTGAAAGAAACAGAAAGAGATAGAAAGAGTGCAGTGAGCGAAACAAAAAGCGAGCAAAAGAGTGAAAGAAAGAAAGAGCAAAAGAAAGAAAGAGCAAAAGAAGAAGAAACTTGCTAAAGAAAATGAGATAGCTAAAGAGTGAGCAAAAGAAAAAGTGAGCGAAAAACAGAAAGTGAGAGAAAGTGTGAGTGAGCGAAACAGAGAGAGAGCGAAAGAAAGGGCGAGCGAAAGAAAGAGCGAGCAAAAGAGCGAAAAAAAGCAAAAGAAAATTAAGAGCAAAAGAAAGAAAAAAAGAGCGAGCGAAAAAAGATAGGGCGAGCGAAAGAAAGAGCGAGCGAAAAAAAGAGCGAAAAAAAGAGCAAAAGAAAATTAAGAGCAAAAGAAAGAAAAAAAAGAGTGAGCGAAAAAAGAAAGGGCGAGCGAAAGAAAGAAAGGGTAAGTGAAAGAAAGAATGAGTGAGAGAAAGAGCAGGCAAGCGAAAGAAAGTGACAGAAAATCAGAGCAAAAGAAAATCAGAGCGAACGAGTGAGCGAAAGAAAGAAAGAAAGAAAGAAAGAAAGAAAGAAAGAAAGAAAGAAAGAAAGAAAGAAAGAAAGAAAGAAAGAAAGAAAGAAAGAAAGAAAGAAAGGTTTCAGAGGGAGAGGTTGGACAGACTGTTGCCACACAGCACCTCAGGGGATTCTGGGAAAATCATCTTTTCTTCTGAAAGTCTTTCAGTGTCCGTCCTGATATTAGCATGACAAAAACAGCACTTTACCATCCAAGAACCCTGTTTTCTGAACCTCTGCTCTTTTCAACTCTCCCGTTCTCTCTGTCACTCTCTCCAATTCTTTAACCATTCAAACCTCCAAAGAACACAGGATCAATTTATCCGTTCTCTTTCTCTGCGCTGAGACTGTAACACTGCCGATTCCTCTGGTGGTTTTTACTATTCTTAATCAGAATGTGAAATCAAATATTTCTGTTGAGAAATTCTCTCACCATTTGGGAAAATGAAATTCATAACTTTACCAGGGTGAAACAGGGGTGAATATGAGAGAGAGAGAGACATACAATAAACATTATGTTCTTCCCATATCAGTAATTTTCCATAAATTATTTCATTTCTCTGTTAGTTTAAAGGCAAGTTTGGAAATAAGTGATCTGATGGCTATCAGACATGACGAATATCAGTTGAGACAGAACAAAACAGTCAAACCCAGAACAGTAAAATTGACTTTACCTTATTATTACTTGCAGGCAGCTGCAGTTTAACAAAATAATACCATTTTCCATTCTACATGGTGTTTTTCTTATTTCTTAAAAATATATGTTAATAACGTACTAATAAACATAACTGGAGCTACTTCTATATTAGCAACTAAATTATAAATCCATTTACAGCTTATGATAGCTTTGACTAACTGGATTATTTTCATTGTATTATCAAAATGAATGCAAACACTGTTGTGTATGTGTGTATAAGTCCGTTATGTTCTCACACTTGTTTACTGATGATGTCACTGGTTCACATGGCAGTCAGATGACTACTCTGCACAGATTCCCTCTACAGCCCCCCTGCCAGTCCTCATTTCTCCTCTTTAATCCTTTACTTCCCATCCGAATCAGCCTGACTTCCACATGTGACATGTAAAACTCCCATCCTCCACAGTCAAAGCTGTAAAACACGTCTCAGAGTCTGTACCGGGTGCCGGTAATTAGGTGGACGTTTCATCTGTTAGTTAATTTTGAAGAACATCAGGACTTATTGTTTAATTCACATCCATAAAAGAACCATCTGCCCTTGTTTTCTCTGGCACGCCGTTAATGCATGACTGCTCCATCAGGTCTATCAGAACGAGAACACAACAACAAGAAAGAAGTTTCTGAAGGCATCAGCACATTTCTTCAGACTGCCTACAGCGGGACGACAACACGGTCTGATGCGATTATCGTTGGAAAAGTTGAGATTTCTTTTTTTTTTAATAAAAGTTTGCAAAAACACTCATCTGTAAATCAAACAATGTATTAGAGTTTTGCATTTAGTGGTCTTAAAGGGATAGTTCACCCAAAAATGAACATTTTGTCATCATTTATTACATTTATTGTTACCAAACAGTTGGTTGCACCCATTGGCTTCCATAGTATTTATTTCTCCTACAATGGAAGTCAGTGGGGGCCGTCAACTGTCAGATTGAAGAAACACAACAGGAACGAGCGCAATTCATAATGGAAGGCGACGAGCCTTACAACGTAAGTTGATTAGTTGATCTTCCGCGTTTTAATATTCTTCTGTGAACTATAAGAAGATATTTTAAAATTCAATTGTTCAAAATATCTTCTTTTGTGTTTCACTGAAGAAAGAAATGCAAACAGATTTGAAATGACATGAGGGCAAGTAAATGATGACAGAATTTTTATTATTGGGTGAACTATTGCTTTAAGCTGTGGCAGATATGTGCAGTACCATCAGCAAATCAAAATATTCCTTACCATGTTGAAGAGCTCGAGTTTGTTTTTGACATCCATAAGCACAGGGTCAGCACTTCGGACCCTTACTTCTGGATTCTGTCTTTGAGCACGAACTCCATTGCCCACCATTCTGGCAGTATAACTGAGAGAAAGAGATGGAGACAAAAACATTAAGAGATGGTCAGCTGTTATTTGCACCATGAAGCCTCAGCAGAAATTGACCTTTGGTTGAGGTCACTTGAAAGCTTAAATCTTCAATCTACTGTTTGGCTTTACCAGGATACGGACGGCATTCTGTCCTGACAGCTTAGGAGATCAATATCGCTTGGACTTCTAGATCCCCTGACAGAAATGATGCATTGTAAAGTCTAATTGTTGGTGTGTGTGCTGTCGGAGGTGTCAGCTGGAAGTATGTGAGAGTATTGATGAGATAGTGGGTGATAAAATACTGCTCTGGAATAATAAAAAAGAGAAGGAAGGCCATAAATGAAAGTTAGGAATGAGGCTAATTAGAGTCTTGTAAGAGGCCATTAAGAAATGTGTCTGAACTGCTAAAGGCTCCCACACACTATAAAGGGTCGATTTTGTACCCAATTCTCCCCTTCTGACAATCAAGTTTACCCGATTATCTTGATGGTTCTACAGATTATTTTATCAGATTTTCCTATGGTGTGAGCTGTTGTGTTCCTATGGTGTGAGCTGTTGTGTTCCTATGGTGTGAGCTGTGAGCACTGATCTCAAATAGTAAATTGTTGAATATTTACAATCAGAAATTCTGCAGTGTGGGGGGAACCCCAAAGACAAACACACGCAATCTGTAGATTGTCACGTGGAGCGACACAATACTCAATCAGAAAGCGAGCTCACGGAAGACAGAAGCATAACATCCAAAACCTTTTCTTTTTTCCCCCACAAATTTTCGGTAAAAACAGTCCAAACACTATTATCGCCATTTCTTCTTGCCCGTCGTCCGCCACGTTTGTTTGCTCTAAAGTCACGTTTGACCACGAGAAATTTTGTGAGATTTCCCGTGTTCACAAGCGGGACTCTGGTTGTTAATGAATGGAATCTGTTAGTCTGTGCTGTCTTGGTCACATCGCGGCAAGTGTGGGCAAGCCTTTACATACTGCAAGAACAGGGGTGAGAGATCTCTTATTACCAGAAAATATTACATAATTGCCAAATGAGAAAGACAAAAAGAAAGTCTAACAGTCCGGAAGGAAAGTGAGATGCAGACAAAAAGCAAATGATACAGAGAGTGAGATTGAGAGAAAAAGACAGTGGAGATACAGTAACAGGAATGGTTTGATAATACATGATTAAGGTGAGATTTGTTGTTCCTGAAGGTCTATATTGAGGTCTGTTGTTTGTGTTGAGGTCTGTTGTGGTTTGGTTTGAAGTCAGTGTTGTTATTGTTAAAGGGATATTTCACCGCTGGAAAGATGAATGTGTATTTAAATTGGGTTATTTATGTAGTAGAAATGTGAAATTATTTTAGAAGTTGGTGCCTTCTAGACTGAGAAAAGCCAGAAAATTTATTTTTGGCTCATGTGGATGAAAGACAACTCCCAGAATGCACTTGCTTCGCTGCCCTACGAGGCCCCTCCCAAGCCACGCCTACAGGTTACAGAGGGCAGTATAGGAAGGAATGATACTAGGCTACTAGTTGACTCGAAACTGAAAAGATGCCGTTTTATCGTTAGATCCCCCTATGGGCGGGTTGAAAACATGCGGAACTAGCGCTTACTCTAGCTACTACTGGCTGCAGTCTCTCGCCTCTGGAAAAAAAAGCCTCCGATGACGCAAAATGACGATTTTTGCGTCATCTGAGGGTTTTTTTTTCCCAGGCACACAATACAGAAATCTCTCGTCTCAGGGAGACATGAGGGAGGGAAGCACGGTCATTCGAAAATACTACCGGTATTCTACTGATACAAAGCTTAATGCTAAACGGTGAAGTATCCCTTTAACTGAAACAATAATAACTGAAAGCAGAGAAGCTAATTCAAAACGTTAACAAATCCTATAATAGTAGGTACGTTGTTTTTGAGGGTTTGTGTTGAGGCACATTGTTCCTGAGGGTTTGTGTTGAGGTTGAGATGCATTGTTCTGGAGGGTTTGCTTTGAGGCACATTGGGCCTCATTTATCAATCTAAGGTAGAAACTAGCACAGATACGAGTGCAGAGATCATCTTACGTTTATTTTATTCCTTTTATATAATTTTATTTTGTTTTTCTCCATTCACAAGTGCTGTTGCTTATGCTACTATTTGCGAATGTAAAGCTAAACCCCTGGAAAAAAACATTTGTGGTATTTTTAATGGGTCAGGGTCACAGACACCAATCTATTCTAATTTAATTTAATTAGACATTCTAATCTAGTCATTAACGGTTAATGATGATTTTTCACCAGACTTACTATGCTAACTTATGCCAGGTTCACGCTAACTCAAAATCTTGCGTACACGAGCTGAGACCTGATGTGAGATTTGATCGTAGTCATTGCTCACATCCATATTGAAAAAAAGTTTTGCGTAGAAACAGCCACACGCCCAATTTTCTGCCATTCATTCGTTTCATAAATGAGGCCCATTGTTTCCGATGGTCTGTGTTGAAGAACATTGTCTTGAGGGTGTCTGTTGAGGCACATTGATCCTGAGGGTCTGTGTTGAGGTACGTTTTTCATGAAGATTTGTACATTTTGAATCAGCATGATCAGTTCTGAGGTAAATTGAAGCTGAATGTTATCAATTGGGCAGTTGAGTTTGGAGACCAGACTGAAGGATAAACTGAAGTGCTGAGTGAGCAGAATCACCTATTCCTGGCACCTTATTCTGGAGCAGCTACTGCACTAATGAACTGTCCATTCAGGACTCAATTACTGCAATGGACAAAGCCACGGGGTGAAAGGATGAGTAGAAGAAAGAAAGTATTAGGACTAAGGTGGAGAGGAAAGTTTGAGTGACAGAAAAAGAGGAATTATCAGTTCATAATGGAAAGTTCACTGCTTTCCCAACAGTCCTAAACACCTGCACGCACACACAGAATCCATCTAATTACAAGCGCAGTACACCTCTTTCTCGCTCTCTCATCATCATGCTGTTACAAAAAAATTTGCCAATATTATTTCTGAAAGCGTGAATTTTCAACCCACTCACTAAAAATACATTATTCATCACCCAATTTTAAGATGTGACAAGAACATACAAACACAAATTGAAGAAATATGCATATGGGGTTGTGTGTGACTGTGAATGTTAACTGAAATTTGTGTGGGTGCTCTTATTTTCAATATTGGATTACAGAGATAAATATGATTAGAATTATTCCTAATGCATGAAATTAACCCATGTTGTGGTCTAGCTCCACACAAACTATAACATTAAAGTGACTTACCCAAGGGCACAATGGAGGTTGATCATGAATCATCCCTACAACTTACAAGAAACAAACACTTCCAACGCCATAGCACTGACCAATGGCTGGTTAAATAATGTTGCAATAATATTTAGTTCACATTACGCAGTTTAAGATTCTTAAGATTAGATATGTCTGGCTCTGAATTGAGTTATTGAGTGGCAAAAGTTTTTCAATAAATCTATTTCAGTGCTGTAAACATGTTGCAATCCAACATATATTTGATTCCTAGATGCATTTATTATATAAAATTCAGTTGTTTGTCGACGATAACATTGCCCCTAATATCATACCTCTCAGACTCATGTATCGTCTCATCTGATTATAGTGTTTTAAAATGATCCCTGTACTTTAACATGGCATCATCAAATATGGAAACATATTCCTGATGTATTGATAATCTTATATTATAAAAACAATCTACAAGAGTAGCAGCTCAGAAACATTCACAATGAAAAGACATCTAAACTAATTTCAGACTTTAGTCTTTCTATTTGAAAATGAATTTCACCTGATTTCAGATCGACACTGCAGCTTAAATCTAGACATTTACCTCATATTCCAAACACACTCACAACAAAATACTCATCAAGTCTTACATACATCCAGTAGACATGCAGTGACATACACAGGCAATCTTTTGCTGCTTTAATACTATGTCTCAACGAAAAAGTCTCTCTCTCTCTCTCTCTCTCTCTCTCTCAATGATGGTGTACTAAGAAAGCCTATAATCCCTGGGTGTGACCCAGAGGAGAGAGTTAGAAGAGCAAGAATCCTAGAATCCTTCTTACTGAACTCTCTCTCTCTCTCTCTCTCTCTCTCTCTCTCTCTCTCTCTCTCTCTCTCTCTCTCTCTCTCTCTCTCTCTCTCTCTCTCTCTCTCTCTCTCTCTCTCAAGATTCCAACAGCTATATTTGCTCAACATCCTTTATTGCAGATTCGTTTTGCATTACTATAATCTACTCTCTCTCAAAGAGGCAAGGATGAAGAGATTGTGATAAAAGAGGCCAGTCACTTTTCAGCAGCCTTGGATCTGGGAGGTTTTTTCCGCAATTCATTCAAAAAGAAAAAGAAAAAAAGAAATAGTTTTAAGCTGTGAATGAACTAAAACTAAATATACTGGAAAAACTAAGACTAAACTGAAAGCAGAAAAATTAACAGTCAAGAGTGAAAATTAATCAAATTAAACAAATGGAAAATATATTTTAAATAAAAAAAAATAAACATCTTAGACATGCAGCCTTATACACATTACTATATGAATACACACAAACAATGATGCAAATAAAAACAAACTTTGAATAAAACCGCAGAAAATAAATATTAAAAGCATCTCTGACAGGATGCTGTCTGGTTCCCAGCAGGAAGCAACTCAGCAAACATCCCACAATCACTGCGTTCCCAGAGTTCCATGGAAACAGAGACGATTCCAAAAGCTTTGAAAATAATGATGGTTGAGCATGAAAAAAAAAAGAGAAATGCAAAACAAAAGCTAACATTTTTGAGAAATATGTTGTGGATTCATCTGCATTCTTAAAAATGAACAGTCCAAAAATGTTTTAATAGCCTGATGTCACAATAATAGTTTTTTTTTTTTGTAAGTTCCTTATGCCATAGAAGAAACTTTGTAGGTTCTATGGGTCTCTGTTTCCTTTGCTGATCTGAAGAATTCATAACAATTTTTTTAATTCATAAAAACCTTTTTTAATCTCAAAAGAACTAAAAGTCCAACTCAAGAACTCTATAAAGCAAAACATAACAGAACCCAAAATGCTGCAAAGAACCATTAAAAAGCCTTTAATCCATCTTCTCTCTCTCTATATATATATAGTCCCAACATGACAGTATTTGTGCGAGAGAGAAAGAGAAACAGAAATGAGATCTTAGATTGCAAACAGCAGAGCTGCTCTGTAATTAATGGGGCGGCAGAGAGTGAATGAGAACCACTAGAATGTGCAAATCTGATCTGGATAAATTAGAGGTTTGGTGCGCGATAAACTGGCAGAGAGGGCCGTGACACAGACATGTAAATTACAAGCTCGGAGTTCTCTAACTTTCTCTGAATATGCTGATCTGCTGCCTGTGGAATGGACAGCTCTATTGTCCTCCTAACATCTTTCTCTTTCTCAGAGACAATGGCAGCCTGCCTGCATGAGGACAAACCAGACAGAAAACAGCAATCACACACCACCGAGCTGCTTTGACAAGATCTGAGCTTAAGAGAGGGTGTCATTCATCTGAAGCGAGATGTCAAAGCCAAGGCTTGATAGCAGAATAAAGAATCAAAATCTATTTATTCATCCATCTTTACATTTTCTATCTGTCTGTCTATATTTCTATCCATCTCAAACATCTAACCAACCATTTACGGTACCAATCCATCTTTACATTTTATATCCATCCATCCCTATATTTTTTAAACCATCTGGCTATCTGATCATCTAACTAATCATCTATACCTAACATTAACCAAACTGTCTATCTATCCATCGATCTCTCCAATTTCTTTAAAAATCCATCAATCCATCCATCCATTCATCTGTCCGTCCATTTTTACATTTTCTAACCGTCTATCTAATCATCAACCAACTATCTATCTGTCTATCTGTCTATCTATCTATCTATCTATCTATCTATCTATCTATCTATCTATCTATCTATCTATCTATCTATCTATCTATCTATCTATCTATCTATCTATCAAAGTTTTAAATGTTCCATTACGACATCAGCCACTTTACCAAACTGATATCCCTCTGTTTTTTAAAACACAATACCATGCACAATCGAGTTTCATTGCAGTTCAAGACCATGTAACATTCTACCCAACTGAAAAGCAGTTTCCATTTTCCTGCCATAGTTTTTGTCCAAGAAAATACAAACACAGCCTTAGGTTATGATGGCAAGTCAGGCAGTTTTACCACTGAATTATACAGGAACTCCATACAGGAAATACACAGTCTATTAATCTCAGGTTAAAGGAGAACTCCGGTCAATTTTAACATTGAGCTCATTTTTTTGTAAATTTGGAGTGCTGTCAATACAGAGAACAACGACAAAAATCAGTGTTGCCTACACCGTGTTATCCTCTTTTTAAAATTTGCACCCTGTTGACTTCAATGGGGCAATATTTAAACCTGCTTTTAGCCTCTTAACATCCTTGATGTGTCATTTCAGCCAGCGCTCATACCTGTATTTACATCCTGTTTTCGGTCGAAGTCCATAGTAATCGATTGTCGAGTTCACACGCATAGGTTTAGTTACCTATGATCACGCGCGTGAACTCGACAATTGATTACTATGGACTTCGACCGAAAACAGGAAGAAAATACAGGTATGTGCGCTGGCTGAAATAACATTTTTATTAATATCTTTCACATCTGCAGTCAGATTCACCCGTGATCACTCTGAAGGAATCACTCACATTAGCTGTGCACTTGTAATGACACATCAAGGATGTTAAGAGGCTAAAAGCAGGTTTAAAACTTGCCCCATTGAAGTCAACAGGGTGTAAATTTTAAAAGGAGGATAACACTGTGTAGGCAACACTGATTTTTGTCGTTGTTCTCTGTATTGACAGCACTCCAAATTTACAAAAAAATGAGCTCAATGTTAAAATTGACCGGAGTTCTCCTTTAATATATGATCGTGAAAACAATTATTGTTATCAAGAATCCCAATTAAACTCTTTACGCCTCAGTTTAATTTTTGCAGGGGGAGTGCACTGATCTCAGGCTGTGGCTCAGAGTTAGCTCACTGTCTGCTAATGACTCGGTCATTGGGTTTAATGTGACCATCTGGTTACTGGAAGGTTGTTTGGTTCAGATCTCTAGTGACATGCCCAGACTCACAGAAGAAACTCAAGACATTTGATGAGTTCACCTCAGTCTCTGATGGAAAAAAACAAAACATATAAGATAACCCAACAGGATCAGGAAATGTCACAAGTCTGATGTTTGAATTAAAAAAATGTTTGTTTAAATCCATAAATAACACTTTAGGCACAGAGACAGACTTGCAGGCAGTGCCAAACACACATCTGCGCTGAAAACGGATGCCAATCAATACAGACGGGAGACGAGCCAAATAAAACAAGACGTACACAGCTTAAAATAGACAGAGAGGTGAAGAGAAGGAATTCTATATAGATGGAAAGATCAGGGAGTGTGAGAGGATGAGCAAATGGTGGAGATAAACCACAGAACAGAGCCCGAGCCCGAGCCAAGCTTGCCGCCCCAAGGGATGATGGGAAAGCAGACTGCGGCTGCCAGTGGCAGGGACAGATGCCCATGTGGCCAACAGCTGCATCGTGTGTGTGTGTGTGTGGCTTGCTTCTCAAGAGAAAAGGATATGGCATTGAGGTCAGTCCATTACACACACACACACACACACTGTTTCCGCATTGAACATCAGCAGATATGTGTGTTGTGTGTTATTGAGTGCAATATCAATAACTCTCTCCATTAATGTTATGCAAACACA
Organism: Scardinius erythrophthalmus; assembly: GCF_964197995.2. Taxonomy (NCBI): domain Eukaryota; kingdom Metazoa; phylum Chordata; class Actinopteri; order Cypriniformes; family Leuciscidae; genus Scardinius; species Scardinius erythrophthalmus. The sequence continues at coordinate 8,561,757 of NC_138229.1, forward strand.
TACACACACACACACACACTGAGCATGATGGGATAAAAAACAGAGGGAGAGGGTAACTGAAGGAAGGAGAGTGTATCTGAGGTAAGATAAGGTGTGGAAGGTGTGTGGCAGTGCAAAGAGACACACACACGCACACACATTAGCAGGGTTAAGACCTCCCTCTATTGAGACAATTATAATTACTAAACTCTGCTCCTAAACTATAGGAAACAATTATTTGGCGCTATTGTGAGATTTTTAATTACTATCATTGTGCAGGCATCTCTTACAGTGGAAGCAGAATATTCAGAAATAATGAATTTCGTGCTGTGGTTCTGGGCGTGGCGGTGGGAAATCATCAAATGAGGATCAAATGATGAAGAAAGGCACTGTAATCAGGCACAAAACTAGCTACGAGCACTGAGAATTAAGTCACTGTGACAAGTTAAAAATAGTCCAACTTTTTAAAAATACATTCAACCAGAAACTAAAATTCTGTCATAAATTACACACCTAATGTTGTTCCAAACCTGTATGACTTTCGTTCTCCTGTGGGACACAAAAGAAGATATTTTGAAAAATGTCTTGCCTGATTTTTATCCATATAATGAAAGTCAGTAAGGTTCATTTACTTTAACTGCATGGACAATAAACACTGAGACATTATTCAAAACATCTGAAGAAAAAAGTAAGTCATACAGTGATGACAATGACATGAGGGTGAGTAACTGATTTAGTCATTTATTTAACTGGTCATCAAGGAAACCCACCAACTTGCCTATTTTAACTGTTTTATTGATCCAAAAAATCCTGTAAAAAATAAAAAAATAATAATAAAAATAATAATTATATATATATCAAGGTTTCCACAAAAATATTAAGCAGCACACTGTTTTCAACATTGATGAGAAATGTGATTTGAGCAGCAAATCAGCATATTAGAACGAATGAAAGATCATGTGACACTGAAGACTGGCTGCTTAAAATTCGGCTTTGCCATCACAGGAATAAATTACATTTTAAAATATATTAAAATATATTTTTTTTAATTTATTTCGCAATATTTCTATTTTTACTGTATTTGTGATCAAATAAATGCAGCCTTGGTGAGACTTCTCGTAAAAATTGTACCCACTCCAAACAGTATTCTTCATGAATCCAGCCAAGATCCTCTGTAAACAGTAAAGCAGTTAAACAAGTGAACGAGCGAGTGAGAGTACAGGAAGAGGGTAAAAAAACACATGAGATTCCTAGATGAGCCTGTTATTCTAAATTAACTGAAGGAAGTGGCTGTTTATGGGAACATTTACTACATGGTCACTGGTTCTGCCTGGCCACTATTAAAGGCTCTTCCCTGAAGCCTGGCTCCCTGGTTGGCTGAGAAACCAATTTCACACACACACACACACACACACACACACACACACACACACACACACACACACACTAAAGCCCATCCTTGTGTGTGTGACCCTGTGAATGTGGCATTAATTGGTCAGCGGTGACGCCCCATGCAGAGAACTTCCTGTTCTTTGAACTCAACCCAGTGTTTTTAAGGTCTCTTACACTTTCACTGTTCCCCTCATAATGTTGCACAGGTCAGCGGCATACAGCAGTCAATGAGCTCCAGATAACACTGTAATGAGGGTGTGTGTGGAGGTGAAAATCCACTGAGATGTGTTCTCAATTATTTTGGAATTTCGGAAGCGAAACCCAGACCTCCCATTTGTGGACTGACACACACCATCACTTACACTCTCTCTCACTCTCACTCTCACTCTCACTCTCACTCTCTCTCACTCTCACTCTCACTCTCACTCTCTCTCTCTCTCTCACTCTCTCTCACTCTCTCTCACTCTCTCTCACTCTCTCTCACTCTCTCTCACTCTCTCTCACTCTCTCACTCTCTCACTCTCTCACTCTCTCTCTCTCTCTCTCTCTCTCTCTCTCTCTCTCTCTCTCTCTCTCTCTCTCTCTCTCTCTCTCTCTCTCTCTCTCTCTCTCTCTCTCTCTCTCTCTCTCTCTCTCTCTCTCTCTCTCTCTCTCTCTCTCTCTCTCTCTCTCTCTCTCTCTCTCACACACACACACAGTACACACACTAATCATTTAGATGCAGCGGATGATGTCACTGCCTGAGATTGCATCCCTCTCGTTCTATCTATAGTTGTTCTGCAGCACTATTTCCAGCACTGGATTTAAAACACATTCCTGGGTATGCATGGGCAAAGCTAGAGAACTTTTAAACTCGCTCCCTAAAGCGAGAGATGGGCAGAGAGAAAAGAGAAACACAAAGAAATGTGCATAAGAGACAGACAGACAGACAGACAGACAGACAGATAGATAGATAGATACTGTAGATAGATAGATAGATAGATAGATAGATAGATAGATAGATAGATAGATAGATAGATAGATAGATAGATAGATAGATAGATAGATAGATAGATAGATAGATAGATAGATAGATAGATAGATAGATAGATAGATAGATAGATAGATAGATAGATAGATAGATAGATAGATAGATAGATAGATAGATAGATAGATAGATAGATACTGTAGATAGATAGATAGATAGATAGATAGATAGATAGATAGACAGACAGACAGACAGACAGACAGACAGACAGACAGACAGACAGACAGACAGACCAACATTTTAAAATATATTACAATTGTAAATTGTAATAATATTTCACAACATTACTTCATTTTTGATCCAATAAATGCAGCCTTGGGAAGCATATATCTTTAAAAAATAAAAATCTTACAGACTCCAAACTACAAAAATTCAGCAAATTGCTGAATTCAGTTTGCTGAATTGTTCCATAAAATCAGTCATATTTTGTATAAAGACATCTTAACTTTACCAGTAACAGTACAATTGACTCAGATGTTAAAATGTATATCATCTCATTTTGGTGAATACTTTGAGTTTACATACTATATACTGCAGAAATAATATTGTATTAATAGTAATAATATGCTATTTTAGTGATAAACTATCTTCAGCAGCAACTAAAACTAGTCTCTTTATCGCCCCCTTCAGTTTTTTCTTCAGATAAAAGAAAAAAGATGAATTCAGACTTAATTTACAACTTTGCAATGTGTCTTCTTACTATTCTCTCTTGTCTCCGTACAAACACAAGCACACAAAATTTTAACAACACACTTATGTAAGAGCCTGTTTCCATGAGCACATCTGGATTACAATGTAATTAAATAGAATACTGGAAAGCACAAACCAGAAACAGTCCACTATACTATATGTAATCATTCTCACTGTGTTCCAGCTATACAGTCTACAGATGGTATATTGGCACTTCAGTAAATTAATCACTCTAAAAACAAAATACAAGGCTTTGTAATGCTTTCATACATTATTAAGGTTGTTCAATCCCTTCCCCAGCAGGCTTTCCACCATCGTCACAGATCAATAACAGGCTATCAATGCATGCGGTGGATTTAAATGCAAATATATCTGTACAATGAAAACTAGAGTGTTAAACTCCATGTTAACAAAATCACACTGAATATCAATGACATTAGGCCAGATGTGCACAGCTTGTGCCAGCATCAAAGTGATGCCAGTGGCTTCAAGCTGGCACTGGCCGACGCCAGACGCTGAGAGGCCAAAATGTTATGACTGAGGGCAAATTTGGCAGTATGCCGTTGAATTAAACACATGGACATATGCATGCCTGCGATCACCTCTCAAGTTTAGAAATGACTGTCTGAGGCAACAACGAACAGGTCAGAAATGGATGCCATACAAAAATAATCACGAAAAAAACATACAATCAATGCAGATAAGCTGCCAAAAGTTGTTAGCTAAATACCTGCTAGAACAGCACAGGCGCATTTTGTCTGGTAACAAAATTATTGATCGGTATTGTGTTGAATAGAGAAAGGAAACAGGTCATAAAACAACCTGGCGTTACTGGCATGAGCACCAAGACTTAACATATAAAGCACTCCCACTCCAAGAAATAACTAAGATTCACACTCAAAAAGTACCCAAAACCCATTCTAAGCACTCTGTAATGGTGTAAAAGTGCTATCCTACCACCTAGTGGTAGATAAGGTTATTGCAAAGTTTTACAGAAAGAATCCCTAACAAAAACAGAGATTTGTCTAATCACAGCTGGCAAGATCATCATAGTGTTTTGAATGTAAACAATATGGGATGATGCAGAGGATAGAGAACATGCAGAAGATTTTATATGAAAGAAAGAAATTAATACTTTTATTCAGTATAAGGATGCATTCAATTAATCAAAAGTGACAGTAAAAGACATGTTGTTACGTAATATTTCAAAGAAATGCTGTTCTTTTGAACTCTCTAGAAAACTATCACAATTTCCACAAAAATATTAAGCAGAACTGTCAACATTGATAATAATAAGAAATGTTTCTTGAGCATCAAATCATTTCTGAAGGATCGTGTAACACTGAAGACTGGAGTAATGTTGCTGAAAATTCAGCTTTGCCATCACAGGAATACATTATATTTGAAAATATATTAAAATAGAAAATTGTTATTTTAAATTGTAATAATATTTCACAATATTCACATTTTTTTTCTGATTTTTTTTATTAAATACGCACAGCCTTGGTGAGCATAAGAGATTTCTTGTAATGGTAGTGTACATGCATATGCTGTTAAATAATACAATACAAAGTATTTGAATATATTTTGCCTATTGCAGTCAAAAGCATTTGTGGCTTTTTGGGGTCAGTGTATTTAGCCTGTGGATGGCAGTATAGGCTTTATTCAGACACTCAATCCCAGCGGCTGACTGCAGACTAGTTCTGGATCTAAACAAGCAGCTGTTCACAGACAAAGGGATAGTTCACCCAAAAATGAAAATTCTGTCAGTAATTACTCACCCTCATGTTGTTCTAACCCCGCAAGGCTTTCATTCATCTTCGGAACACAAATTAAGATATTTTTGATGAAATCTGAGAGTTGGATCACTCCTCCATAGGCTTCTAAGGGATCGAAACGTGCCGGCCCAGAAAACTTATTAAAGACATAGTCCAAGATACAGTGGCTCAACCTTAAGTTTATCAAGCGACGAGAATACTTTTTGTGTGCAAAAAACAACAAAAATAACGACTTTTATTCAACTATTCATTTTCATCTGTGTGGGCCTGAATGAATTCAGGTAGTGTAACAGCGCAGCGCATCTGGGCTGGAACAACATGAGGGTGAGTAATTACTGACAGAATTTTCATTTTTGGGTGAACTAACCCTTTAAGGGATTATAAAGCTTGGAATAGCCAGGACATTTTGATTGTATTTGTCTGAAAGAAGAATGTCATATACACCTAGAATGGCTTCAGGGTGAGTAAATATGGGGCTAATTTTAATTTTTGGGTGAACTATACCTTTAAGTAAACAGTGTGACACACCTGTAGTTAACACTCTCTAAGACAGGAATGACAACAATGTTGTACCTCTGTATAAACGCAGGCTCTTGTTTGGACCAGTTTGCCTCTGTTATCTCAGTTCTGAAACCAGTAAAACCAGCACAAAACACACTCTCAGACACACCTGTCGTTCTCAACTTTAACACACCAACAGATGGCAAGTCTACAGACATCTCAAGCATTTAAAGGCCCTGTAATTTCAAGCCCATTCCAACTAGAGTTCTGTGATTTGTAGTCCATGTGTGTTAGCTTTGAGACCATCCATCTGTATAACAAAAGATAGCTGATCTGTTGTAGGTCGACTCTCAAACTGTTGAAACAGTGACTGGGGGACAATTCTGGCACAACCCTCATTACGGAGGCAACTGTATGTAATGGATGTTGTGTTAAAAAATAGAACTGTGAAAAAAACGAGAGATACAGAATACAGGACACACACTCAGGCAGAAAAGAGTGCAAAAAAATGAGCTTGAGTACACTGATAGGAATGCAAAGGAACTAAAATGAACTAGATATGATAATGAGCTGGTTTGAACTAAACATATATTTACATTTATGAATACATCAAGACATATATGTATATATATATATATATATTATACCCAAAAATTCTTCATACAGTGGACTAGCAGTTAGCCTGGGTTTCCCCATACTGCCTTGCTCGCAGCCCGATTTTATTCACGCTGCTAGGCAGTATGGACACCATGGACCAAATTTTCCCCTGAAAAAGGGAACCAATCACAGAATGGGGAGGGAGCAGCAAGACGATGACGACACCGAAGCAGTTTGTTTATATCTATGGATCCAACATGGCATCGGACTCGACGTTACCTTCTACCCTCATGTTTATCTTGCACAAACGGTAATATTCGCTAAACGCCTTCGTGTACAAATAAATCTTTGACCCATCGTCTTTTTCCTCGTTGAATTTCTGTCACTCTACATATGTCATCTGGTATAATTGAAGCGATTGGCTATGAGCTACATACAGGCGCATTTGATAGACATTCATAGCGCCCAATAAACGGCTCTGGGCATTCGTAAACCACGCCTCAAATACGAGAAAATGAACACGTGGTTCCCAGACCAAGTCTCAAATGAGACTTGGTCTGACGTTAGCCAGGCTAACTAGCAGTAAAACTTGGGACCAAAAATTATTCAGACACTTTGACCTGACCATGCTTTGCTTAAATGTTTTTTTTCTTTAATTGCTAATGTGATCTTTTTACACCGCAGACTGAACAAAATTAAGCATTGCTTGGTAATTGGTTGACCTAAATTGGTATTATCTAATTGTAAACTTAAATTTAACAGCTGACAGCTATTCCACATAATTCATTTGTGAGACAGTCTAACAGAAGGATGGCCAAAACCAGTGAAATATCAACTGATTTGACAACTCTGAGTTCTTGTCATATTAACCAATATACTGTATATACATTAACATAAACCTAATAAATGCTGCAAAATGTGTTAAATGTTCATGATACCTAATGCATTAAGTAATGTTAATGAATTTAACCTTATTATGAAGCTTTCCCAATATATGAACTAATCAACTCTTAACCGAGACCTAAATAAGAGTAGTTGTATAATTGAAGCTGCCTTCTAATACGTATATTTCTGTCAGCTGTGCTTGCAAATCAACAGTCTGCATCAATTTGCTAGTGATCCGTTGTTTACCATTATTTTGAAATCAAGTAAATACATTTATGGTGCCAGTTTATTTGCAGCTTAGATGTGGCTTCTGTTCTGTGCAAAAACAGCTCTAAACAGGCTCACAATTTTGTGAGGGGTCCTCCACATAGTGTTAGCCTCCCATGGGCGTCCAGTACACAGTGGTTATAATCCTGGGAAGGAAATTTTGAGGTCAGACCTCTTAGAACCTCAATTGAATACCCCTTTGACTTTTGTAATTGAAAGATAGGACTTTGTTTCCTTGGTCACTGTGTTGAGCATTGCGATTTCCCCCATTCATTTTTCAAAATAATGGACCACTAAATTCAAATACATTACATCATCTAGTCCATTTTTCTAGCAAAGTCACATGGAACTCTCCACTTTCGCACAGGACAGTGCAACTATGAATCAAAGGAGTGATGATGCAGTGAGAAAGAAAGATGAACAGCAAACAGTGAACTGGACGGCAGAGACTCTGAGTCATCAAACATCAAACAGTCTAACAGAAGGATGGCCTTATATACATATATATATACATACAATTTTAATTATAATTTCAAAATTATTGAAAATGATAATGAAATTTTATAAACAATGTTTATTTAGTGTTTAATTATATCAAAATTTTGTTTCTACAGGAAAAAGAGGCTAGGAACATTCATTGATATTAATATCAACAGTGAGATGACTTTTAAAAGAATCTGGTCTGCTGAAGATCATCGAATAATTCTTGAATTCATTAAGATGAAATGATTTGTGTGGTGCGCAACAGTAATTGTGGGAAAGGCAGTTCGCAGAATTAGTTTAATTGCTTTCAGGTCTGGAAAATTCCTCTAAGACATGTGGTTCACTGCATGTACTGTGGGTTATGGAGTCATCAATTTGTGTGTGACTGTGTTCAAGTTAAAATCTACTTTTTTTTGTCCATTTGTTTAATCTGCAGGTACCAATAGATATTTAAAGAAATGGGGAAGCTACAAATCTACCATGGGCATGTCCTACAATCCAAATGTACAGTGTATACTGTACACACATATGCATACATAAAAACAATGAGAACCTTCTCTTTGATCCAATGTGGTTCCAAGATTCCAAGGCCACACACCATTCAGCTATTTCTGTACATGTGAGCGACTGAACATAAACTCTGAGAATAACAGGACACGCATGACGAATGCCACATGGAGCTCACAGACAGCTGGCTGCACTTACAGGCAGGTGCACACCCAAAGTTCTCCACCTCCAATTATACCTTAAAATCAAATAAAAATAAAAATTTAAATTCAATTAGAAATTAAATCAAATACAATACAATAAATAAATAAATAAATAATAAATAAAATAAAAAGTAGAATACAAATAAGAATTAAATGGCTTAAAAAAAGAAAAAGACAAAGAGTTATCAAAGCATTAAAAACATAACATATTTATATTTGAAATAAAAATGTGAGTGTTTGCTCATGCAAAAGTCACCCTCATGATGTAGGGTGTTGAGGGAGGTTGCCAGCTATGAAATAGTGATGTTGACCTTAGCAAGTGCCAATAAATGCATTTCCTATGGGAAGAAAAACTGAAGACTGTGAGTGTGATAATCTAAAATCCCACTCCAAGTGTGTGTGGGAAAGATCTGCTCTGCTCCACTAAATCCACAGAGAGAGAAAAGAATCACGTTTGGTCTGCCATCTTTAATTACTCAGGATAAACGGAGGCGTGCAGGAAAGAGGACAGACCTGCAGAGTATCCTTAGAGTCGTAACTCTCGTGAAATAAAGGAATGTGTCATCGGACGGTGAGACGGGGCGGCAGGATGGTGTTTCTAGAGCCCATCTGGTGGATGGTGTGTGTGTGTCGAGGTAAAGCTGTCTGGGGAAAGATTCAGGCTTACACAGACGTTGAGATGACACCAGCGTGAGTCATACAAAGAAGGGTTGAGGTGGGGGTGAAGGACACCGCTGGGACGGGCCTTTCATTTACCCTGCAAAAACAAATATGAGCTTTTGTTTCATAACGTCTCCTCTACTACAATTACCTCCTTTCCCTCACCTCCCTGCAGAAAAGGATTACCAGTTTATACTACCACTGAATGGAAAGCTTGTGTCTCCACCAGGCTATTTAACTAGCAAAACAAGCTAGGCTATGCTAGTCAACCTGTTTCACCATCCAAATTCTGCTTAATTTGCTAAGGGAAGAGAAAGATGGATCTTATTCTTTGTTTCCAGTATTCTCAAAGCTAATGAAGCGAGCAGAAGCAGGAACAGGAAGCGTCTTTAAGGTCAGTGCTCTAGAGGAGAGACGCTCCCCTCTCCTCTCAGGTCCTGCTCCTCTGGCTCTCTGATCTGCCCACGGGAAGAGTGTTAGAAAACTGATCCTTTTCATCTCCTCCAGGGCTCTCTTCTGATCCCTGTCTCTCGTATTTATTTGATTTCCAAGACGCTGTTTGATGACTCAGAGTCTCTGCCGTCCAGTTCACTGTTTGCTGTTCATCTTTATTTCTCACTGCATCATCACTCCTTTGATTCATAGTTGCACTGTCCTGTGCGAAAGTGGAGAGTTCCATGTGACTTTGCTAGAAAAGTGGATTAGATGATGTAATGTATTTGAATTTAGTGGTCCATTATTTTGAAAATGAATGGGGGAAATCGCAATGCTCAACACAGTGACCAAGGAAACAAAGTCCTATCTTTCAATTACAAAAGTCAAAGGGGTATTCAATTGAGGTTCTAAGAGGTCTGACCTCAAAATTTCCTTCCCAGGATTATAACCACTGTGTACTGGACGCCCATGGGAGGCTAACACTATGTGGAGGACCCCTCACAAAATTGTGAGCCTGTTTAGAGCTGTTTTTGCACAGAACAGAAGCCACATCTAAGCTGCAAATAAACTGGCGCCATAAATGTATTTACTTGGTTTCAAAATAATGGTAAACAACAGATCACTAGCAAATTGATGCAGACTGTTGATTTGCAAGCACAGCTGACAGAAATATACGTATTAGAAGGCAGCTTCAATTATACAACTACTCTTATTTAGGTCCCGGTTAAGAGTTGATTAGTTCATATTTTGGGAAAGCTTTATAATAAGGTTAAATTCATTAACATTACTTAATGCATTAGGTATCATGAACATTTAACACATTTTGCAGCATTTATTAGGTTTATGTACAGTATATTGGTTAATATGACAAGAACTCAGAGTTGTCAAATCAGTTGATATTTCACTGGTTTTGGCCATCCTTCTGTTAGACTGTCTCACAAATGAATTATGTTGAATAGCTGTCAGCTGTTAAATAGAAGTAAACAATTAGATAATACCAATTTAGGTCAACCAGTTACCAAGCAATGCTTAATTTTGTTCAGTCTGTGGTGTAAAAAAGATCACATTAGCAATTAAAGAAAAAAACACTGAAGCAAAACATGGTTAGGTCAAAGTGTCTGAATAATTTTTGGTCTCAAATTGGTATACATTTTACGGCTAGTCCACTGTATGAAGAATTTTTGGCTATAATATGTCACAGTTTACTTTATTTTGCTATCCTCACTTACATAAATGAACTACAGGTATGGTGTCCTGCACCCACTAGTAAAAAAAATATATATCAGAAATTATATCTGGTGTCAGAATGTTTGGTTTGACTGTATACATTTTTATAAAGAATCAATCAAACATCGATAAGAAGAATTGTTTTTGAGCACCAAATAAAATAATCGTGTGACACTTCCCTTACAGAAAAAACACATGAATTTCACATGTGCAAAATCACACGTGCATGTGGTCACATGTGACCACATGAGTTTTTGCACATGTGAAGTTCATGTGTTTTTTCTTTAAGGGTTTACATTTTATATAAAACATTTTTTTAGCTGAATTGAATTCATTTAATATTTGACCTGTTAAAAATGTATTGTATGAAGGAATTAAGATGAATGAATTCATGTTAACACTGAAGTTTATTGTAAAGTGATACCGAAATATTTCGGAATGTACTGCTTTGCTTTGTACGGCAACCAGTATCTACATAAACCAGCCTGAAAAGGAGGGGAAATCATGGTGGTCTAAGGAGGACAGGACTAAGAGAATTTACCTCATAAATACATTCAGATAAAAACACAACATTCATCCAATAGTTGCTAAAATGATAACAACATGTGGCTAATATCCAGCGGGGGGAATTGTTTCTGGTCTGGGCAAATGAAAAACGATAACATTTTTAAAATTCTTCCGTCTTGCCACATTATATTAAACAGACTTTCCACTTGTTTTCCTCTCTCTCTCTCTCTCTCTCTCTCTCTCTCTCTCTCTCTCTCTCTCTCTATGAGGTCAAAAACCCAAGCAGGCTAACTCCTAAATGAACTCGGCATCTACACTACAGCCCTGGCACTGATGAGCCTGTAATGTCTCGCCCATCTCTTGTACGAACTTCTGATTTTCAACAGCATGTGTGGATCGCATCCGAAGGGCCCTGAGGTGATGTTATCGGATCTGATTCAGCCATGCGTCTCTGGAATGAAATGTGGAATAGAATCGTCTGTGTCCCTCCCCGGATTGATTCAGATAATTAAATTCAGGGTCTTATATAAGGGGAGGATTGTTTTTGTCCTTTCGCCAGAAGCACGTTCCACAACGTGCAAGTCTCACGGGTTCCAGAACGCAGAGCATAACAAAGACATGTGAACAGTGTTGTTAATTAGAACAAAGCAATTATAAAGGCCGGAAAAAAGCACCAAGCACCAATAGGGAACTACAAACATGCTCGTCAGGGCTAATCAACTAAGAAAACAACCAATTAAAGCTAATTTTACACCCTGCCTCTATAACAGTCCAAACATGTGATGAAATGCAAGGTTTCATCCTCTTTCTTTCTATTTATCAATGTGACTGTAGTGACCGAAGACAATTAACTACTCAAAACGTGCTTGTGCTTGTGTGTTCTGGTCCACAGTCTGAACGTGGGTCATGGGAATGGGTCGGGTGTCTTCTTTCCCAGTGTGCACTGAGCTGGCTTGACTTATATTGTTCAATATGACCACTTATCTCACACTCACACACATATTCAACTAGCTATCCAAGTGAAGACATACCAAAGACTTCTATTGTTTTTAAATAAAGCTAATCATAATTACAACCCTGAACCCAAAATACTCAATTTACAAATACTCAATGCTCAAAAACTGCAATTTAAGAATATAATTCTTGAAAGTTACATACTGATATTAATATGAGCAAATTTAAAACAGCATGCAGTTTTCAAGTATTTGTACTATTTTGCAATAAATAAATAAAAATACATAAAAAAGAAACAAAATAAAGAAAAATATGTGAAAACAATGGAAACTCAGCATCATATGTTGTTTGTTATGATTGATAAATAAATAAATACATATTTTCTATCCAAAAGGCAATTGGATTTTTTTTCTTTAGATTTTTTTTTTCAACAAACACAGAATAGAAAAAAGTTCCTGCTAGCAAGGTTGAGTAAGTTTAAAATAATAATAATATACTCTAAATAAATCATATAAAATATTTATTTTATTCTAAAACTTTCATTCTAAAGCTGTTATATTGAGCATCCCCATTTCCAGAATCTCTTACAACCCACAGACACACAAAATCCGAATTATCAACACATCGGCAGTCTTCACCGAAGACGACTTTAAATGTGTCTCTGGTGTGTGATCTGTGGAAGAAGGCCACACACAGAGGAAGAGACAGAACATGGAACTGAGATAGTCAGTAAGAGGAAAGAAGGAAGCAGAGAGAGAGAAAAAGCGAGCAGATCACGGTGACTGAATAGCTTCCAGATGTGTGAATGGTAAACAACTGGTTTGTTGTGAGGGCATAAAAATCTGTGGCATTCAGAATCTCTGACCAAACATCCCCAAATCCTGCAGAACCATGAGCAGAGAATGGACACGCAAGGACAGACACTCACGTACACGCAAACACACAATCGCTTTGTCGCCGTTTCGTGCCTGATATCGACTGCTGAGTCTTTCCAGAAGCCTAGCATGAAAGAGTTGAAAACAAATGAGAAATCAAATCACCATCCCCTCTGACATGCTTTGAAGTGATCTGTGCATGAGCATGAACCTTCACGTACATAGATTTGACTGATGAAGAGATGTGACACCATTACAAAGAAAAAGACAGTCTAACATCCGTGTGTGTGTGCAATATTTATTCTCTCTGTATGGGTTTTGCTCCATGTATTTAGAGGGCACATTCCCAGGCTGGGCGTTGGGATTCTCTCCTCCACTGTTTCCCACACAGAGCTCACAGGAGGCCCTTTGTTCCGGCTCCAGGCCGCGGGGGACCCAGATTCAGCACAGCGGCCCTTGAGAGACCTTCCTGCATTCTTCTGCAGGACGACCCAATCCACACCTCACCTTCAGAGGTTGTCACTGTATTGCAACGCCAGGAATCACTCTGGTCTTTGAGTCTTGTCTTGTCTCTCTCTGGCTAGCACTGTTCCACACTGACAGCGATTTGTTTCGAGGAGTTTTGGTTATTTTAAACAATATGAGTGACTTTTAGTGACTAATTTGTCCTGATTTTTTTCATACAACTGACCAATGATGCAGTGACTACAATTGGGAGTGCAGACCATGGAGTTCACCTCTTTTTACATTTTACAAAACAAAAAAGTACAGAGACTTACTTTAGAGATCTACAGTGATGAAATCGCTGTCAATGTGAATAAAACATAAAAGGATGGTTTACTTAAAATTAACATTTTGTCATCATTTACTTACTCTGATGTTGTTCCAAACCCATGTCCAACAAGAAAAAAGACACCTTTGACTTTTGAAAAAAAAAAAAAAAAAAAAGTTTTTTTTGTTTCACATAAAGTCATACCGGTTTGGAAAGACATGAGTGTGAATAGATGATGACAGAACTTTCATTTTTGTGTGAACTATCCCTTTAATTGTCCACTTTCAAGACTTTTAAGTGATTAATCACATCTCTGTTCTTTTTATTCTAATTATTCAGCCATAACCGCAAAAAGCAATGGTACTAGTACTTATTGTACTAATGGATGGATGGATATTTTTAAGTACTCAGCATTATAGTTGACCTTTGACAATTGTGTCCAGAACCCAGCACTCATGTACAAAGATGGAAGATTTCAAATCCTGTACTTCAGGAGGTTATGCAGTTTGGACTTGGGTTCTGGGACCAGTGGGCGATTATCAATCAATGTGGAGTCCACAGTGGAGAGGAAAGTTCTGGTGCGTAGAAACCGTTAAGTAACAGTCCTGTAACATAGTTTTTATCCAAATTACTCTGGAACAGATTCACTTCAACGAAATATGCTAAAGTGCACCACGGTGATGGTTTATGAATTGTCCCTTAGGTGATTTGAACCGACAGCCTTTTGGTTCCCAGCCCAGATGCTTAGCCATTACACCACACCATCCAACTAAGCAAGAGCTGTGGTGAAAAACTGATGAATTTTTAAAAGGATACAAAGTGAGACTCTTGGAGACAGCAGAGAGCTTGGAGTAACACCAACCCAAATGTGAAAGAGTATCCAATGGAGTCAAAGATAAAGACCCTGGATGATTCATTAAGCAATCTGCTGAAAAATACAGCTAAAACCACTGTAAAGTACTTTTATTCTAACTGGTCTAAACAAGTCTAAACATTCACATGCAAATATTCATTCCAAATAGTTAAAAAATGCTACAAATTTTTGGGGATTGTTTCTGTTCTGCATCTCGCTGACAGAGAGACTGTTTTTTTGGAAATAAATTGTTAAGCCAAATTTCAAAGACTGATTAATTGTGAGGGGGGGGGGGGGGGAGAAAGAGACAGAAACAGGGATGAAGAAAAGACAACTCTTTTTTTTTGGACTGCAGTAGAGAGTGTGTTTTTACTGGAGATTGAAATCCTTACATGCTGCTTCAAGTCAACATGAAATCTAAATCGACCCTGTTTGCTTTAATACACGTTCCCGGTCTTATGGGAATGATTCACTAGTTGCAAGATTTTCCAAAAAAAAAAAAAAATTTGTTTGTAATTTTACACTAAAATGTACAATTTTCCTCCTCTTTAGAAATAACTTTTCTGTTCAGATAACATTGTCAAAAGTTATATTTATATTATTATAACTTACGTATGTATATAATGCTGAAAGACTTTATGTAAATACCAGAGTACACAGATAATTCAATACCATAGTCTACTGTACATCAAAGTAACATAGTATTACCATCGAACACTATGGTACCACGCCAGTACTTTTAATAAGGACATTGATGTGGAGGAGAGCCATATATAGATTATTTCTATCCATCTTTCTATTTTTCTCTCTCTCTCACTGCATTGTTGATGGCTAGGATTTGGTTGGTTACTATAGAGACTGATGGGAGGAGGGACAACCACATTTTGGTATGAGGGGACGGAACGAGTTGGAGTGAGGGAGAGAGAGAGAGAGAATATTGTCATAATTGCATGTTCTGCTGATGGTCCTTAAGAAGTGAAGCCAACAGGGAAATGAAACACAGATCGTCGTTTGCCACGTGACCTGAAAGAGAAAGAGACTTTCTTTGGGCCACAAACACCACAAAACAGCCTCTGAGTCAAACCACTTGGAGACAAAGAATTTGGTGAGAGAGAGAGAGCGGGAAGGAAAGGGAAAAAAAGAAAGAAATCAAAATCTGGCATCTTCGACATCTCCTGGCTGTTAATGCAACAGCAATCCTCTATGCTGCCTTACATCAGTTAAGTCGTTTGTCATTGGTCGTTAAGGTGAGTTATCTTTTGAGGCATGAAATTGGAGCCAGACATACTTTCTCAAAGTAAACACTTCTCTCTGAGGGGCAACAGATTTGTTATAAATCTATTAGGCGTCAGTCAGTGCGACCCAAAGGTAATTTCTTGTTAATGGAGGAGCTCTGTGGGTGTGTTTGGCTTTTCCATCTGTACTTTCCTGAGTGATTATTTGCAATGATGTGTTTCTTTTTTCTTGAGAACTCACATGCACATACCAGACCCGAGCCAGATGGGACCCGGCAAAACACTGAGTTTACCCTGCTGAAAAAAACCCCCACTTAAACCAGCCTAGTCTGTGGCTGGTTACATAAACTGCTTAGACTAGTCTTAAAAGTTAGTCATCTAATTTTTTCCTTCAAGACTAGTCCTAATTTCTTTAAAGTCAGTTACATAAAAAGGTAGATTGTCTACTCCATTTGGAATTGGAAAAGTAAAACCAGACTCGAAGTGCCAAGTTTCCAGTGCAAAGTAATTTGTTTGTACACTCTGAATGTCTCACCTTTTGACCACGTCGTCTCCACTCCAACACGTGAGCTCATCGACGCCCATTTCTGCTTCGCACAACATCTCTGGAAGTATGGCGAAGAAGGACTTATAACGGGAGATGTAGGCCGTAAACTCCCTATAACACAAATCAACAAATAAACAACACATATAGATCACAAGCCATAAATAACATTATGAAAAAAAAGGTTTTTAAAAGTTTTGAAAGACAAAACTCAGAGAAAGATTAATTTTATTGCTAAAAACAGCTTTAGGAACCTTTTTTGAAGTATTTAATTATATGATATTATTTAAAGGGATAGTTCACCCAAAAATGAAAATTCTGTCATTAATTACCTTCATGTCGTTCCAAACCCTTAAGACTTTCATTCATCTTGTGAACACAAATGAAGAGCTTTCTGTCCCATTGACAGCTATGCAAAAAGTTCATAAAGAGGTCATAAAACTAATCCAAATAAATTGAGCAGTTTACTCAAAAAGTTTCTGAAGAGACATGATTGCTTTATATGATGAACATTAAATTTAGGCTTTTATTCACATATCACATATCATTCATCAACTCACACATCAGTTGTGGTAAATGAAAGCTCAATCATGCTCGCTTGACATGCGAGAACCAATGAGGTTCATTCTTGTGTTCCGCAAGAGGTTTATTCTCGCGTGTCAAGCAGGTTCGGTTGAGCTTCTGTTTATGTTCACTGATCAACGTCTATATGTGAATAAAAGCCTAAATTAGCCTAAATCTGTTCATCATATAAAGCGATCGAGTGTCTTCAGAAATTTTTTACTAAACCGCTCAATTCATATGGATTCTTTTTACGATCTCATTAACTTTTTGAAACGTCAAAGTGGTAGTTGCGTAGCTGTCAGTGGAGGGACAGAAAAGTTCTCAGATTTCATCAAAAAGATCTTCATTTGTGTTTCGAAGATGAACGAAAGCCTTATGGGTTTGGAACGACATGAGGGTGAGTAATTAATGACAGATTTAAAAAATTTGGGTGAACTAACCCTTTAAGTCTATGAAAAGTAAAATAAAATAGACTTTAGGAGCATGGAGGTGGGTAGTTACAGGTCACATGCTTAGTAAGGAACCAATCAGGCATCCTGATTTTGCAATTACAAAGGTTGTTTTCACACTTTGATTTGTTTGCTTGATCTGAACCCAAGTTCAATTCCATCCCACTCCCATAACCCAAAATTTTTAAAACGTTTCTGTCATCCAGAGTCAATAACGAACAACAAATTATGGTAAGATTAGTGGTTCACATGCAAAAATTAGGCCAGACTGTATTCGTAACAAATGTGAATTATACTGGAGTCCACATGAACTGCAGTCCAGAAGCACTTTTTTGAGCAGACTTGGGCCCAACCATTCAGGTTTCACAACAAACAAACAAACCAAACTCTAATGACAAAGGGACTCGATCAGCACTAAAAGTATTAGTGTGAAAACACCCTAACTGGTAAGGTAGTAAGATGTAGTAAAAATAACCTATATTACCCAAAGTAGGCACACACGCAGAGACACATTTTAAAGAAAGATAAATGCAATTTTTAGTAAATGCA
Organism: Scardinius erythrophthalmus; assembly: GCF_964197995.2. NCBI lineage: Eukaryota > Metazoa > Chordata > Actinopteri > Cypriniformes > Leuciscidae > Scardinius > Scardinius erythrophthalmus. Next base: position 8,579,690 of record NC_138229.1, read on the forward strand.
TTCATGCTTACCGTGCAACCTTTTTCAGAGTTCTAGCTCTATCGCTCTTGGAGGTTTTCAGAGGGAGTGAACTGAGAACGGTCAAACCCCCAGTACAAGATAATGGAACAGTCCAGAGGAGGACGAGGCAAGCAGTTTGGAGGGGAGGACAGAGAGATGGAAGAAACCAAAGGGCAACAAAACAGGGGGAGGGGATGATGGTGAGAGAGGGAGAGAAAATCATGACCATGGAGAAAATTAAAACCACTCATGCACATGCAAACCAGAACCTGGAAGATGGGTTACAACACACCAGCAATAAAACTCAACAGCGACCACCAACTTAGATTCTGAAAGTACTTTTTACCCACTCAGTTTCTCAATAGACATTTCAGAAAACTATCAAGGATTAAAACCAAGCTCTGAGATTAAAAAAAAAAATTATTAGAAAATTAAAAAAGGTGCATTTAACAATTTGAGGGAATTAAATGCATGCACTGCAAATTATGAAATCAAATCAGTTGCTTTAAAGTGTCCTTAATATTTTGAATATTAACTTGCAGTGTGTAATAGTTATGTAAATGTAAAAGGTCTGCAAAGTTTTAAAGATCAAAGTCCACGACAAATTAGGTTATTAAGTCTATACAAGTCTCTTATTAGAAAGAATAAATTCTGAACTGATACAAGTCATCAGCAATTAGTATTATGTCCTGTTACATACCTATGTAACAATTTAAAGGGGACATTTTATGAAAATCTGACTTTTTCCGTTTTTAAGTGCTATAATTGGGTCCCCTGTGAATCTACAACCCTGAAAACGTGGAAAGTGACAACCCAGTAACTTTGTTTTGGTAAGCCTTTCTCTGCAAACATGTCAAAAATTAAGCCGATCTGATTTCGCTCCCCTTCTGACGTAGGAAGGGGATATTATTATAATATTACCGCCCCTTAATCTGGACGTTCGCAAGCGACAACAGTGTAACCAGTTCAAACGCAATAGCAAAAGTTTGTGTAAAGCATGCAAACTGTTCTGTCATTGGCTGCACAGACAAGCATAGCTTGTAGCGATTTGACCAAAAAATGTTACAGCTGTCTTATAAAGACCTCAGGGAACTGTCAACTTGTGTAAAAGTTAAACATGACAGTCAGTGATGCAAGTCGATGAGATCAATCAATGTAACTCCAACTAACAACTACATCCATGTATCCACTAACCGTGATTCAGAAACGTCCAGTTGCAGTCTAAAATGTACACTCTCTCTGTAAGGCTGCACTCCGCTACGAGTTATTTCTGAGATTTGACTGAAATTCACGTTTGTTATTGCTGGAGTATCCGAAGCTCGTGTAAAGGAGGCTCTCTTCTGAACGGAGGCGTGGAGCAGCAGCTCATTTGCATTTAAAGGGACACACACACACACAAAAACGGAGCGATTTTGAACTGAAATTTCACAGACACATTCTGGGGACACCATAGATTTATAATACATCTTGTGAAAAGGGGAATAATATGTCAACTTTTTCACCAAATTTTCACCAACATTTCATAAAACCAGCCTATGGTCTTCATTGGCTGCCTGCGAACAGCGTCTATTACTCTGACCCACCCTCAACACTATAGTTGTAGCTGAGGCCTGGAAGAGTTCAGCCCATGTTGTTGACATGTCAAGAAGATACTGCGATGTGAAAGCACTTTGCATGCACTTCAAAAGGAAGATGACTCGCACTGGAATTGATATGGAAAATCTAACGCCATCTTTACTGTTCGCATCATTGTGTATTAAGTGCTGAGCTTAAATTCAGATATGGTTATAGACGTTTAGACCAGTCAGAGTTAGAGTAGGCTCTCGGAAAGGAGGGGCTTAAAGAGACTGAATCTTCAAACAAACCGTTTTCAGACTCTTTGAGAAATGTGAAGTGCTATCTATTATGAGAAAATTAAAGTGTTTTTTGACCTTGGATGAATATAAACTATTGTAGGAGACTTTCAAAACAAAATTAGGAACCCTTAAAATAGCACTATAGGGGCACTTTAATTCTTCAGAAAACATTACTAATGTCTTTATAAATCCATCCATAATACTGTATTAACGGAACCATATTAGCTTCTTAATGTTACCCAGCTAGCCTCTAATAGCTTGGAAAAAGTGTCTGGTGACTGCTGCGATGCTGGTATCTATGACTTATCTGATTGGTGGACTGAAAATGGTTAAGTACTTTAAATAAGTTTCAAGTTTGGTCTGTTCCTCACACAAAGTATCTTATGGCTTTAGACAAATCATACGACTTAAGAGTGGGAACAAACTAAGGGTACAAAAATTAAGATTTTTTTTTTCTTTTTTGAGTGAAAAAAGCATTTAATAACCTCAGAGCATGAACATTTTACACATTATTAATTAAGTCCGTTTCACTATGAAGATTTTGAATGGCATTTTTACTTCCAGAACCCTGCTGTTGAGTTCCATTATGCATATCATTTGAGGTTCAACATGGACTTAACATATTTTTTACTAATTATAACATTTGGTTTTGACCTCTGACCTGTCTTAATGATGGAGCACTCTAGCTACCCATTGCAAATAATTTTACATTTTTAAATGATAAATCTCCTGGCTTGCTGGTCAAAACATTTCCATGACTCTGGGTGCAGAGATGATGTCATTTGTACGGTGATGAGTGTTTGCTGTCCTCTCCTCCACCGACTCCTGCACTCCAGAAAAAAAAACTCTAATCCATTTATCTCTCTGTGTTCCTGCTGGCAACAGTCTCAGTGCCCGTTACAGCACTGTCCTTGCCAGCCTACCACTTAGTGATGGGCATCTGTAATGTGTGGGCCTTGAAGATCTGGGTCTGAAGACACTTAGATAAATGTCCAGTAGCATATTTTTAAATCAGGGTCATTAGAGACACTGGCTGAATGTGTCTGTTTGACCAAAGCTGGTGGCTATACATACATATTTACACACACTATATGACATGCTTCTTATTTAACACAGAAAGAAATCATGGGCCTAACAAATCAGTTTAAAATACGGATGCACAATGTATTGGTGGTCATAGCCATATTGATCAACATGTGCTTTTATAATTGAAATTGGTCCGATTAAATTTAATTAAACAGATAATCAATCAAGGCTTATTTTTATTCAAACGTCATAACTTCTTTCTATGTCCAATACAAAAAAAGTGTTAAAAGGGCATCTTTCAAACACATTTTTTTACCACACAAGTCTTAGTAAATTATAAAACTATAGGGATCCAGCCTAACCTGTGAAGGTGCGCCAACATCCCGATCGTATCGGCTCCTGGAACGTCCTGTGAGATGTTGGCAGGTGGAGGTGTGACTGAAGTCTGAGGAAACGTCCCTACTGTGCTTGAAGACGCGTTTGAAGAGTGACCACATACTTTATCCACCTAAAAAACAGAGAGACAGATAGAGGAACAGATATAAGAGAGTGGTGATGTTCTGTTCCTTCGGGAAGACAGAACAGATGATGTAAGTGTGTGTTTGTCTTTGTGATAAATTAAACTCTAATGGAAAAGCAGACGGTAACAGATCACATTAAAGCCATGAATGAATGAATCAGACAGAAAGACAGAGACACAGTGTGTGTGTCTGGCTCTGGTTTTGTCTATTATGGGGATCAAATATCCTCATAAGCTCAGTAAAACCTGAAATCAGTTACATGGTGGGAAGCAGCCAACAGTCTCCAAGAGGAAAACAGCTTAATAAACAAAATAAATAACATCTTAATGAAAATCTAAAAATGCAGAAAGGATTCTGAGAGGGTTGTATGTAGGGTTAGGGGACAGAAAATATAATTAGCTCGGTATAATAACAATAAAAGTCAATGGAAAGTCCCCACCATGATGAAAAAACGTGTGTGTGTGTGTGTGTGTGTGTAAAGCGGTTCATCTCATTAGAGACTATAGCTGCAACACAGTATCTCAATCTGCATTTGCTTTTATATCTACACCTTCACCTCTGTCTCTTGCTCGTTCTTACACACAAATTTAATCAATGGCGTTTCATCCCACTAAAAGCTCCGGCAGACGTCACCAGTCCATTAGTCAAAGACCCGACTACAGCAATCTAAATGATTACCCTCAGTTTCTGCCCTCTCCTATCAGTCACTTTTAATAATGACAATTTTATTTGCCATTAATAAATCTTTATCTCCTGAATCATTTGTCATTGCACTGGGAGGTTGGAGGACAGGAAAAAGACAAGTCTTCGCTCTGTCACTCGCTTTGCAACATGAATGAATAACAAGATACACTGAAAAAAAAAAAGAAGTTACTTTAAGGAAACAAACTTTTCTTTTTTAAAGAAACACCTTATTTGAAAGAAATCAGAAATCAGACTACCAAAAAACGTTATTGTTTAGCTTCTTTCTAATGACTGAAAACTGAAAAATTACATTCTAAGTGTCTTTAAATCAATCAGTTCACTGCAAGTTAGTAATATATATTATTGTTATAGCAAAATTCACAAATGCACCACTCTAAAAAAACCACATGTGCTCAATAAGAATATATAAGAATCCGATGTCTTTTTGGACACCATACCAAGGTAACGGAAAAGAACATTTAAAATATTTATAAAACTACAGTATATTTAAGATATCTGATATCAGTACATTTAACATACTTAAGACCTTGAGCAAACATTATTAAACTCTGACTTGTGTTAAATATCAGCTTTAATGAATAATAATAAACCGAACCAATGTTTTCCTTTTACTTTTAGAAGCATTTGAGCCTGAAGGGAATGAGGCATTATGGGTATCAGCCAAAAATGTGGGAGTGCTGGGAAAATATTTGTGTTTTGATTTTGTTGTATTCTGTGTAGTTTATTGATTTACCCTCCATTGTAAATATTTTCCCTCCTCCTTTTTGACGAACAGCATGGGAACCATCGTTTCCCCGTAAATAAACCCAGCGGTGGATTTCGGGCCGAGATCTCAAATATACAACGGTTATCCTTGAGCCATCATGCATTTTATCAAGTTGCATTATTTCTGCATCCTAGTCACAGTTATATTTAATTCAGATTAGAAATCAGATGCAGTTCTGATAAAGCATGCACTGTATACTTTTTTTAAATAGAGTGAGTAAATAAACTTACAACAATGGAGTTTCTTTATGCATGGATGGAATTTCTCTTTATCCGGATGAAGTTTCATCATGTATCAAATTACTTTACGTCCAGATAGTCTGGGAATTTTTCCCTGAGAATCTTGGCTAATTTGATGTTAATAATAAAAATAAAAATCAATAACCCCCCCAAAATATTCTCTTCAAATCATGACAGACTTTCTATTGGTAAAATCAAAATGTCTTTGGCCCAGAATGAACCCAACGTCACTCTCCTGATCTCCCACTCCTTGGAATCTCTACATTTACCCATGAACCTGTAACATCTGTGTCAGTGATTCATTTGAAACGGGATCCAAAATATTTTGAGATTAGTTCATTTTATCAACATTCAGAGGTGATCAAAAATCCATTTTAGTCTAACTGTAATTTTAACTGTATTTTTTTGGAAACCCTTGTTTTTGTTGGATGATTGACAGGTGAATACTGTTAACCTGTCAATCTTCCAAAGAAAGGTTTTAAACTTTACCAGTTATGTGCAACTTTAATTGTTTGATTACTTTTTTCATTCCATACTAGGAATACTTGTTTTTATTAAAAAAAGTAGGAGAGAGATCCTCACCTCGACAAGTCCAACCAGAACTGATTGAAGAAAATTCATAAACAGGGCCTATGGTATGGCTATTATTTACGTTGCAATTATTTAAAAACGTTTTCCTTAGTATCAATATTATGATACATTAATAATGGAGTCATTTGCAGAATTATTTGTTCTGCTCCTTGGGAGAGACAATCTTTAAACAAGTCCTCGTCTAACATAATGGTCCTTCACTTCCTATTACACCACATTACAGTGAAAGCTAGAGTCTTAAACAAAAACCAGACTTGTGATAAGATTTAAAAGCATGTGAAAATAGGCATGACACACTTGTATGTAGAGAAAGGCAGTACTGACCTCAGCGACACAATAATCTGTGACGTAAAGTACAATGGACCATTCCACTGGTCAACTGTTACTCAATTACCTACTGTTGAAAGCAGAGGTTTGCTCTTGTCTGGCGAGTGTGTGTGCACCTGTCCATCCTTGTAATATCTGTGAAATGCCAGTGTGTGAAACATTCTGGGTGTGATTAGATGGGGTCTGAACAGTGCTTTATCCCATGAGTCTCAGAGGAAGACACATGCGGGAGCTGTGAGCGCCTGGCCTTGAGTTACAGGCTGAATGTGTGCTGAACGTTTGGCTGCAGTTTTACTACAGTGTGCAATGAGGAAGGCCAATTTAAGGCATGTGATCTTTATATGTGCCCACCGCTCTAAAAAAACTAATATCTCTTTCAGAGCACTGTCTGTTTTTAAGACAGACCTTTCCTTCAATCGTCATGTTTGTGTAAGTCTCTCTCTGGGGGAGTATTGAGTTACATGGTGTGGTGTTGGTGTGTAATGAAGTTTGTTCATTTAAGAATCCGTTCCAGAGGCAGCGTTACTTTCTCAGTGCTCTTTTTCCCAAATTCAGTTCTGGGTAATAGGCTCAAACATTACAGTTTTACAAACTAATTCTGAGCCTAAGTTCTCAATTTCTGTCTAAATAGATAAAATCTAGTCTAAATCGGATGGATGGATGGATGGATGGATGGATGGATGGATGGATGGATGGATGGATGGATGGATGGATGGATGGATGGATGGATGGATGGATGGATGGATGGATGGATGGATGGATGGATGGATGGATGGATGGATGGATGGATGGATGGATGGATGGATGGATGGATGGATGGATGGATGGATGGATGGATGGATGGATGGATGGATGGATGGATGGATGGCACAGCCATCTTTAGAATTTTGTCTTTGATCTTCCGTTTTTGTGGTAGCTCTTTATATACTGTATCTATGGCATCGCTGTCGAAGAGTAATTTGCTGGTGAAGTGGATTTACTGATTGTAGAGTTAAAAAAAGTTATCATGAGCATTGTAATGTTTGAAGCGGATGTCATAACAAATGTCAGTAGACCGGAAAGAATTTAAAACGAGCAGTTCATTCACAAATCCTTAAAAAATCTTACCTTCATGCTGTGGAAATACAAACCAGAAGACAGAATACACATTGAGTGTAGCGCTGAAAAGGGGCGGGGCTACATAAGGTCTATAATAGGCCATTAGAACGCCTCTGATACATTCCAACTATATTTACATTTTAAAAGCACATCTAATGCTCTCTTCACATCTTAAAAGAGGAAATGCAGAAATGGCAGCGCTGTTTGAATAACATCACAGTACGTCTCAGTGGTGTTGAATTAAACAGTGTTCTGAATGAGGCCCGTGGCTGTGCCAGCATGGGAGGGGAAGCCAGTTCCACTGTTTGGTTAGCGGGTTGTTTTTCATGTTGGTCTGGCTTTGAGTGTGTGTTTGAACTGTGATTCTCTAACTGCTTTGTTTGGCTTCATTGTTGCCACGCTGTTACTCACACATACACAATCAGCTGATTAATGATCCGTGTGTGTGTGTGTGTGTGTGTGTGTGTGATCTGTTTGTGAACTCTGCATCTCCGCAAGCATTCTACCCTTGTCACAGTTTCAGACCCATGGAACAACTGACTTGATCACATGTGCTGTACATCAGTGGAGAATCTGCAATGATAAAACCCATATTTACAGGCATGAAAGACTTATACCTTCACTTTTCAAAAATGTAATGAGCGAAAACAACTATAACAACTATAACTTCATAGGCTGAGGTGAAATCTTGTCCAATTAATACTTTCTACAGTATTTTTTTTTTTCATGCATCATCTGGATTTTATTTCACAATAATTTCAGTTACCAACCCAGATCATTAAATACTAACCCACAACACCCTCAGGAAAAGAGGGAGAAACCGAAATCAGCAGCGAAGCTCAAATTGTGGCACATCCAACATTTTATGTTTTGCTGGAAGTTCTAATTGGAAGCTGTAAGTGGAATTTACAACCACCAAATGAACAAACAACAAACACATTGTCTGTCACAATGAACGTTTCAAAGCTATGCATGGCTGTATTCGTTTCCATACAACCACCAAATGAACAAACAACAAACACATTGTCTGTCACAATGAACGTTTCAAAGCTATGCATGGCTGTATTCGTTTCCAATACGTTTTTGATCTCTCTCTTCACTCTGTCTCAGCCAAGTTTGTGCTCTGGACACATACGCTCCACTTCATAGAGCTTCCCAGATTTAAATCACTTCTCCTAAAAATATTCTCTTTACTAACACAAGGGCACTGAGGATCTGACCCCAGACTGGCTGACTCAGCGACTGTTCCGCTCACTTTCCCCGTCTCGTCTCGTCCCTCTCCTCTACTCTCCTCTCCTCTCAGATCTCCCTAAACTGTAAATATTCTGTTTACGAGCATATTTGAGTTTCTCTGCAGTCCTTCATAATCACTCACACATGATTTGCAGTCTGGTTTCCCAGCAAACGGATGTCGACGGCCTCTAATGTTACTGCCTCTCCAAAACATCAATGTAAACAACATTTTGAAAGACAATGTACTGGAAAACCAAATCAGAAAAAAGCAAAAAAAGCAAAAAAGGAAATTCTTCTAAAGGTCATGCTTCTGTCATAACATCTTCATCCAGTTATGTTACAATCTTATGTTATTAGACTAAGACCCTCATCCCCTCCTACTTTTTTTTCTTTTCTTTTCTTTTACTTTGTTCCTCTTTTGTTCTTTTTTCTAAGTGCTGTATCAACATGAAAACATATGTATGATTGTTGAATTATGCCATAATTGTTTGTTCTTGAATTCTGTATAATAATAAAAAATAATAATCTGACGGATAGTGTTATGATACAGTACTGGTTAAGTTTGAATCAGTCCACTTTTGGTGGGCGTTAACAAACCTACTTACATTTACCAGACTCAGGAGCTTTTAAAATAGAGTTATAATTTTCTTGAAGTCAAGTCAAGTCAAGTCCAGGCAAAATTAAATGAAAATTTAAAATAAAATAAAATTGAGATCCTCACTGTTTTTGAGCCAGATAAATTTCCTCTGTGTAAAATAAATGACACATAGTGATTACTGATATAAATTTCTATTACATGCCTGATCAATAAAATAAAATGCATATACACAAATATGTTTCTTTCAAATATGGATCACTTTCACTCCTGGCTGTTGAACTTCACAGCACTGGTCTAATGCCGCATATTAACAAAGAGTGCATTTATATAAAATTTCATGTGACTCATAGTTATCAGCGACGAGCTGCATAAATCATGATCAGAGCTGATCGGATTCCTCTTTCCTTCCGATTCCCAAAACCACAACCTTTCCAGACCCCTTTTGCTATTCCAATATTAAACTCTTCTGGCCCAAACTCAAACACAACTGACTGTTTAAATTCAAATATTCCTAAAATATCCCCTCCCATATTTATAATCCAAACATTTCTACACAGATTCTCATTCAATTATTCATATCAAATGGACCCTAAGTCCATAAAGTCCTAGTGCATCAATGCACATAATAATTTCCTGTATCCATAAATTTGTGTTCACAGGAATGATTATATGGTACCAAGAGACAAATTCTGCACACTCAGCAAAGGGGAATGACCAAAAAGAAACAAGAAAAAGAGAAAAAAAAATATGTGGGGGGCTTTCTCTTTCACTAAAGTCATTCTCTGCGTCAGAACGGAAAATAAATTGCTCTACTGAGGGTTACAAACTTGGTGAGGTAATTGATTCCTCACTTTTCACTCATCAGAAAGATGAATTAGTTAAGGGATAGTGTGATAAGGCATGAATAGGGTACAAAATAGAGAAATATTATACACTATATTTCAGGCCTTATATATAGTAGTATATAGCACTTAAAGGGGTGAAAATAAATATTATAACTATTATGTTATACAATTTAAGCTTAAAACTGCTCAATAATAAAATAAAATAAAATAATCATTTTCTGCTGTTCATACCACAATGGAAAAAAGTAAAGAGAAATATAAAGCAATTAGGTTAATGACATTTAGAGAGAGAGAGAGAGAGAGAGAGAGAGAGAGAGAGAGAGAGAGAGAGAGAGAGAGAGAGAGAGAGAGAGAGAGAGAGAGAGAGAGAGAGAGAGAGAGAGAGAGAGAGAGAGAGAGAGAGAGAGAGAGAGAGAGAGAGAGAGAGAGAGAGAGAGAGAGAGAGAGAGACTCTTTTACTGACCCCTCTCTCATCGCTGTCTGTGTTCTGGGCTTTGGAAATCTTTTCTAATCCCAGGGGCCTTGTTTCCATTATCTAAAAAGCACGAGCTACTATTAAAATTCCTGTGTAAGACTGTAATTAGAGCCCTCAGTTAAACCTTGGAGGAAATAAGGTAGAGCAGCACATTAACTGCTTGGAACGGTGGATAATGAATTATTACATTTTTCTCGTTTTTGTCTGATATGCGCTCATAGTTGTCAGCAGCTTCTTTTAGACACAGCACTTACGGGTCACGGAAAGACTGTCTGCTTCCAAACTAGCAAGATTGAGACATCACAACACCTCAGCTGAACTCTGACCTCATGGCTACAATTCCTTTCCATCTCCAGTTGGGGAATAACATTGCGGTGTAAATCCTGACGTTCCGTTCAGCAGTAGAATTCTTAATGGACCTTAAACCTGTTGAAATATACAACAATCACTATGAAAACCCTCCGAATGAGGAAAAAAAAAAAACACTGGAAGAGGGGAGAGAAAGAATTTAAAGACGAGACAACTCTTCTGATTATTCTTTTCACTCCTCTATCAGAAATCTTGCGAGGAGCACTGGTCGAGGCAAATTTATGGTGAAATTATTGTCTTTCCACTTCCGTATTATGGCCCCAAAAGTGCTCACTGGACCATTCAGAAGCTTAGAATGGCGCCTATAACCAATGCCATCATGATTTGCAACAATTAGGTTGCGAAGGTCTTGAGACAGCTCTTTGCTTTTACCCATCATGAGATGTCTTGTGTGACACCTTGGCAATGAGACCTTTTTGTAGGCCATCATTTGGGACTGAACCAGCTGTTATTAATTTCCACTGACAGGGGGCTGGATTGCTTTTTAATTACTGTAAGTTTTCAGCAGTTGTCTTGGCTTTCCATGCCTTTTTGCGCCTCCCTTTCTTCGTGTTCAATACTTTTTCCCTGTGTCATTTCACATTATTACACATAACTTAATTTCTGAACTTATTTTTGTTTGTTTCTTTGTATGTATGGCTTACTTGGGTTGTTACCAACATCTGGTGAAAATTTCATGTCAATAGCAAATATATTTACTGAGAAAAATGATGACGTGTTCAATACTTATTTCCCCCGCTGTGTGTGTATATATATATATATATATATATATATATATATATATATATATATATATATATATATATATATATATATATATATATATATATATATATATGCCTTTCTATATGTGAGACGCATCTTGAGGCTTCAGAATTGACAGCTGAATCCTACTGCAGGGTGAACATAGATTTAGTGGCAAGTAAACAAGATATCCTTGATCACACCTACTGTATATATTACTCCTTGGGTCCTATAAGGTTATATTCGATTTCAGATTTACCCGCCTCTAAACGTCATGTAAAAAATATATATATTTCATGGTTGGTCACTTTACCTGTGAGTCATACATCCCCTTCCTGGCCAGATCTTGGCCAGGATAAATATGCAAGACCTCTTACTCCCAAAAAAAAAAGGGAAGAAAGGGAACAATAGGGGAAAGGTGCGCTCTCTAATTATATAACCAGCACTGACAGTCCAGAATTTAAAAAGACAATGAAAGGAATGTGCATTGCATGCAAAACACACACACACATACAAGTCATTACCCAAGTTCAGCTGGTATCACAGCCTAGCATGGTACATGTGTATGACACCTGATCTTAAGGGATTTAAAACCACACACTAAGACCACAGAGATGTCAAAAGACACCCCAGTCCTCTTTTAAAAACTTCTCGATTTACTCTCTCTCTCCCTCCCCTAGTCCCAGTCTTACAGTGCTGGTCAATAGAAGTCTTTCAGACATGCAAGAGGGCAGCCAGCGCTGTCAGCACCTACAGTGTCTCGACAGACCTCTAAAACCTGATCCCAGAAAGCACGCACACACACACTACACACTCAGCTTGCCCTCTCAGGCAGCACACATGATGGGACGGCATGCCAACCGCAATCCGTTTGGGAAAGTATCCCAGTGAAAATCAAACCATTGCTATAATTCTTCTAATAACATCTCAGCTTCACACACACACATTTGCAGAGAGCGGAGAAGTCTACAGTTTATGATCTTTGGAAGGAGAATACAAAAATGAGAGAGGCAGAAAAATGCTATGCATTATTTTGACAGAACTGAATACAGCTTAAGCAGGAGATAAAAGCACTAGGACATAATACAAGCAGGGGATTGTGGGTAATTGAGTCTGTTATCAGGATGATAGTCCTGTGGGTTTCAGTCTCACTATTTTCTCTCGAACTCATTGCTTAGTGTAAAGAAAACAGTGGAGATTTACACACAGCAGCAGAGGAAAACAGAAATGGCCTGCCAGAAACAATCTCCTAGCTTTTTCCATCGTTTATTGCAGGATTATATCCCCCACATAATTTGGAATACCAAAAGCAGTTTTACTGGCTGAAAGAAATCCATTCAGTGTCTGATTAGAAAGACTACAAAATCACTTTATGTACAAAAGTTGGGGGGAAAAAACTATTAAATTGAACAAAAGACATTTAACAAAATAAATAAATGTTATTTTGAACTTTATATTGATCAAAGGATCCTGATTTTTTTTTTTATATCAGTTTCCACAAAATAATTAAGCAGCACAACTGTTTTCAACATTGATAATAATAAGACATGTTTAATGAGCATCAAATCATATTAGAATGATTTCTGAAGGATGTGACACTGAAGACTGGAGTAATGATGCTGAACATTCAGCTTTACCACATAGGAATACATTACATTTAAAACATATTTTAAATTGTAATAATATTTTCACAATAATACTGTTTTTACTGTGTTTTTAATCAAATAAACTCAGCCTTGGTGAGCATTAGATACTTTTAAAAAAAATATAAACAATCAATGCATTTTTAATTATAAGTTGATTTCATATTATGTAATGGAAGCTATTATTCGTCAAATTAAACATTTGCAAGCTACTCTGTAAGCCTCAACATGAGATTAGAATAGTACCAACTAATTGGCCTACTAGCATATCCCTCGCCATTTTTTAGCTACCACTGCTAAGGAAGGATAACTGGAAATGCCATTTATAACCATTTATAGTATGACAAATGAACAGGAAGTAATATCAGCCGTGATTTTGAAACATCTCTTTCTTGACATATTATTTGATTGGACTGCAAAACGAGTCACTGTTTATTTCCAGATTTCAATGCCACTGAAATAAAACATGCAATGCTATAACAATTCCCCATACTATTGTTTATATCATTGCATATTTTATACGGTTTCAGGTTTTGGGAAATAAGTAGCAGGCAACATACATGCAGCACAAAGTTAGTAGTTCACTAGTATTCCATTTCAAACACAGCCAAAGCCATCATCACAATTCAGTTAAGCAATCACATTCTGCCCTTAAAGCAAACCAATCTTTAACGGCTTCAAAATAAACACACTGGCAGACAGTATAATGCCAGTATGCTAATGGAGTGTCACGTTTAAAATAAAGTGACTGGGTTCACTTTGGCTAGGTCTTTCCAATCCCATGAAGTGGCTTTGAAGTGCGAGTAAATGTTAGTTTGACTTAACGTGTGATAAATGGACTTAAAGTTTAAAGCTAAGAGCATGTGTGTGTATGTGTGTCAGTGACAAATGTACAAACAAAATTCTGCCAAAAAAGTTCCCATTTCCAAACCCTCATTCAGAAACTACAAGATAACAGCAGCCTCAGAAACACTTTGTTCAGACACACGGCACCAGAAGAATCTCGCAGAAGTAGTGAACTTGCCTGAACTTTCAGGATTTCCATGAGATTTCAGATTTTCTGCAAAAAATGCCTGCTAAAATGAAATACAACAGCCTTACAGCAAGTGTTGGGGGAAATGCATTACAAGTAAAGCAAGTTATGTAATCAGACTACTTTTTTTCCAAGTAATGAGTACAGTAAGTAACACATTACTTTTTTAATTTGCAACAAAATTTCTCAGTTACTTTTTTCAAACAAGAAACGCAAGTTACTTAATTTTCCCATTTATTGACTGACACCTCTCCTGTCCCCATGTTGAGAGAAATCATGAGTGAGGTGTGTGCGCTGTGTGAGAATGATGGTTATTGTAGTTCTAGAGTAAAGGTAAGCATGTATTTACTATCTAACTTGCATAAAACAGATTCAGTATTCCTCAGTGAAATGCAAACTCAGAATATTATGCAAACCTGCAATAATTAAATAGGTTAAAGGTAGGGTAGGCAATTTTAGAGAGGCTAGCAATAGCAAGCTAGCTTTGAAAGCATTAGAACCCACCCTCCCTTCAAAGCGTTCTCCAAAGTCATGCCTCTTCCAAAACACAAGAATGCTCACAGCCAGAGCTGAGTCTGCAAAGCGTCACAAGAGACGGCGTTAAACTACCTCATGTCTCAAAGCACATAACGATGTTTTATTAACAACATTCAGAAGGAGCACATTCAGATAATCAACCAATTTAACGCAAGATGAGCACGTTCAGATATTCAATTAAGTACGATATGAGGGTATATATACAGCTGACTTACCACTGTCCCACGACAGTTTTTCCTGCATCCATCCACAACCCCAATTCCTCTCTCTCGATTATTACTAACCCAGCCAGGGATGGGGGAGTACTCTGGTTTCGGGCTAAATTCAGACTAAATGACAACACGCAAAATATGCATAATCTTTGCTCTTTCTGATTATATTTAAGTGCAAACTCGTGAATACAATAATAATGAATGAATAATAGGGGGTGCAATGATACCCTTATGTCATGATTCGATACCAGGGTTGCCAACTTTGGGACTTTGGCTGGAGTGAGACTCTGAGTGTGACTCAGGCGCGGAGAATTTTTTTAGCAACCCTAATTTTAAAAATGTCAGTCCTTGTTTACTTAGTATAAACCCTGATTTATGGGGAAAAAAGAAAAAACGTGTTTTCAAAATGTACAATTAATTTATTGATTGATCGATTGATATAAAAAAATTAAGATAGAGGTGATTAAAAAACAAACATGTAAAACAACAACATCAAAACAATAACCCATCTCGGTAACACTTTATAATAACTGAATGCTATTAATCATTAGTTAAGCATTAGTAAACAGTTAATTCGTCATTTATAAAGCATTAATAGACATTAATAAGCAGTTTATAAATACAGCTATAAATACAGCTATAAATGCTTTGTTCTTGATTTATAAGTATATCTATAATGTGTTTAATAATTGTATTTTCATACTTTATTAATGATCCATTTATCATTTCTAAATGAAGTATTGCATTATTTAAAAAAAATGGTTATTTAGGAGTCGTTAGTGGTTCATTAGTTCACTTAGAAAGTATGAGTAAATGATTAATAAACTGTTTAAATACATATTATTCAGACATATAGTAATAGTTACTAAGTGTGTTAATAAATGCTTTATTAACATGTATTTCTACTGTAATTCAAGGTTAATTCAGGTAGTTATAAAGCATTTAGTAGTGAGCTCATCTAAAGTGAGGACTAGTTATGCCTTGTAAAGCATTTATAAAGGAGATTTAAAGGCTGTTAATATTTCTATGCTCTGTATCAGTGTGTTGTGTTTGTTCCCTTTTTCTGTTTAGAAGAGAAATGAGCCTTTAAATCTCCTTTATAAATGCTTTACAAGGCATAACTAGTCCTCACTTTAGATGAGCTCACAAAATAGTGAACTGACCACTACTAAATGCTTTATAACTACCGAAATTTACCACATTTACTTGCACTTTCTAAGTGATCTTATTAATCAATGACAACACCTAGTTTGTAAATAATGGTAAATAATGTAACTGGTTTGTAAATAATGCTATACTTCATTTAGAAATTATAAATTGATTATTAATAAAGTATGAAAATACAATTGTTAAACACATTATAGATATGCTTATAAATCAAGTATAAAGCATTTAAAGCTGTATTTATAAACTGCATATTAATGTCTATTAATGTTTTATAAATGATGAATTAACTGTTTATTAATGCTTAACTGATTATTAATAGCGTGCAGTTATTATAAAGTGTTACCGAAATCTCAAAACAAAAGGGACACATAATAGTTACTCCACCTCCCCAGAAAACCACAACACAAGTTTCACACATTAGGCCTGTTGTAGCCTGTGCCACAGAGTTGGCCTGCTTCACCAACTCTGCAGGAGCTCGTATCTGAAGCAGGGTTCAATCCGTTCATGAACGTTCATCGCGTCTGTCATGTGACAAATGAACGAAAGACTCGGAAGGTAAAGTAATTATTTATGTACCCTGTAAATTATTTTTGACTGCATTATAATGATTTCTTAATTTAGAATATGATAAAGACTGCGTATGTGGATGTGTTCATGGAATTTGGCTGTTAAAAGTATAACATTTAAGCCCCTTAAATGAACGAAATGACTCGAAAAAAGATTCGTTCATTTTAATGAACGAGGTAGAACAAGCGAGTCAGTAAAATGATCCGAACTTCCCATCACTCACAGGGTGCCATTAAGTGACAGTCTGTTCCTGGTGTCAGTCTTGTTTAGGCCAATAACTGAAAAGGTTCGCTCAGCATCCGCATTTGACTGTGGCCGACTCAACACAATCTGGGCAACCTTTCATAATTTGGGGAATTTTAAAATGCCACTTGCCCGATTTGACAAAACGTAATTTGTACCATGAGCCTATTTTTATTGAGCAAATA
The DNA here is from genome assembly GCF_964197995.2 of Scardinius erythrophthalmus. Classification (NCBI taxonomy): domain Eukaryota; kingdom Metazoa; phylum Chordata; class Actinopteri; order Cypriniformes; family Leuciscidae; genus Scardinius; species Scardinius erythrophthalmus. The sequence goes on from NC_138229.1 coordinate 8,596,670, forward strand.
ACGCACATCAGACAAGGTTTGCAACTATAGTTGAAGTCTGTACTCTCGGCACACAGACTGATTAGGCAAGGCTACGTCTGTAGTGACAAGGCACACCATTTTATTATCTGCTTACCTTGATTATCATCCAAACTTTCAAACGCGCATCAGACAGTGGGCTCCGACCATAGAAAGTATATAAACGGCTCCGACTCCGAACCTAGCTTCGAACTCTCTCTGAACTTTTCACACTCAACTGACGGATCAGTTTTCAGCTAATCAACGAACAGAGAAGACTGCAGTGAGAACGTTGTAGGCAGATGTTACAGCTGTGTGCCTTAAACTCCTCTTCTTTCATTAATACGCTGTGGTCTAGTATAGTCTTCAACAGAAAATTAACGGATTGAGAGGGGAGAAACATGGATTTTGGCATGACATTTCTTGCGTGTGCGTGAGAGCATGAGATTGATGCTGAAAGCGTGAGAGTCACCGTCACGCCAGATGCGTGAGAGTTGGCAACCCTGCGATACATATCACGATACTGAACTCATAATACAATATTATTGCGATACTCCAAGACATATGATAAAAGGTTAACAAAAAATTTACTGTTGATTAAAATGCTAAATTTGGTATTACATTGGGTGTGGAAATGAATAGGCTTGGCCTTAGTGCTGGAAACCCAATGCACAACACAATGGTGACACCAGAATAAAAATATAATTCTGAAGCTGAAAATACAGAACTATTTTAGATGAATATGCTTGCACTATGTCACTGACAAGATATATTTAAAATAATGTAAGCCACTTTTTACTGGTAACATAAGACATTTGGCATTATCAGGACCCACAAATATTCCCCCATTACAATATTATACATAACATTCAAAATTCAACTTGCCAGCAGCCATTTCATCCTGTAGCCCAAGACTGGTTGACCACTGAACCTAAGCAGGGTTGAGCCTGGTCAGTACCTGGATGGGAGACCTCCTGGGAAAACTAGGTTGCTGCTGGAAGAGATGCTAGTGAGGCCAGTAGGGAGTACTCACCCTGTGGTCTGTGTGGGTCCTAACGCCCCAGTAAAGTGATGGGCACACTATACTGTCAAAGAGTAACGTCCTTCGGATGAGACGTTAAACTGAGGTCCTGACTCTCTGTGGTCATTAAAAATCCCAGGATGTCCTTTGGAAAAAGAGTAGGGCTTTAACCCTGGCATTCTGGCCAAATTTGCCCATTGGCCCCTGTCCATCATGGCCTCCTAATCATCCCCATAAATATACTGATTGGCTCTATCACTCTGTCTCCTCTCCACCAGTAAGCTAGTGTGTGGTGGGCGTTCTTGCACAATATGACTGCCATCGCATCATCCAGATGGATGCTGCACATTGGTGGTGGTTGAGGAGATCCCCCCTTCCATATGTAAAAGCGCTTTGCGTACCTAGAAAAGTGCTATATAAATGTAACGCATTATTATATTTAGTAGTTTAATGTCATCACACAGTAATTTTCATTTTGGGTGAGCAGATTGTCACTATCCACGATACATGTTGCATTTTTGTATTGCGATGTATTGTGACATGACATATGAAGTGCACCGCACTGAAGGAAAAGAAGGTTTGCCAGATGTAAAGCAGCACAATAATCATTTTCCTTTGAGTATCTTGTTTTCATAATCTTTGGAAGCGAAAATAATTTTTTCCTAATCTCACAGCCCTACTATAGCGTACAATTGAAACTATGCACACTGATACCCACCGTGGCAGTTAGCCTGGGCCCATGAAGTTGAGCATAGAGAATGGCCTCCTCAACTTGACCTCTGATCCCCAGCAAAGCGAGCTCCAGGTTGTGCGCTCCGGCGACCATGTGTGAGAGATCCTGCAGCACGGTGACGTACTGTCTCCATGGGCTGTGTAACTCCGAGAGGCTGGCCAAGCACCCGCGCATGACGTTGAGGCAGTAGCCACTGCATGCCCGGATCAGGGTGAGCCCACGGCAATGAGAGCAATATTGCATGCGCACCAGAGCGCGCGTGCACTCTTTTGATAACTCCGCAGTCTCCGTAATGTTCATCACCTCTGATCCTACACCGAGCGCCAAGCTGAGCACCCGACCTGCCCGCAATGCATCCGCAAGATCCTTTGCCATCGCTTTTGGGTACGACCCAAAGGGGTTAACGTCCTGCCTCGTCATGCGGAGACAGTCGCCGAGCTGGTTGTTGTCTGAAGTATCTGCGTCAATGCTCGCTGCCATGCCGGGATTGACTATACGAGTGTGGACCAACGGGAAGAGACCGTCGAAGAAACAGTGCACAGCGGTCTCAACGGAGACATTGCCGGTGCCCTGGAGGAAGCGAGATAGGTCAGTAAAGAGGCAGGCGATGTGAGGAGAGATGGACGACATGAGGGAAGAGTACGTGGTCTCGAACAGAGAGGTCAGGTGATTCTGAGAGAATGATATTAGAGACTGGAACGTATCTGAAAAAGAGAGAGAAAAGATTTAAATTAGTGTAAACAAGAGAAAAATCTCAAAATAAGAACATGCACAAATCACACACTCACACACAGTCTCAATACAAAACACAAGAAACATTTGAAGAGAACATTTGTTATTTGTCTAACAGCTTTAAAAGTATGCAATTTCTAAGGATCCGCCTCAATGTCATTCTATTGGTTGAGCATTTACTGAACCATTGGTTTAAGTCAGGGGTTCTCAACTCTGGTCCTCAGGGTCCACTTTCATGCAGAGTTTAGCTCCAACCCTAATAAAACACACCTGAACAAGATAATCAAGGTCTTCAGGATTTCTAGAAAGTTAAAGGAAGGTGAGTTTAATCTAGGTTGGAGCAACACTCTGCAGGAAAGTGGACCTCGAGGGCCAGAGTTGAGAAACCCATTTTGTCAAATGCTGGGCTCAATTAATAATCAAGCTATAGAAAAAGTGGCAATATTCTCAGAGTCATGCTATAGTCAGAATGAGATTGTTTGTCTTGTAGTCTTATAGAGGTGTGTAATGGCTAGACACACACAAGAAAATCAAAATTTCTCTAAGACATGAATTTTTAACATAAGCATATGAAGTTTTGAACTGCTAATAAAAATAAAAAAATAATACAATAAAAAAAACAATTAAAAATAAAATAAAAGGAATTCTATATTAAATGTGAATAAAACTGAAATTAAAGTTCCAAACTTTATTAAAAAAATATAATAATAATAATAATAATAATTATTATTATTATTATTCGACAAAAAAAAGACAAAAAAGGAGATGTCCAGAACTGCATGCTTTTTTACTATTATTTGATTTATTAATTTATTATTTATTTATTTATTTATTGTTTTATTTTTTTATTTTTTAACTTACCTAAAAATATTAGTCAGGGCATGGAAATGAAAAAGAATGATTTGTTCACTTAAAGAATTTGTAAAAAAAAAAAAAAAAAAATCTGAGAAATCAACCTACAAAAATTACTCAGAGAGGTCTCTGCCTTTTAAAGGAATAGTTCATACTGTATGTTTTCCATACAATGAAAGTGAATGGTGACCACGGCTGTCAAGCAAGATTTACAAAGTTATACTGTCAGACTTCCATTGCGGTCTGTTTCTCACACAAAGCTATTGTACTACAGCTTCAGAAAACATGGAATATAGCACACAAGGCATATGTACTACTGTTGTGATGGGTTTTTTTTCTGTCATTTTTCGGAGCTTGACAGACCCTGTGCCAATTCATTGTATCATTGTATGGAAAGAGCAGCATAACCATTCTGTCTAACTTTCTGTTCCACAGAAGAAAAAAATATTAAAGATGCAATGAAACAGAAGTAGAGACAGATCATCTTTTCCGTATTGCGACGGAATCTGAGTGTAACAGATTATCAAAAAAAATAAAAAATTAAAATAGCATGAGGACTTGGTTCTATCCATCAGTTGTTGGTTGGATTTTGAGATGAGCACTGAACTCAAAACCAGAGGAAGATGAACAAGAGTTTTTACAGGGTGGTTTAGAAGGTCAAAACAATTTAAAAAATATCATCATTGTCATCATTATAATGAATTAATTGTTCACAATAAGATATGCATTTAGAAAAAAAACAGGGTTATGTATAACATATAGAGTTAATAACATGTACTGTAACATATAGGGTTAGTTTGACTCCATTGTGACTTTAAAACAAATTAGTGTGAGCAAATGACAACAATTTTCATATAGCTGAACTATTTCTTTTCAATCAGTAACAAAACTTTTGTGCCACAGGAAGGACAAATAAAAGAGGGAAAGGGATTCTGTGGCTCTATTCTGTGGTTTTTCTGTCACCCTCTCTCTCTCTCACACACACACATACAAACACACACGTGCCTAGACTTGTGTTTGGTCAGTGGTTTGTTAATGCAGGAGCTGCCTGTCTATTCAGCTGCGCAGTAGTCGAGCATGACCACACACACACACACACACACACACACACACACACACACACACACACACACACACACACACACACACACACAGGCTGTACCCAGGGTGCCGTTCTCTCTAAGGCCACTGATGTCAGACTGAAGGCATGTTAGGGGATGGAGGAACAGCGGCAACTGGACCGAAACTGAGACCGGTCAACAGACATACATATGAACTCTCACACACACAGAAGCACAGCTCTCCATTTCACTCCATAAGCTGCAGAAGCTTCCATCAGTGCCGTCACAATGGACCAGGACAACAACTAAACTCCACCCAATCACGACAGCTGTGCCGTTCACACAGGATGTGTTCTGGCACTCTTTCTGCACTGTTTTTTTTTATTATTTTTTTATTGTGCATCTATGTACATGTATGTGATACAGACATCTTTATTGCTGCATCGTATTTTTCGGTTTCAGAATCTCATACCATTGCATTATGAAGATGCCATGTTAAAAGTTACACTTTTCGCATCCTTCCCCATTATCACACACAGAGACTGTGGAAGAATTACACTTACCATTTTGACATTATTTTTATTTTTTTCACAATAACCTTACAGAGAGGTCCGTGATGGGAAGAAGAAACAGGAAAGAGATTTGTGAAATGTCACAGATTCAAACTCGTATTGCCCATATCAGCGCCACTGCCTAAAGTGTCGGAGCAGATGCAAACCAATAGGCCACTAAGAAAAAAAGGGAAAGCGAGCATTGTAGAAGGAGAAAGTAAGGAATGGAAAGGCCACTTGCCATCTCCCGCTGTGTGTTCGAGTCTGCATATGAACTGTAAATGTGCATGCATGTGTGCGTGCGTGTGTGTGTGTGTGTGTAGATGTGTGCCCGTATAGGCGAGATGGTTGGAATGAGAGCAGCAAACCACCAGCAGAATGTGCCAGTGTAAGGTTACAGCATTTCAGAGGGCAGCCTCATGCCACGAACGCTCCGTAAAACCACCAGAAGTGGACAAGCAGACGGAGAAGGAGACAGGAGTTGAGAGAGGTGAATTTGTTTGGCTTTGAGGCCTCACACCACAGCTCTGGCAGAAAAAAAAAAAAAAAACCTGGAGTATCTTTTACAAGAAAATACGGTCCCACTTTACATTAAGTGACTTTAACTACTATGTACTAACATTGAAATTAATAATTTGATACAATGGACTTATTGTGTACACACGTTTTTACATTGTACTTATATATTAAAAATACCTGCATGTAATTACAGCTGTAATTAATTTATGTAATTACACTAAACCTACCCATACCACACCTGTCCATAGCCTTACCCATATCACACCTCATTAGCAGCAAAAGTGTTTTACAATACAACATGAACACAATAAGTATTGTACTTATTTTTCTAAGTACATAGTACTTAAAGCCACTTAATATAAAGTTGGACCGAAAATACTATTTCAGTCTATTCTAGTTTAAAAATTCACATTTAATTCAATGTATTTCTCGCTGTTTCTTTTTATTTATTATTAGTGAAATTCCCTAGCAACTTCTGAGACAAAAAGGTTTCTACCCATTTTGTTTTCAGTGTTTACGTCTAAAGACAAGCTTACACGATGTACTTCTGCTCAGATGGAATTAGACAATAATTCCAGAAGAATCAGGGATGATTCTGATGATGAAAATTGGTGTTTAAACATAGGAAGGACGAAGAGAGATCTCCCATGAGAAACCCTACATAAAGGCTGACATTGCTCAGACAAGCACACGCAGCAAACTTAATGTCCTGTACAGAAACCAACAGTGGTCTGACAGCTGGGGAAAAGCTATCTGAAACCATTTGTTGCTCCATTAGTGCTTCACCATTAGAGCAGAACTGCCAGACATTGTTCATTTGATTTGTCAGAACTATTACTGGGCAAATTGCAAAGCTTTAAATGGCTTGTTTGGTTTAGAGAACATGCTACTGATTCTATCTTTCGGTTTGCCCTAAAATTAAGACTCTGGGTATGTTCAGAATGCTACTCATGATATTTTTGTAGAATGCAATATGTAAAATGTAGGAATGCTGCTATCAATCAGCCGCAGATTGGTATCGGTCGATAATCACATTATATTGCTGCCTTCACATGCTATCGGAAATGTCCTACTTCCCACTTCTGAAGTTGTCATTACGAGCCCATCGCATTCAAGTGCTTTGTTGTCGGAAGGGATAGGAATCATGGAGGACACCAGGTTTATTCTTGCCTATTTATTGGGAAAATCTTAATAAAAGCCTAAATGATATTTAGCGTCCCATTCATTGACAAACATAAACATTCACCTCGCTATCTAGATAGTCAGCTTGCTGACAGTTCTGGAATTCCGGTCAAATACAGGCTATATTCGCTGTGTAAAAAACAAACACTTCAAATAATTATTCATATATGTAAATATGCAATACTTTAAAGATAAGACAAGGGATGTAGCTGTTGTGGAAAAAAACTAATAAAGAATAGTAGTCACAGCAGCAGTCGTTCTCCTCTCCGCCATGTTTAAAGTTTATGGCACCCCCAACGCGGGAACTTGGGTATCAAAATCATCCCAAGCTTCCCAGTGGTAAATACAATGTGAGAGGGCATTAATTTAAAATCTTTAACTAGGAAAAACATAATAATTAAAACATAATAAATAATTCCAATAGCATGTGAAGATCGGTAGTCACTAATTTTGGCCGATCTCACGAACTGATGGCATTATGATGACGTAAAAAATTGTAAAAAATTGCCACAGACTTTTGCGCTACGTTCAGCTTTGTAACTTCGCGAAACATTAGTAAACCATGGTAAATCACACATCTTTATTTAGAGTCGGTTGTCTTGATTAAACCGAGCCCACACACAACATAACATGATCTCGAGAAAATCCTCACAGATTGACAGTGGCAGTATACCAACTAAACCACACAGCATGCAAGAGTATACGCTAGTATTCCATTTCCAACATCTCCTCTGAATCCAAATGAGCTCAATGGAGAGAAATAAAGGTTTATAGTGGGAGAATTAATCCCTGTCACTGGGCTCCAGAGGAAAGTAACATTGTACGTTACTGGTTTGTGAGCTGGCGAACTGCAGTGTTGCAGGGATGCCAGTGAGCCAAGATGGGAGCCAGATTTACAGCCATGTAATTGGATGTTATATAGCCTCTTAAGAGGGTCTACTAAAGGCTTTTAGAGATGACTAATCCACCTAATGACCAAGACTCATTTCCTAAACGCACAGTCTGCTGGCGAAAGCATTCAGTCAGATGAGTAAAACCGAAAAAAATTATAGTGGAAAGATAAGATTTAAAAGACAAAGGTGTTTCTGCATCAAACTCTGCTGGAATATGTAAACATTCCCTGATGTCATGCACCTTTTAGTGCACTAAACATACAGAAACTAATGAACACATTTTTGAACTGGATTCAACTGTAAAACTACATGTTTGATCCAGTAAACATGATAAACCACAGTGAGTGACCCACTTTTGTAACGGCCAAGACCCTAAATACAAGGCCATGCTGCATTCCTCAATGACCGCGGTCAGCATTCAGAGCGTTCGAGCGGCTGGCTGGTTCGAGACGTGAAGAGTACATCATCTGTCGATCATCTTCCACCCCAGAAAGCCCCGTAATCCAGCCAAGGGCTTGTGTTTCATACGGGTCAGATGCAGATATGAGTTCATCACCTCTGTAGGGGGGCTATAAAATCCCACTTTAATTAGTGACAATACATACGTCCCTGTCCTCTGACTAAAACAGCTGTGATGAGAAAACACGTCACATTACCAAATGCAACTTCAGCATGAGAAGCTGAAGAACAGAGAGCAATGAGATTGAAAAACAAGATGGAGAATTAATTGAAATGAAGAGAACATGTCTGCTCTGTGCTGATAAACAATTTTGTTGATTTTGTTGCTACAAGATTTTGTTGCTTGTTGCTACAACTAGACATTGGTGATATTAAGTGTACAAAGCACTCATTGGACTAATGGTTGGCTTAAGTTCCAACACACAGATGCGAGATATATATATATATATAAAAATTATAGTATAAGTTACTGTTTTTTATCTTTGTAAACAATAATAATCCTCTCTCTCAATAAATAAATTAAAATGACTGAACCTAAACATTTTAGTGTTAAAATTAGGCCTCTTTTTGTCATGTGTCACTGGATTTCAATCGGTGTGAATACTAAAAAGTTCTTCTTAAACCATTTAATAAATGAGACAAGTTTACACGTTGTCGACTATATCAGTGAAAGGCCGTTCATTTAACTGCTCTCAAGAAAATTTGCCAATTAAAGGCATTCTTTTGCACCATACTGAAATTAATGACTCTACTCAAATCTGAACCCTGAGTTCAGAAATGCTCTGTAAACAAACATGTGAGCACATAAGGTTAAATCAACAGCACTTAATGCTACACATTAGGAGACAAACTAGACGTAACCACCTGTCTAAAACTGCAGCAGACTTCAAATCCCCTCCCCTCAGCAGCATCTTTTCTGTCAGAAGGGAAACAGGTGGAGGGTGCAGAGGAATGTTTCACCAATATCTCTCTCATCAGATTGCAATTAAAATGGCTGCACCGTTATATCAAAAGTCACTAAGACACAATTCCTGAGATGCCGGATGTAGTGTGTGTGTGTGTGTGTGTGTGTGTGTGTGTGTGTGTGTGTGTGTGTGTGTGTGTGTGTGTGTGTGTGTGTGTGTGTGTGTGTGTGTGTGTGTGTGTGTGTGTGTGTGTGTGTGTGTGTGTGCATGTGTTTGTTTGTGTGTGTGTGTGCCAAAAAACTGTGCTCTCTAAAAGATAAAGAGATCGGCTTGTCTGGTTAAGGTGAGTGACGTCTGTCTCCAGATTGCTGAACCCGATAATTTATCCAAACACCCCAATCATCATCGTTCACTTTTGGACTCGCAGTCAAGAAACAATGCAGTAAATTACTGTATAAAAGCAAATTGTTTCTGGAAAACACCTGATTTGAAATATTTCTGTTGCCCATAATTATATGCATGTGTGTCTTTAGTCTTGAGGAAAAAAATCTTCAAGCTTGAAACACAAATGCAAAGTTTTTAAACCTACATGGATGCATTAATTTGATCAAAAGTGACAGTAAAGACATTTGTAATGCCACAAAACATATCTATTTCAAATAAATGCGGCTATATATTGAGTATAAATCAGACACTTTGGAAAAGAGAGAGAGAAAGACGGGAAGAGGAATATTTAACAGAAGGACTGATGATCCCTTAATTCTGAAATGAAAAATGCTTTTCTCTTCCAACAGAACACTTTCTTCTAGTGCCAGCTGTTCAGACATCTCAAGCATGTTCTGTGATGATTGGTGGCAGCTTTTTCTCCTGAAAAACGGTTCACCATGCTGTTGGAAAAGACTGAACAACAGGAAATTAAACCACCATCTCTTCTCTGTCTCTCCCTCCCAGTATTAGGACAACCTAATGATTTTGGAAGAGAAAAGGGTGGAGAGTTTGAGCCATGATTGGGTTTGGATCGTGTGTTTGGTTGTCCATTTCAGTCTGAGGTAATGAAGTGAATAATGAGACATGAAGCAGCTAGACGCGAACCTAAAAGCCGTGTGAAAGTGGCTGCAATGACACTCTGGAGATGATACCACTCCCTTTCTCCTCAGGCGCCCCCTGGCCTAAACACTACTTGTACTCCTATTTCCTGTTTTTTTCCCTTTCAAACATCTTTCTTTAGTAGAGTTTTCTGGGGTAAGCATTACTATTACTATTATTGCCCATGCTTTGAGCCCTGTCATACACCTGGCACAATGTGGCGCCAAGCGCGACGAAAGTGTTTTTTACTAGTTTCAGCCCGACGCAGTTATCATTTTCCACATCCTGCATCACATTGTTTAAATAGCAAATGCATTTGCGCCTATTTGTGCGCTGGTCTGAAAGCGAGGAGTGTTCAGGCGAATTGTTGGCACGTTGTTATTTTGAGGCAACTGAAATAGACTGCGCCATTGACCAACAAAAACCTGGTCTAAAGTCAATGGCACAGTATTTATTTATTTTTTGTTATTTAAAGGGCGCATTAGTAATGTGTGCCTATAGGCGGGTCCACAACACGCGTACACTCTGCTTATTACACACACAGGGACGTGCAGCGGCACACAAACTAGCAAAATATTACAAATAAAAGGATTACAATGTAAAAGATTAATATTGTGTACATAAGGATATGATGGAATCCAGCTTGTCCCGTAGATAGTCTGTTTGCGCACTTTAACCTCGCACACGAGCAGTTCCGTTTCCTCTCTGGAGAAGCGTTCAGTCTTTCCACTTGCAAATTCCGTCATGTCAATAGCGAATCCACCATGGCGCGAGAGCAACTGGCTTTTAAAGGGAATGGGAGATGAGACTCTGATTGGTTTATTGCACGTTACGCCCAAAACACACTTATTATTCATTAAGAGAATAGCGACAACCCTTTTTGACCATGCGCTGGGTGCACCGACCATTTTTCCCGTCGTTGAACTAACAAAAGTGGATCGGACACGTCCTAAGTGCACTTGCGCCGTGCGCTTTAGACCACGCGATTAGATCGTTAAAATAGGGCCCTTAGAGTTAGTGCCATGATGGTCAACCAAATCAAAAGCAGGTCTACCATCTGGTAGTTCAGTTGATTAACCATCTAGACAAGATTAGACCAGCTAATGTAATGCATCTATGTAAAACCAATGAACTACCACCTAAAACTTTTTTTTGTCCTTTTTTACTTGTACAGAAAGTTTCACTCACTTGTTTTGTTTGTTTGCCCCACACAATCTCTCATCTGACGTTGGACATTTCCAGACAAATTGCATTTTATTTTTTCTCTCTGAAGTGCTCAGCATGCGGTCTTTAGGGTAACGCAGACAGCTGGGTCACTCTAAATATTTCTTTAACCTTTGTTGAACAACAAAAGCATTCGTTCTGTCCTATACGGCGAACAACAGGCTAGCATCATTCCCAGAACACCGGCGTCCATCTCACGACAGCTGGACAGCAGGGGCCGGATGGGATGTTTAGAATCCATCCATTCCACTGTTACCATGGGAATGACATAGCAGGTGCATTGCGTGTGAGGCTGAAGCCACTAGATTTGCTCAGAGGTACGGTATGAGCATCACTTCCTGTCCCAAGCCCACTCACCGCTGACATCAGGCTTTGGGTTTGGGTCAACCCGTCAGTTCAGGCCAAACTGCCGCTCTCTCTCAATCCTTTTCTTTTTATTTTTCTCTTTAGTGGACACAAGTTGTGTTCCAGCGCCAGCTAAGGAAGTAACATGGCAAGCTCAATTAGTCAATGGATAAATCTACCCTCCAAAAAGGCCAAATGATCTTTGGGAGGAGGACGTATAAGAGGAGGGGGATTCCTCTGAGACTTTAAGAGTCATGCGATCACTGATGAAGACAAGGGAAAGACGAATAACAACAATGGGAAAAGAGAGAATAAAGGCCAGACAGAATGAAAGACTGAATGAGAATGAGTGAGAGAGAAGGGTTTCCCCAGAGCACAACTGGCATGATGCCACCAAGAAGGCGTCTACTATACTGTCACTGCTAAGCAATTATGAGGTTTCTACCAGCACTTTCCATGAATACGATACGCCTTAGTGTCCTATGAAATTTTTTAAAGAACTGGAGGCCCAAATCCCATGACTTACGCTGTGAGCGGCATCAGATTTGTTCGATAAGTGAAAAGAGATGCAAGGGTTTGCTGTCTAACATGCCCAACTTAAATTAAATCTTATATAAAAGTGTTACCCAAATTTTGAACAGTCAACAGTCTGTGCTGCCAGATGGTGTAGTTAAGACATCTACAAGCAGGGGCAAAAAGGGCATGCTAGACAGCAAAACTGTGCACCTTTTTTCAGAGATGATTTGTTGACAGAAGCAATAATTACTTCAGATTTACAGATGATTACTTGTGGAAATTGCCACTAAATTTCACACAAATCTATTTTCATTGAGCAGCATTCCAGAGTTGTGTGTAAACGTAAACATCTGAGTTTCTCATCTTCTCTTGCCTCTTCTCTACTCTCCTCTATCTAAAGACTTTAAGCAACATCCATCTGTTATTTTGCACCTCTTCAAACCTCTGAGGGAAAATTGAGGACATACTGATATAGAAACACTCACTCGTGCACTTACCCATTGCCACAGGGAGAAAGACGATTAGTCACTGTCATTACGAACCCCAGTGAGGAAAGGCCTGACTGCTGCTCCTGGGACTGCCTTCACTTCATTTTTTCCCTTTCTTTGGCTCTGTTCAGAATGGCATTCTATCATACCATCAAACATCAGAATGAACAAATAAGTTTGGCAAAATGTGCAGTTTAAAAGCAGAGTGGAATTCTGTATCTCACAATGCAATGCACTAGACTTTTCTATGTGACAAATGAACAAAAAGCAATATGAACCATGTGAATTTATTTATCAAAAAAATTGTTTTTACACAATTTAATTAGGAAAGTAAAAAAAAAAAAAAAAAATTTTTTTAAAATATACAGTAATGTATAACAAAAGTATACAGTATGAACCATATTCAGGGTACACACTAGACTAGGGGAATTTAAAAAAGACAAATTTAGACAAATGTGCTTATATTTTTATATTTTGAGTTATGTTAATTTCCCTATGTACTTTTGTCATTTTATTAGCTTGTCATTTTTTTATATATTGCTATTTATCTTCAATTTATTTTATTTCAGATTTAGTTTTGGTTAGTTTTATAATGAATTTTTACTTAATTACTTCATTTTAGTGCTTCAAATTAAACTTATTTCAGTTTATTGCCAAGGTAACATTTCTAAATTTCAATTAGTTTAAGTTTTTCAACTAATATTTAGATTTTATTTTATTTCAACTGTTTCAATTAACAAAAATGTTCTTAATAGTTTTAGTTTTATTTACGATGATAAGTATCTTTCGATTGTTAAGTATTTAATTCACTGGATCATTAAAAATAAATTACCACATAATAGTAAGAATACAGTTTTAGTTATAAATATCTGCAAAACATAACCATATCATGATATATACAGTTACTGTGATAAAAAAATTACTGGTATTAAAAAACAAGATTCTGGTCATACCCGACCCAAGAAGATGGTATGTTTAATTTGACAAATTAATTGAAGGCTGTAAGGAAAAGATTCAATGTACAAAATATTATGGGAAATTTAGATGCAAATGTTAAAACTCTACAACTTACATAACCATACAGTATTTCATTCCAAATATGGCCTCTGAATCCAAGTTTAGCAGAGAGGAATAAAACAGAGACAGGGTCATTTAATAAACATTCCAAACAAAGCTTTTGTCTATTAAACTTTTTCTCACGGACAATGACTCAACATCCCAGTTTCTCTTTAATTCTGTGATTCCTTCTTAGTCTGAGATGATCAGAGCACACATTATCCTTAATAACTCCTTAAATCCTTTATTACTACAAACATACCCACTGTCACGATGAAGCTAGATAATTAGAATCAACTGTCTACTGAACTTCCTTAAACGAGATCCCCCACAAATGAGAAGAGACAGATTCACACACACCGACAGAAACCTAAACAAACACATGCCTTCTAACTATACTCTTATCGTAATGATAGAAAACCTAAAATCATATTATGTCTGCACGCCACAGGCTAATTATTAATCCAGGTTGGAGACATTCTCTCTTGCAGTCTCTTGTATTGTTTACAGAAAAAATTCTCACAATCATTGCAAATATGTAGCAATATATACATTTTATACATTATTCTTAAAGGGATAGATCACCCAAAATCTGTCATTATTTACTCACCCACGTGTAATTTCAAAAATATGTATGACTTTTTCTTCTGCAGAAAACAAAAGAAGGTATGACCAACCAACATTGGACCCTCATTTACTCACCCTCAAGTTGTTCCAAACCTGTATAAATTTCTCTCTTCTGCTGAACACAAAAGAAGATATTTTGAAGAATATGGCTAACCAAACAGTAGATGGGCCCCATTGACTTCCATAGTGTTTTTTCCCACTGTTTGGTTACCCATATTCTTCAAAATATCTCCAGAAGAAAGACATTCATGCAGGTTTGGAATAACTAGAGGCTGAGTAAATGGTGACAGAATTTTCATTTTTGGGTGAACTATCCCTTATACAAGCAAACACTGAGGCATTTTAAAAATATATCTTCTAAAGAAGTTATAGATCTTATAAGTTATAGACATTATGAGTCATTTACTCACCCTTGTGTAGTTTCAAAGTCATAGAGCTTTGAAACAACATGTGGAGCTAGAGTAAACGATGACTCAGAAATGTTGAAATGTTAATTCTTGGGTGAACTATCCCTTTAAGGCGAGCATCTTAAGATCCGGTGTTTTCAGCCTTTCAGAGGTTCTCAGTAAATGCTCCATCTCTGTGAATTCAACATGCATTTGGGATGTAAAGTTTCACATTTGCATAATTTCCAACATTTCTGTGTGGACAGAACTTTATAGCATTTCACAAGATTTCTAATGAGCATTTGTAAACCTGTTGTCACCAAAACATAAAGGTCTTCCTGCAGTTTTATGTCAAAATAAAAGCTTGAGGGTTTAACTATTGAAAGTGAATGAATTAATGAATAAATGAATGAATGTCTATACAATAATTTTTGTTACATGTTAGGCACAACCAATTTTCCTCACTAACCCTGATCCATGCAGAAACTAAAGAACAATGGTTGAGAATCTATAAATCACTATAGAGACTATAGATTTCTCAGTCTTTCAAACACAGACACCAGACACACACACATCAGCAGCCGTAAAAGGCGATCAGCTCCATTGTTTGAACATTCCTGATTACTGCATGTGACCTGTCGACGGGAAACCTTCTTCGCATATCTCTGCATTCGAGACACAACCATTAGAAACACTTAAGTGGAATGCAGTGAACAATCTGCGCTGTCTTGTGGATATGTTGCCAAAAGAAAACGGGCTGGGAAAGACAAAGGGATGATTGAAGAGCATAACTGAAAACTATGTATGTGGTTTGCACCCTTCTTGTGAGATGCAGAATGTGTATGAGTATGTGTCCATTTCTGTGGAGTTACTGTGGCCGCAGATCGTGTTAAAATGAGCGTATCGTGAGTGCAGGACTGAAATAGTGTATGTGAGAACTCATTCATTCACACCAAAGCTTGATACTCATGAATGAACTGACAGAAGACCTTAATAACAACCGGTGCTCTCTGCCAAAGCACACACAAGGCTGCATACGACTGAGATTCTTTAAAGCCCCACTGCCGATTATGGTTTGGCCACTGGGTTCGACACTCGTGAGAGTGTGGGCAAGTACTCTAAATTCCCCTTCTAAAGAATGAATGCAGTAAAACCCAACCAAACCTCATCGAAGTAGACTTCATAGAACATAATCTAACATAATTAATTTAAGACTTTAAATGCTTCTGAATGTTTGCAGCTAGTTCATATTTTCCTAAAAGACACATCTGGGGCTTTAATCAAGACGATGAGAAGAGGCTTCCTGTTCACATACAACCAGCGCCAGTCTCTTCTAATCACAATATGCCAAACCACATGGGGGAAAAAAACACTATGCCATTTCTACCAATTAAACAAGTCAAACTACGGTCAACAAAGAGGTACACAGAAACAGTTAACCCGTACATTTGCCATACATCCATCCAAATCCAGGTTCATTAGAAAAAAAGAGTGCCTGTGGCAGCATTTCTGTAAAATATTGCAGAGTTTCTTGCACATGTTGTGACCATTTCAAAGCGAAATATCAATGTACTAATGTAATAAAAACAAGGTTTTATTACATTGGTTGTTTTAGATATCTAGAAAGTTCAGTGAGTGGCGCAAAAATGTTAATGATCTATTGCATTTTAAAATCACATACCATCTACACTAAATCCTACCCTAAACCTATACTATAACGTAAACAAAAACAAACATGAGATATAAATACATATACTGCAGTTCTTAAACTCTTTAATTGTGACTCGTGTTTCAATTAACTCGTACCCATGTGCTCCACATCGCAAGTACAATGCTGCACCAGGTGAGTTAAAAGCAAAGTCCTTTTAGGCAAGTCGTGCCACTCGGCCGCCATCTTGGCAACGCCTCCGGGCAGCTATTTCGGACTAACAAGACCAGGCTCCTATCTAAATGAATGGGCAGAGAGTCAGAACTGCACTTTCACTGGTCACCGGGACATAAAAACTGCATGTATAGAAACAGCAGTAAAATATGATAAAAATCGCTGAAAAAGTTTGATGACTTTGCCCCAAAATAAGTTTTAAAACGCCTTTTTCCCCACAGGTTATACTTTTACTACGCATGCGCAAGGATTCACGTTCACGACACCAACTTCATTCACGTCTCTATCCGGAATGCCGGTGTTGTGCCAAGCACTTAAACAATTATATGTATTTAAATGTCTGAAACCTAAAATAAACATTATGTGGTTAAAAACACTGAACAAGTGATATAGCCTATGACAAGCGCTGAGTGCGTCCGTCTTTGGCTCAGCGCCAGCCACAGCGCGCAAGCACAGGTTGAATATGGCAGTTATGTCACGTCACTGTACATTCGCTCCTTAGTGGTCAGCTGCTGACTGTTAAAAGCAGATGATTGGCTTTCCAGCGGGAGGGGCGGGACATGTGCATACAACCGCCATCTTTGCCGTTACGGGTTTTCCTTATATAGTTGTATTGAGGATTGAGGAAGTGGCATGTCTCATATAAATTGTCTCTGGTTAAAAGCCATATATGGAGATTGTTATGTGTTGTTCGTGTCAAAATGTATTAGTTTACAAATTATACATTAATAGCATTTAAAGGTCATTACATGGTGTAGTGCAGGTAACCGCATGAAAATAAGGGCCAGATTTTTGGACACAGTTATTTTTGCGGCTGAATTTATCACATTTGCATTTGTAGGAGTTTCCCTTTCAGACAACATTTATGGGAGGATAGTATTTAAATGAATGAGATTTACTCAGGTTTAAGCTAGTCAATTTACTGGTATCTGTGCCATTTCCTAACGTCCAAAAAAAGAATGTCTTAACCCATTTTGCGTCTGTGAAATTAGTAGATCATCTGCACCTGATTATCAGCGGCTCTGCTTGTTTGCGACTCTACGATAATGCTCCAGTGCTGCTTTTAGTAGACTGAGTTGGTCATTATGGAAATGATCCCGCTGCGTCTGTGTTCATTAATTTGCATGTCATCAGTAGATCACGCGCAGAACTTTCCACTCCCATCTGTGCTTTTATGGAATTCCACTCTCACGCTAATTTGGTCTATTTAGCTAATCTGGCCCTGTGTCTTTATTAATCAATAATCTTCCCCCATAATCATTATTTTTCATGAAAAAGGATAAAAAGTGTTGGAGTTTTACTGCCGCTAGTGTTCATTTCAGCTGGAAACTGCAGTGAATTGTATGTATAAGTACATTTTGTACCTACACATATATAGAGGCAATTTTTCCAATGAGCTTATGTTGCTCTATCCATATAAATTCATCCATTTATCCATTCCTGTATCCATTCTACAGTTTTTATTTATCCATTCATTTCACTTATCTATCATCCATTCATCCCTCTACCATCCATTTATCCATCCATTCATGCATCCATATACCCTGGAAGGCGGCGGCATGTGCAGAAATGAGATATTTCAGCTCAAAGCTGTATGATCTGATGTTCTGGGTGGTGTCTCTCAGGACTGCCGCTCTGTAGCTCTCTTCCATTCTTCGCGTACAACATGATGGCCCAGTGTGCTTGCACACCGACAGGTCCACATCTACAATAAAAGAGAAAAAAGTAACAGCACTTGTTAGACAGAAGTTGTACAAATCACATTAGTGACACAATAAAAACATAAAATAAACCTGCCTTGCACCAATATGACCATTCACATGCATTCATCCAACTTAATACATAGCAGTTGTGGCATTGAGTGTTACTGAGGCTTTGCCTTGTGCATTGGAGAGATCTGGCAGGTGAAAAGATAGTATAATGAAACCTGAACCTCAGAAAGCTCTTGCACTCTCTTCATGGCTGAAACATAATTACTCAGGATGCACCACGTGCTTTGGGTCCCAGAAGGGTTAAGTCAGTTAAAGCGCATTGAACCCCATGCCCGATGCCCCCACCAGTCTAGGCCTTGCATGGGTATTTGTATTCCCAATAGTCTATATGAACTGTGCAAATGAAAACAAAAACAAGAATCTTTTAAATAACATGACATGCTGTAAAGCTGTATTTTAACACACAAGTGGAATAAGGGTTTCTGAATTTTCCATTGCATACATTTCGAAATGGCTTCCAAGCAAACTTTCCTAAATGGGAAACTCACTCAACAGACACATCATGATACATTCTGAAATATTCCAATTCATTGTCACTCGTTATACACAACATTATGAAACGACATGAAATGTTCGCTTACTGTTTCCATAGTTAATTAAATGACAGATTCCAGGTTTAAAAAAGAACCAGCCGCTTTCATTTATGAATGAGTATAAATATATCTTTAGAATAACGTGCCTCAAACTACATTTTTACAAAACGCCAAAAACCTATACATACACTTTCCAGCTGAAAAAAAAAAAACTATTTCTTTTTTTACACAAAATTATGATTACAGGCCAGGGCAGATTACTGATTAATAAAGACTTATTTTCACACAGTTCCTTGCACAATATCTCAAAACACTTTTGCTGCATGATTTGTAATGTAAACTAACACATTTTGTTGAGTCTATTAACTTTGTTAAAGAAAGAGAAACACACAGTAATGGAAAAAGTGAGATATGCAGACTGTCTGTTCATGATGACTGATGTTAGGCCTGTGAGGAAGCTTCATTCCATTTCCATGCTGTACAGACGTCCGCTATGCACTTTAGAGACTCAGGTCACTACTGTGACTCACAGGACATTATTGAAGAACTATCTGAGATTGAGTTTCAGCTGTGTGGGCAGACAGACCTCGTCTACATCAGGTCATCAAATACAAGTAAAAACCACAAGCACCTGCTCCGTAGGATGGTGTAAATAACAGTGGTCAGATTTTAAGGACACACACATACAGGTACATGTGACATGATCACAAATCCACTGCTGACATGACATGCCTTAGGGATGATGGAAACATATTGACCTTTAATAAAAAAAAAGAAAAAAAGAAACTGTGACAGCAGCATTACTAATTATGGTAGTACTTATTACGTATTACTAGTCATAATACGCTTAAATTATCTAAAGATGTGGAAAACACACATGGAGAAATAAATAGTATAGAACAGGCATTTTCAAATTGGGGTTTGGTGGCTAGGGATTTTAGGAAGTCTAAGAGACAAGTTTTGTGAAAAAATATTTAAAAATATATATATTTTATTTAGTACAATGCAATTCAATGAAATTAAAAGTCAATAAATAAATAAATAGTGTTACCTAACCCAAACCCTAAATTTTGTTGATCACTTTTAATATTTAAATAAATTGTTTTTAATTGACTGAACACTCTCAGAAAATGTGGTACAAAAGTTGTCACTAGGCCGGTCCCCTTTCAAAAGGTATTCATATGTACCATTTAGGTACTTGTATAAGGTACAAATTATGCACTCTATAGGGGTAATAAGGAACAAAGGTGTACCCTTTGAAAGGGTACCTCACCAGTGACCACTTTTGTACCTTTTTTCTGAGAGTGAAGAAAATATATAGCTGGAATTTTCCTTAACAAAATGTTTGAAAAACCCTGGTCTAGAAGACTATCTGAAACCATCCCTGTCATCTGTCTTTCTCCAAGTCTTAATTAAGAGATGAGGGAATGAATTCAGCCCCTGGTGAGTAAATTAGGACCTCAGCAGGAGTCTGTGGTTCTGCCTGAGTGGACACTTCCTTATTCTGGGGTTCAAACTTAGCCAACCTGATCCCATAATCACCTTCAGGTGACAAAAACCATTCATTTGATTGGCTGGATTAAGTCTTTATTCCGTCCTTTTTTGTAACATCACAATGACTACCAATGACCAAAATTCCGACTACTGGTAAACCAGAACGAGTTGTGCAGAACCCAAACATGACATCTTCAGTATATGGAATGAAAATGTTATGGTTTATTTAGGTTAAGAAGACTTAAGCAATTTCCTGATGCTTGAAGTGCAGAAGCAATTTATAGGAAAGGAAAGTCATTAAAGTAGACGGCAACCCAACTGATTTAACCCCTGGCTCCCCCCAAGTTCTTCTGAGGAAGCTCTCGCTGCTTTGAAGTGCTGGCATATGCTGGAACCAGCAGGATATTTACCCACAACTGATGTGCTGTTTTTGGGATGAACCATGTGGAAAGAAAACATCTCTCTAAAGACCTGGGCAGCACACCTGCATTTCTCAAAGCCACAGGCGTGCGGCTCCAGTGTTTGGCTTTGTGGAGCGCTGGCTGGCATTTGCGCCCACAGTAAGAGAGTGAAAAGCTGATGCAGAGGAAAAGCTGGCGGATTGGGCTGAAATCAGAAGAAGAGGCAAAAGTGTGGAACCTCAAAGTGATTCACAGACAAGAGTCCAAGTTAAGTTAAAGTCAAATCTGTGGTCAAACTAGACAGGAGCTACGATCACCACAAAATGCAGTTGTCAAACTGACCACTAGGACCATGGGCACAAGTGCTCATGGCCTTCAACACACACAAAGCACTCCACATGAATACGAAGTTAATAATTTATGCTGGGTACACACCAAAAGATTTTTTACATCTTATAAGATTTTCAAAATGTGATAGACCACAAACATGAGGATAAAAAATCCTAGATTTAACCGTTTTGCTCCTATAGTGTGTGGTGGCAAAGACAGCACTCCACACACAAACAGATTTTCAACCAGAGTCTGGACTGTGAACACAGGAAATCTCGCAAAATCTCGCGAGACCTCAGAATAAGCATGGTGAACGATATGCAGGAAGAAATTGCGATGATAGTGTTTGGAAAGGTTTTACACAACACGTTGTATAAACATTTGTGCTGTTGCCACGAATCAACAAGCTGATCCTCCATCTCTGCTGTCCACATCAATTTCACTTTGTGCTGCACCATGACTGTGTTTGTTATGCTTCCGTCTTCCATCATCTCGCTTTCTGATTGGATATTGTTTCGTTTCACGTGATAATCTCGAGAGTGTGCACACGTTTGTCCTCGGGGTTCCCCCCACACATCAGGATTTCTGATCGTAAATATTAAACGTTGGATATTTACGATTCGCGATCGGGCGGCTCCGACGTTCTTCCGATCAGGTTAGGACACTCTTAACACACCTTACACCAAGGGAAAATCTGATAAGATAATCTGTAGAACAATCAAGATAATCAGGACATAGCTAGGATTGTCGGAAGGGGGGGAAATCGGCCCAAAATCAGCCTGATTATCTTTTGGTGTGTACCCAGCATTAGAGAACACACCACCTCAAATATAAACTGGTTCCTGAATTCCAGTCTCAACCCTCTGTTGCTGTTCGATCAAAAAACATTTTTTTTTTTTTTTTTTTTTAGAATTTTTTACTTCATCGGAATGGCACAAAACTTGGAAAAGGTTTTGGCACTTGCTGTGTGAAAAAAAAAAATAATGGACATGATTCGAAATTTGTTAAATGACTACATTGTAAACGAACGGGAAGTGAATTTCATCTAGTGGAAGCGTTTGGTTTCTGCGCACAAACAAAATCTTACCGAAAGCTAATTTTTTTGACATATCAACCTCAAATTTGGAACACAACTTGTTTAGATTCATGGTTTTGATCTTCTCACAGTTTTAAAGTAAAACTTGCTTTGGAAAATGTACATTTCATATGAAAAGAAATTCACTTTAGCAATAATCTGCCAAGAAGAGACCAAACTTAAGTCTGTGCTCCAAAGCCTTCAAGGTTTACAACATTTTAAGTTGACAGGTAATAAATGGATCATAACTATACCATAAATATAATTTAGTAACATAAAATATGCAATACTGTAATACTACACCTACAGTACAAGCAAAAAGAAAACATTAACAAAAATGTGAAGGCGTGTGAGGCAAGATTCAGGAATAAGGTGTAATTTGGGCTCTCCACTTGAGTACTCTGTGATGCTGAATGTAAGAGAGGAATGAAAAACATGATCGAACTAAAATATAGTCCATTTCACTGAAATAAAAAAATAACACCAGAGGGTACTTTGGTGCTTAAGTATATACACCACACACCAGTATATACTCAGCTAAAAAATCCTCAGCTAAAAAAAACTATAAAATTATCAGATATTAGAAGTATCATTACCTAATAAATTTAACTTGGTTAAGTACTTGGAGTTGGTTCAAAACAGCAGGAATATCCTTATCTGGCCTCAACAGTTCAAACATGGCAGATATATTTCCCCCTTGACCTGGGCCAGCCCTTAAAACATACCAGGAATTTTTGTATCAGACTCAAAAGATGGAGAAACCACAGATTCACAGTAATATGAACCTTTGGTCCACTTTTAATATACTTTGAAACAATAATTTTGACATTTCTTTATAACTTTAAAAGCTAAATTAAAAGCTTTTTTGCTATACATTTCATATTTGCTATGTTATGAATAAAAATAAAATATTGCATATTTTAATAATAAAATAGAAACACAATCCAAATTTCAATAAAACATTATCTATGTTTTCCAACTAGAAAACATTAGCTGACAAATCAGCACAATTTGCAACTACGAGAACATCACATAAAACATTTTAATACACTTTGGTGTGCAAAACAAGATCAATTCATGTAAAAGTTTCAGTAGCAGTGCAGCACTGGGCTGAAATTTTCACAATCGGTTGATCCTTATTGTTGAGCCGTATTGCTTAAGTGCTAAAAGATGCAATGGATACTCAAAAATTTTCCCTTAGGGTTTGAACATAACCTCTCAGTTAAAGGCACGTAATTGCAAACAATTGAAGCCCAAACCATCCAGGAGAATGTTTCTCATAATACACCTCTATGTAGCTTCAAATAAGTATACTTATACATCAAATATCCATAAAATAAGTGGACCCTAATTTGGACACTCCACTTGAGTACTCTGCAAAGCTGAAGGTGAGAGAGGAACGGGGGGAAAAACAAGCCAGGACCTCCAATCCAATTAAAGTCTGTGATAGCAAGTCAGACACATAAGAAGATCAGGGGGAGACTGAGATCAGTTCTTACCGGGACTCAAAGACAGAACTAGACATGTTGAACTGGTAAATGGGGGATTTTCTGGAACAAACAACCCCACCAAGTACTGACTGTACTCTTGTAGCTCAAACAGTACAGCATGGTGCTAGCAATGCAAAAGTCATGGGCTCGATTCCCAAAGAATTCATGAGTTAATAAAATGTATACCTTGACTGCAATGTAAGATGCTTTAAATAAAAGCATCTGCCAAGTGCATAAATGTAAATGAATGGAGACTGTAATAATACAGTACAAGCAAAAAACATGAACAAAAAGGTAAAGGCATGTAAGACTGGTGTATCTAAAGCAACTTAAGGACACAATGGTCATGGCTCAGCCCTCACAGTGCTTGAACCAAAAACTTTCTGGTTACCAGCCCAAATTTTTATGTATTACACCACATTATATCTGCTATGCAAATACCAACATGATTTGGCATTAGCATACAGGGTTCTGGATGCACTAAAAGGGTGTTTTGCTGAGGGCAGAGAGACTAAGGGGAGGGCCTGCAGGTGTTAAAGTCTGAAGAAGAGTAAATATTCAAAGACGTTTGGTCTTTCTTCTCATGCCAGAGATTCAAAGCATGAATGCATGGCTGTTCTACACCTTTCATCATAGAACAGCGTTTACCTCAAAAGTCCCCATCAAAAAAAGCATTTGATGTACCAAACAAGTATAAAAAAATTAGTGGTGGTGGGGATATTCAAGCCAGGTTAATTTAAGCCAATGTGGCTTTGCTGTTTACATTCCAGTCACATTTAGTTTCTGGAGACTACAGAAGAAGAAAAAAATGGAAAAACATAAAAACAAAAAAGTATATGTTTTACATTATACAAATATATTTAAAAAAATATGTAAATCCTCAGCTAAAAAACTATAAAATTATCAGATATTAGAAATATCGTTACCTAATAAATTTAACTTGGATACACATGGGTGAGCAACTTCTGGAACCATAAATAGACAAGGCAGTAATATTGTGTAGCTGTTGAGACCAGGCTGAAGCTCTAACTCAGCAAATAATCCATCTAGATAATTATAAAACAATGCAGCAGACAAGAGGCAAGTCAGACTGCCGTAACTGACTGGCTAACAAACCTCCGAATGGCTTAACCCACTAGACAGATAAAGGTCTCTGCAACTTAATTAACTAAAGAACTTTTGACCCAACAGAATGGCTGGAAATCCAATACTGATTAATTAGGCCTGGATTAGCAAGATTTAATGGTGTGGAGTGTAGGACTGACTGTCCTTTAAATATTTGATTGCTGCTTGCTTCATTTCATTAAACGAGTCATAATTAACACTTCCTTAACCCTTCCTCTTTTTAAAGGCTCATCTAAAGTAGCATCATGCCTGAGGAGAAAAAGGTCATTTTTGTTTCATTTTAATTAACACACACACACGCACAAACAGAAGATATAGACCTGAAGCTGGTTATAAGAAAATCATCACACAAACATACACAAGGTCCTGAAAACTCTTGAATATCCATGCTCAAAGACTCACGGGATTAGTTATGAACACAGCCATTTTTGAAAAAGAGCCTGGGTTTCAGAGGTGGAGATTCAGGAGCTGCTTTGCTTGGCATCTGATCTGAGAACATACAGTGATTCTCATGCCCTCAGATCCTGTCAGCGCTTCTGAAGAGAGGGAGCGAACCCAGATTTCAACCCTCTGCAGCATTAAAGGGGCGGTCACTACACTTTTTGTTCCACTGACTTCCATTCATACGCATATGAATGCGTCAGACCGGAAACGGAAGCTCATGCGAAAGGTTTCGCATTTCGCTGCGTGCCAAAGTTCAAGTTTGGTGAACTCTGACCTGCGAATTTGCATCACGTGAAGATGTGTGTGACCATGGATGGATGGATGGATGGATGGATGGATGGATGGATGGATGGATGGATGGATGGATGGATGGATGGATGGATGGATGGATGGATGGATGGATGGATGGATGGATGGATGGATGGATGGATGGATGGATGGATGGATGGATGGATGGATGGATGGATGGATGGATGGATGGATGGATGGATGGATGGAACAAAAATAAAAACATCACTGAACTGGACTGTGACGCTGTTTTCTTCTGGAAACAAACTTTGTTGCATTATTTTCCTGTTATCTCTGTAGAGTTGCTTTGAAACAATCTGTATTGTAAAAAGCGCTATATAAAAAAATGTGACTTGACTTGACATGAGGGTAAGTAAATGATGACAGCATTTTGTATGAACTATTCAACAATATCAATGTTCATTTTTTGGCAGCACAAAGCTTCATCTGAGAGTTCTACGTTCTAAGACTCTGCTCATAGGAGAAACTCATAGCGCTAAACTGAGATATATTGTAATTATGGTTTTGCTGTGGTATGGTCTTGGCTCCCAGAGGAACGATTTTCAATGCTAAGTCTACAAATCAGCATTCAGTCAAATAAACAGGAGAAATTGTACCAGAGCACAAGGTGTCCACTGAGAGACCAGACTCATTAAGACTCTCATAAATGCTCGAAATTCTTCTGCACATCGAGACCTTACTCATCACCAGTGCTGGGTAGATTACTTACAAATTGTAATCAGTTATAGATTCCAAATTATATGACAAAAAATTATAGTTACAGTAACATAATGCATCACATTGCACATTTAAGGTAAGATTACTTTTAGATTACTTTTGACCTAACTTGTTCATCATATTGATTTGAATAATCTTGTACCATATTGATATAAAAATACAAAGAGAAAGAATATATATTCCATTCTTTGCTAGCAACAACATGAAGTGCATTAAATAATATTTTACGTTAGGGTTTCCCAGGCCGAGGCGTGTGATGGAACTGCAGGGGGTTCGTGAGTTTAATGAGCACTTACTAAAAAAGATTCTTAACATTTTTTATTTATTTACCTGCATGTCATGTGACCATAAACTGACATCAGACAACAGTGAACTATTGATTCAATTTTATCATTGACCTAACTAAATCTCAGGGGGTACTTCAAGTAAATATATTAGGTTAAAGAGGTTCAGCTGACAAAAAAGTTGGGGAATCCCTGCATTGCATGTAAATATGAAATGACATAACAGTGTAAATTTTAATGTGTCTGAAAGACAAAAGCCTTCCAAAGACAGTAACACATTGTTAAATGACTCACTGAGTGATAATTCAAATGATAATTAATGTGTTTGTCAGTAGTTGATTATATGCATTGTTGCAAAGTTTAGAAAACACTTCTTACGATGAAATGACTTCTGTAAATCCAGTGATCAAATGCTCATGACTAGTGGCTGGTCTGCGTGTGCAGTTCAACAAACCTGGAAGACCTTCTGAACGTATAAGCAGTAGGCTTTTTATAAAGGAAAATTTTAAAGATAAATTTATATTTATAAATAATTTACATGCCATTGTGAGAACAACATGTAATAAATAAAAAAGTAACTGTAGTTTGATTGCAAGTGTTTTAAAATGTAATGTAATCTAATTAAGTGCTTAAGGAAAAGATATGTTTTTCATGAAAAATCTTAAATGTTATTTGAAAGTTGAAGGAAAAAAAGTTTAAAAAGACACAGACAAACAATAAAAGACAGAGCGATAGATCAACAGAATTATAAAATTAATTACACGGATGGACGGATGGATGGACGGACGCATGAATGGACAGAATGAATAACAGATAGACAAACAGATATATGGATAGACAGACAGATAGAACGACAGATAAAGTGACATGGATGGATGGATGATAAAACGATAGACAGAATGAACAGAGACAGATATATGGATAGACGAATAGAACAACAGACAGATCAACAGATAAAGTGACAATGATGGATGGATGGATGGATGGATGGATGGATGGATGGATGGATGGATGGATGGATGGATGGATGGATGGATGGATGGATGGATGGATGGATGGATGGATGGATGGATGGATGATAAAACGATAGACAAAATGAACAGAGACAGATATATGGATAGACGAATAGAACAACAGACAGATCAACAGATAAAGTGATAATGATGGATGGATGGATGGATGGATGGATGGATGGATGGATGGATGGATGGATGGATGGATGGATGGATGGATGGATGGATGGATGGATGGATGGATGGATGGATGGATGGATGGATGGATGGATGGATGGATGGATGGATGGATGGATGGATGGATGGATGGAAAAACGATTGACTGGCATACACCTACTGTCAAGCAAATTACTGACAAGCTATCAAGGCAGTTGGCTTCTATTTCAGCAGCCACCTTAATACCTCGATCACCTGGTTCAAGTGTGTACGATTAGTATTTAATTACTAAACTACGCAGGTAGGTTGATCTCTAGGAGCAGGACGGGCATCCCTGTCATTGGAGAACCGGACTTGGCTGTGAGTTTGTGCACCGTGAGAACTTTGGCCCTGAGTATTTGTAACCGGTGAGCTCGACCGATGTCATTCCACCAAGGCTCACTCCTGTCCGCTGAGTCATGTGTCAAAGCAGCTGGCTGAATACATCTGTCAACACTGATTCCCTTAACCTGACACGATCCTTGTCTGAAGTTTACCAAGACATACTATTTACAGTGCAGAGTCGAGAGCCTTACAGCACACTTGGGCATTAACATTGACTTTGTGGGTAGGAAAATCAGTCAATAAACTTGTAAAACCTATTAAATGGAAATGACATTTTCCTGTCAGGAGCAACAAAATGAAGAAAGAAGAAAACATTCCACTTGAATTCCAGTAATAAGGCTGATGAATATATTGATTATAATATATTTGAAAAACTTGACTCTACATGAAATTTCTTTTCTTTTCTTTTTTTATCATGCAACTTCATGTGAGCTGTTAAAAGTTCAGAGACACCATGAAACATGCAGAGACATGATAACATTTCTAGTAAGTAAATACAGTGAGCAGCTGATGGTTTTTAACAGGGCACTGTGGGAATTTTTAGCATGGGCATATTTCAGTAACTCAGGAACCGATTTGACAGCAGTAGAAACGGACGAGTAGTGCAACAAATGCAGTTTGAGACACAACCTTTAAAGTTCCTTGTGGGTAAATTGCACTTGTTTAAGAATTTCCCATGCACAAATAATGTGAGGTTGTCAGGGTCAAAGGATACCTTAAGAATGCCCTTCATCAATAGAGCACACTATGGGAATTCAAAGAATCAATATAGCAACCACAGCACCTGGTTGCTCACCACAATACAAATATTTACCATAGTAATTAGCCTACCCATACAGTAGGCCTAATCTATTTCTGCCAAAATACCTAATTAATCACAGATATTGTTGCTTCAAAAACACTGGTCAAAGCAAGTAACGTTAGGCTAAATAAATGACATAAAGATTCAAAGAGTTTCTAACTCTGAGGAAAATCATGTCGGTTATGGCTACATATGATTTTACAAAACAAGCAGATGAAGAAGAATAACTGATATTTTCGGCGGCAACTCTTTACCATGTAAAATTCAAAGCAGGAACATCCATATAAAACATAGAGACAGTTTCGTCACAGTCATTGCGTTCACACTCACCTGTAGCAGGTGTTTCCGGCACCCATTTCAGCTGGCCGATCTGACGCACCTGAAACGCCGTTTTCACCTCGTGACAGCTGTGAGCGCGCGCGGCGGACAGTGTCGCGAGCTCCACCGCGAGCACCGCAATAATCCAGCTGACATTCACGCGTGACATGACGGCATTTCAGTGGAGAAATCAGTGCGGTGGAATTGCTTATCTCTGATCAGAAACTGGCTGCAAAATGTGTAAAAAGAAAAGAGGAGAAAGTCGCCCGTGTTGGACTTTCACATGCTGCACCGGCTGGATGAGTCCTTCCTTCCCAGACCGAGACGGGAAAACAAGCGCCCCTGCGTCCCGTTCACTGAGAGTGTCACTGAATTCATTCAGCATGTGGAATCATTCAGAAATCTCTCTCTCTCTCTCTCTCTCTCTCTCTCTCTCTCTCTCTCTCTCTC
This sequence comes from Scardinius erythrophthalmus, assembly GCF_964197995.2. Classification (NCBI taxonomy): domain Eukaryota; kingdom Metazoa; phylum Chordata; class Actinopteri; order Cypriniformes; family Leuciscidae; genus Scardinius; species Scardinius erythrophthalmus. The sequence goes on from NC_138229.1 coordinate 8,626,282, forward strand.
TCTCTCTCTCTCTCTCTCACACACACACACACACAGAGTCAACAAAAATTTCGTCTACTGCATAACTGTCAGAATTTACAATATTTCAAAAGCATCTCAAGTACTTAGTAGCCTACTTCAAGGGGGGGAATAGAGTTTGTAAGAGATAAGGCAAATATATATATAAACATACATTTTACTTATAAAATAATAATAAAAAGTCTAGAAATATAAAAATTGATATAGGCTATATTCCCTTTCGCTTTCAGATGTTTTTTTTCCAGTCTCAAGGTACTTTATATTGTATAATATTGCCAAAGCTTCCTTACATGATCTAATGTAATTATTGAAATGGCCAAATATAATCAGTGCAATGTTTACAATCTTATTTATATCAACTCGGTAATTCCAAAATCATGACAAAACACTGGCTGCCCCGTGTGAGGCTCGAACTCACGACCTTCAGATTATGAGACTGACGCGCTGCCTACTGCGCCAACGAGGCTGCTACAGAGAGGAAGTAAGCGCTAGTCACAACGCTTCTGATTGGCTGATAATTGTTTCTAATTATTGGTCATGGAAGTTTAACCAAGTCATTTTCGTTTTTACCTGCTAATGTTGTTCATGCCCACAACAACACTGTACTGTATAATCCTAGTTGTGTCAAACCCACCCTTTATTTACAAATAAAATCACCCGCTTAAACATTTTTATTTCTAATATATAAAAAAGGGGGTTGTGTCTGATTACGACGGTGTAATCTGAATGTTCACAGGTTAGAACCAGAACACTTAACGTAAAGTCTATGCTTTCGTGATGAGTTGTCTCCCTCTGCCGGGCAACCAGTTTGCTCACTTCTACTCTCAAACAAAAAGTTTTTTTTTTTTTCTCAACCAGAAAGTTGATTTCGTAATCAATACAGTTGTATGTTACACATCAAATGCACAATAATGCAACCTGTATAATACAACATTCATGTGTTTGTTTGTTTGTTTGTTTTGTTTGTTAATAATTAAATATGCTTTGTGCAAACTCCATTTATATATTCATTTATTATATATTATTAACTCCAGCAGTCTCTTTTCCTCATATACTTCATGCATTGTGCATTGACACACGTAACTTAACTTGAAAAATAAGTTGCATGTAATTGCTAAAACATTATTTTACATATAAATAATAAAAATATTACAAATAAATATTGTTATTTATTCTGTCTATGAAACCTTTTGGCAGGACTTTTATTTTAAAGTGTCGTCAGTTGTCATTTCGACGCAGTTCACACAGCGTCATTTAAAAAACTATCGTCTCGCACGCACACTGACTCATGCATTCAACTCGCCCTTCAAAGAGTGTGTGTTCCTCTCTTTAAAAACCTTTTCCAGGAGTGAAGCAGAAAAGCTGTCGTCCTTCGCATATTTGATTAATGGCGTTCATCATGATGAAAAAGAAAAGGTTTAAGTTTAAAGTGGACGTGGAGCTGGAGGAGCTGTCATCTGTCCCGTTTGTGAATGGAGTTCTGTTCTGCAAGGTTCGACTGACGGACGGTGGCTTTTCAGAGGAGTCTTCGAGGTGAGACAATCGCAAGACATGATTGATTTTTATTATTTTAAGTGACAACAGTTATTTATCTATAAAATATAATAATAATGTAAAATAATACATTTGGTTATGAGTCTGTATAATATATTGTATGTTATGAGTGCTTAAGAAGAGAGTTGCTTTTAATATTAAAAATAATATTTTTATTAGCTTGCCTGATTAATATCGAGATATTAAAAAAGCAATGTAGAATAGATCATTTTGAATAGAGAAACATGTGGCAGGGGGTATAAGAGTTCTACATGTTCAACGTGGAACTCAACAGGTCGACAAAAGTAGGCAGTGTCTGATTAGCAATTCCTTTCCTTCCTCTAACCGTCAAGGCTGGACTTGCTATAGCAACAGTGTGCATTTTACAGAATGGTAACATTCCATATCTGTCGGAATGCCAGACGTTCCTCCTTTTGAACACTGCACATGAAGGTTTACTTCATTACCTTGGCATTAGTGTTACTGTGTTTTCAGGACAAACAAGGGAAGAGCCTTTTGAATGAGTACAGTACAACACTGACACATAAGCCCCTTTCACACAGCGGGATGATCCCGGCAAATTGCCGGGAAATTGCCAGAACGGTACAAAGTCAGTGAGAAAAACTGCTGCAGGAAGCATTATAACGAAATATTCATTACACAATGTATAGTCTTTCACAACCAGAACAAATATGACTTAACATACACTGTAACAAGCTAATCCTTCCCCTGCTTGAAGACTTTATTATAAAATACTTTTTCTAAATCACTTTCCCTAATAACACAGGGGTAATGATGTGGCGTATAGAGATTTCCTTGTGCAGATCTATCTATCTATCCTTCCTCCTGTCTGTCTATCCTTCTGCCTGTTTGTTTGTCTATCCATCCATGCATCCACCTATCTATCCTTCTATTTATCTGTAGTTCTATTGTTTTATCGTGTTATACGTCTCACTATTTTTCTTGTGGTTTCTTCTGCAGAGAGCCAGTTCTGGTGAATTGCGTTAAATGGAAGAAAAGATTCTCCTTCTTATGCAAGTTGTGTGCTAATGCTGGGACAGGGGTGCTGGAACCTTGTGTTTTTCGGATATCTGTAAGAAAGGTACGATTTAACGATTGTTCCGATTCTTAAATTGGGCTCTAAGAATAAACACTTTCGTTCTTTTCTGTGTTTCTGTTGGATTGGATAAATTTTGGTGTGTTCTTTTATGAAGGAGCTGAAAGGTGGGAAGACATTTGCAAAGGTAAGCTCTGTTTATCCGTGGATTATGGCAACGTTTTCTTGTCAGATCACTGGCACTGATACGATGTGTGTGTCACAGCTTGGTTTTGCTGATTTGAACTTGGCTGAGTTTGCCGGTTCAGGAAGCACCACACGGCGCTGTCTATTGGAGGGATACAACACCAAAAACACACGTCAGGACAACTCTATACTGAAGGTATAAAGACACACACACATACACACATATGCATATACTATATATATTAGGACAACTTTATAATGAAGATGCAAACACAGAGATTTTGAGACAGTTGCCCTCTTGGTCTTGAGATCACATGCTCTCTATATTGTATCCTTTCGTTTATTTATATCATAAATATGCAGTTGCTAGGGGGCGGGTCCTCTCAGATGTGTGTGCGGTGTTGTGTTACTTTATGTTCCGTTTCATGTGGGTTATGTGTGGCATGCTCCGGCCTGTGTTGAGCTGTGTTTTCCAATCCACAACCCCCACCTATGCCTAGAGCTGTTCACAGCGCCCCCAGAATTCCACAGCCCTGTATCCTTCCACCTCCGCCTAAAGCTGTTCGGAGAGCAAACTAAATACCACAGGCCTTCACTTTTATATCTGTAGAGATCCATGCACACCTTTGAACTTGCATCACTGCAGTCCAACAGTTGGAAACATACATGCTGCCATAATTATTATAGAAGCCAAGTTTATTATGTATGTAGGAAGTTCCTTGTTGAAATTTTCTACTTTTTTTTTTTCGTATTGGGTTTGCTGGTAAATGGTACCATTTGTTGGGCCCTTAAAAATGAATTACCACCCAACAGTGGTTCACATGTTTGGTACATGAATGTTCTGTTTTAGTTTCATTTTTTCTCTGTTTGCTCTGTTCCCAAAATTAGGTTACTCATTCATGCTCTTGTTTGTTGCTATGGTTAATCACTATTATTCTAGTTCCCTTTGTTTGTTCCTTGTATTTAAGCCCTTGGTTTCCCTATTTAATTTGTCCGTTATCGTCGATGTTAAGTGGCTGTGTTTCTGTTATCTTCTAAATTTTAGTTGGTGGATATTAAAGGAGAACTCCGGTCAATTTTAACATCACTCATTTTTTTGTCAATTTGGAGTGCTGTCAATACAGAGAACAACGACAAAAATCGGTGTTGCCTACACCGTGTTATCCTCTTTTTAAAATTTGCACCCTGTTGACTTCAATGGGGCAATATTTAAACCTGCTTTTAGCCTCTTAACATCCTTGATGTGTCATTACAAGTGCACAGGTCATGTGAGTGATTCCTTCAGAGTGATCACGGGTGAATCTGACTGCAGTAGATGTGAAAGAAATGGATAAAAATGATGTTATTTAAGCCAGCGCAAATACCTGTATTTACATCCTGTTTTCGGTTGAAGTCCAAAGTAATCGATTGCCGAGTTCACGCGCGTGATCATAGGTAACTAAACCTATGCGCGTGAACTCGACAATCGATTACTATTGTTAAAATTGACCGGAGTTCTCCTTTAATAAAGACTGTTTTGTTTATCTACTCCCACGTTGTGCACTTTCAACATAATAGCAATCTGTATCAGTAGTGAAAAAATAATACCTCTATTGCATAGGAATTATGCAAAACATAGAATCTTAAACCCCCTTGACTAAGCTCTGTGTTTATTGCTTTTAGAAAACAGTGTCAACTTTAGTTTGTACAATATATTTATGTTCATTCATTAATGTATGAATGTATATAATGTATATCTGGGCTATTTTACAGTAGCTTCAAACATGGCTCATCCAATCAGATATTAGAGCCATGACTATATCCTTCATGAAAATACAATTTATCACACAATACTCCAGTATTTGATGTTTTTAGTGGGTAATGGGTAGTAATTAAATATTCAATCTGCTAAATCTATTATGTGCATAACTACTCACCACCTGTCTCTCTTTTTCTAGGTGATAATCAATATGCAGCTAATGTCGGGTGATCCCTGCTTTAAAACGTAAGTTGTCCCTTAGTTTAAATTTGAAAATGTGGAATTTCATATTCAAATCAGAATCTGTCTTCATCCTTTTGAAAAGACCAGCATATGTTTTGGATGCTTTTCCTCAGCTTCGGACCACCTGGTTTAACAAGGCGTAATGAATGAGACAAAAAGACCATGCTGGGGTGCGTTTCCCAAAATCATCGTTAGCCTACTATGGTCGCAGGTTCCATTGAACTCTGTTGGTAACGATGGAACTTGCGACCATAGTTGGCAATGGGAAACGCACACCTGGTGGAGATTTGCTGTTAACCCAGTTAGATCAGTGCCAAACCAGCATGAAATTCATACTGGTCTAAACTGGTCTTTTCAACAAGATATTACTGATATTACATTGAGGAACCCAGCGGCTTAGAATGACCTTGTTGATGTGACAATTCAGGCACAGCTGTCGTGATGCTTTGATGCTGTCGTGTGCAGATGCCAGTATGTGAGTTTGCGCCAGTGTTCTTCCGCAGTGAAATATGTTTTGTCTGACACCAATGTCTGGGACCGCATGAACACAGGAAGTCTGATTCAACCACACTTCCGGGAGCTTTTAGCCAAACACACAGGTGTTTTTTTTTTTCTTTGCGTCTGCAGCCTAAAACCTCGGAAAATTAGTTAAGGTGGCAGGTTTCCTGTACCGTTCAACGGTTTGGGGTCTTTAAGATATTAATTATAATGTTAAAATAATATTAACTTTTATTATTAAATTGATCAAAAGTGACAGTAAATGCTGTTCTTTTTAACTTCTTATTCATGAAAGAATTCTGAAAGAAGTATCACGGTTTCCACAAAAATTAAGCAGCACAACTGTTTTTAACATTGATAACAATAAGAAATGTTTCTTGTGTTAAATGTTATTGTTATTAAATGTTATTCAACACTGGTAATGGCAAGGTTGTTTGTAATATAAAATTACATTTATTATTTGTAATGTCAATAATTAACTTCTTTGTTTTGAAGTTTTCTTTATTTCAATGCTTTATCTCTTAATGCTTATCTGATTCTGCTTAAATAGACTTGAAGCACTACATTTGGTATGGTTTCAGATCGGTGTAATTGTGCGGAATGCGTTTGCGTGTATGTTGAAATAGCTGACATTTAGTGGGAGATAAATGTATCACCTCACCTCACACAGCACCCAGACACATTGAAAGATGTGCTTCCTGTTATGCAAGCGAGCTGGCACACAGTCAAATAAACGGTTTTATTTTTTAAACGTTTAAAATTTTACTGGTCCTACTAGTTTAAAAGAAATTGGGCCAAACATGTTTCTGTGATGGGTAGGTTTAGGGGTAAGGGTTGGGTTAGGCCATAGAAAATGTCATTAACCTGATATAAAATATATTTACCCACTTGAAATGTGCTTCAGTGAGAGTTGTATCATTCCTCAAAAATAGTCATACGCACTCATAAATCAAAGTGTTTGGTGGTGTTTCCCTGTGAGTATGTGTTTATGAGAGGCATCAGAGGTGTGATCGTGTGTGTGTGGGAGTGCTCATACTGCGCCTGAAGTGCTTTTAGCTCTGGCTGGTACGTCATTGTTTTATGTCACTGTCAGTTTTAGAGGCACTAAAACCATTGACATTCCAGATTAGTACTTAATAGATTAATATTCTTCTAAAATCAGTGGTTTATAGATTATTTGTTCCCTATACTTAACACTGGAGAAATTTGAATATTTCCATACTTTTAAATGCAGTTACATGCTGTTTAGTTAAACGAATTGGAGATTTTGAGCTTCAGAAGATGCGAAAATATCTTAAAGTATCAAAAGTTTTATTCTATAAATGTTATTCTTATTTATGTTTTATTCATTGTCTTGAAACATCGGATTAAAACATCTTATTAGTGGTATTTGCATCACTATTGTTATTCCTCTTGCTTATTATTATTATTTTGGACAAAACTCGTCCCGCACCATTTATTGTAGACCCATGTATGAGGTGTCAAATCATGTGGCTTATTGAGGAGAGGTGTGCTATGAGTTAATTGGTCGTACAATGTTCGTCCGGCGGGCAAAAAAAGTGGGCGAAATAAAATCCCATAGGTATACATTGGCCATAAATCTGTGAGATTGTATCTCCGCATAAGAATGCCAATTTGTGGTGGGCTCATTTGACTAGACTTAGCAAGCAGCCAATATATAGTTACATTTAAGCTTTTGTAGCTAGTTATACTAGCAACCAGTTATAGCACCCTAGCAACCACCCATAGATTTTATATTGAAAAAAGATGTGAGATCTTTGGATCAGAACATTGTACAGACAAGTGGGTGGTCTCTTTTGACTCAGACTGGCAAGTAGTCTTTAAATATCACCCTGGCAACTGTCTATCCTAGCAACCATTTAGAGCACCCTAGCAACCATATAATAAAATTAATTGTCTGTGTCTCTGCATCAGAACAACATAGAGACTCAGGGATGGGCTCTTTTGATTCAGACTGACAGGTGGTCTTTAAATATCTACCACGCTTGCATCAACGAAAACCCTCTTTTGGTGTTAAAAAACTACTGTCATGATTTACTTTGGAGTTTCCCTTTCAGACGCAAAATTTATGGGAGGAGAGTATTTAAAGTCCACATGAAATCAAAATTGACCATATTTACTTTGTTTGCCTAAATTGAACGTTTTGTGGTGAACAATTCATCCATGCAAGTCAATCCACACAAAAAAAATTTTTGGCTTCGTAATCTTTAATCAAAATCTGAAAATGCCCCTCCCCTCTGCATTGGAGGACCTTCTCTGATGACGTAGGTTTGAGGAATTGGTTTGGGAAACGCTTAACCACTCCCCTCAAACCGTTAGTCTGTTATGAGCAGAGATGGAGAGGAGGAGCGCTAGAGTAAAACCCTGCCCTCTGTTCAATATTCCGTTTCACTGGGAAATGCGTCACAACACTGGAGAAAAGTCGTTTGCAACTTCCGGTTCACGCGGACTTTAAATGAATCATGCAATGAGATTTACTAAGGTTTACGCTAGTCAATTTACTGGTGTTTGTGCCTTTATTTATCACCCAAAAAAGCAATTCTTAAACCGGATGCTAATTGGTAGATTGCGTTGGTCATTATGGAAATAATCCCGCTTCGTCTGTGTTCATTAATTTGTGTGTCGTTAGTGGATCACACACAGAACTTTCCACTCCCATCGGGTCTTTTATGGGATTTTGCTCTCATAATGTTTTGTAAAAATATTAAGTTTAAGTTAAGAATATTATTTTGTATATTATATTATGGGATCTTATATTAACAACGTCTTTTTTTTTATGTTTACATGTTTTTAATGCTGACATTTTCTTTATTTTTCCAGGCCTCCATCCACATCAATGACCATTGGTTTTCCAGGAGACACAGATGCATGTCTACATGAGGACAGAAGAGGAGAGACACAGAAAGCAACTCTTATCTGTACAGGTACCTTGACAATCCACACATCTCTACCACCTATATGTACTACCATATATTTTTACATTACATTTATTATTATTATTATAAATTTTAAAAACAGTCTTTGCTGCTTTAAATTTTTGTGGAAACTCTGGCAAACTACCATTGAAAGATTAAGTAAGATTTAAATAAATAAAAAATAATACTTTTATTCAGCAAAGGCACATTAAATTGATCAAAAGTGACTTTTAAGATATTTATGAATAATATAAAGATTTTTACTTCAAATAAATGCTGTTCTTTTGAACTTTCTTCTCATCAAATAATCCGTTTCCACTAAAATATGAAGCGGCATAACTGTTCAACCTTGATAATAATAAGAAATGTTTCTTGAGCAGCAAATCATCATGTTAGAATGAAGGATCGTATGACTGAAGACTGGAGTAATGTACTGGCATTACAGAAATAAATTAAAATTTAAAATGTATTAAAGGGCACCTATTATGCAAACTTCACTTTTACATGTTGTTTGAACATAAATGTGTGTTGGCAGTGTGTGTACACAACCACCCTATAATGCTAAAAATAATTCCGCTGTTCTGAAAGGAAATTCTTTAGCCTTTGCAGTCCAAGTACACTTGAATTAGTTATTATTACAATTAGTGGTAAATATTACCCGGAACTCTAAAATCGCAGTTGGTGTGCCCTAGGCTCCACTCAAAACTGGACTTCAATCCATTACTACCATTGCAGATCTGCGGTAACATACACATTCGCTTAATCTACTTGGGAAAATAATTTCAAAGTCTGAATTAAATCAAATGTAACAATTTATTATGTCAGGTAAATGTATCATGCTAATTACATAATCAATTCAAAGATAATCAATACAAAACATCAAATGCTCAGAGATGAAGAGTAAAAGATGCATACCTGACATTAGAAAAAATACATACAGTAATGCTGAGCGACCGAGGACATTCAGCATTAAGGGCTGATCTGGCTGCAAAATCACGCGGAGACATTTCTTTCTATACTCAGACCAAGACCGAAACCTAAACATGTGCTAACAATGAGAATTTGCATTAATCGCAGTTTACACCTTATGAGGACAGGATTCCATTTGCATGACAGATCTACCCTCCTCTGTAAGCAAGATATCTCTAAACTCTTAAAAACTTTATTACCTTTTGTTTTACTTCTTTGGGGATGAGACCTTTGTACCAGTCGCACTGAGACATTTCAAATGATACCAAACTTGTGTAGTATGTGGGGCTGCACGATATTGAAGAAAATGCGAGATGCGATAACTCATCAAATAATGCGATATTCGATATGCGATACGATAATGCTTAAAAAGTGTGTAAAGTAAACTTAAATAATCTTCAAAAAATATTTAAAATTATATAACCAACATACGTGTTCCACATTCTTTTTGTGATAAGAAAACATCCCTACAACTTCTGAAAGTGAACAGCAGTGTTTTACTGAAACATAAGAAGTATTATTTTAACATCAATAACACCTACATTAGGTTTATTTAACAACAGAAACTGAATAATCAAATGTAAAAATAAACACTGCTTAGTTATCACTGTATGAATTAAATATAAGCTATACTGATTCTGAGTGATTTTCTCTTTGTCTTTTGTACATGATCCCAGTTATTGCAAGCTGTTGCGATATGCATATCGCAATATATACATTTGCGATGTTACGATAATTTCGATATATTGTGTAGCCCTAGAACCATATAGAGTTTTGGGTGAATTTCCGGTAATCTCAGCATGAGAGAGAGAAGAGATGGGGGAAAAGGAGTGAAGGGAAAGAAATGTAAATTAATACAATACTGAGGTGACTCAGTGTGATTGCGTCTTGGATGGGGGTGCTAGTTTCTCAAGAGAGAGTTAAAATGTTAATTTCCTTTGTTTTCTCAGGGAGTAGCCCTCTCTTCTAGTTCTTCCAGTTTTCCCAGTCTTACAGCGACAGAACACAAAACTTTTGCAAGAGTATGCAAAAGCATTGAAATATAATTTCTACTCCCATCTCATATTTTTTCCATCACCAGGGCACATCCCTACACTTGAGTAAAGAAGACCAATTCGCATTTCAACCATCCCAAAATGATCAATGATCAACAATCACAATGATGCTAACAATCCAGTGGATTTTATCTTCTAGAAAACCCAGGAAAAAGTGGCTTAAGTCATGGTTCTGTTCCAGATGAAGTTGGAAAGTGTGGACACTCACGAAACGCCAGTTACGCCAGCCAGCAGTCCAAGTTATCTGGTCTGTTCATTCACACCAAATGTATTGCTTTTCTGTTATTCTATTATACTTTGGCTTTTTGCATAATATTATATCATTAATACAATAATATTGATCAGTCTGGACATCCTTGTAGGCTACAGCACAGGTCACTCATGCTCCTCCAGCCTGACGGAGCTCTCGCATAGGAGGAACTTGTCTGCGGGAAGTGCCTCCACTGGGATTGGCAGCCTACCAGAGCCCAGTGAGGACAGAGAGTCCTGCACACCTTTGCCCCAGGGCTTAGCCACACCGTCACACAGTGGGATCACAGCCAACAGGTAAACATGTGTGCTTTAGCTCTTCCTGAAAAATGTTTTTCAGAGTAATATTTAAATGAAGCCATTAATAAAGTGTGTATGTTTTTATTTCAGGCACCCTGTAAAGCAGGACTCGGTTGAGTCTCAGCTAAAGCGAATGGACGCTACCAGAGTGGATGCTGATGATATCATTGAGACGATCCTACAGGGTCAGGACTTCAGCCACAGCATACTGGATTCTAGTAATGAAGGTACTATTAGAACAACTTTGATCAACCTTTCCTGAAATACACAAAGCACCTTAATGCATACTATTTATAGTCCGGATCTTAAAGAGGCCATATTAATGTAAAAAAGGATTTTACTAGCTCAGGTTTTTTTTTTTATGTTTTTGAAAGTCTCACCAAGTTCACCAAAGCTGCATTTCTTTGATAAAAATAGTGTTTTAGTGAAATATTATTACAATTTAAGACAACTGTTTTCTATTTTAATATATTTTAAAATGACATGTATTCCTGTGATGGCAAAGCTGAATTACTCAGTGTCACATGATCCTTCAGAAATCATTCTAATATGCAGATTTGGTTCTCAAGCAACATTTCTTATTATCAATGTTGATTAACAGTTGCTTCTTAGTTGTTTGTGGAAAGTGATACACATTTTTAGGATTCTTTGATGAATAGAAAGTACAAAAAAATAGCATTTATGTAAAAAAATAAAAATGTAACATTAAACACAAATAAAAATGAACAGTATTAAGTGGAGTTTTAAGGTACTGGGGCTACATTATGTTTTGGTAGGGAGGGTACACATACACATGCACATAAAAAGACAGAAATAGGCCTACTTCTATAAATATATTTTTAATGGCCCTGAAAATATTTTTCTTACATTTGAACATCATTCCGATCTCCATAACAGCAGGTTGTGGGAAACAACCAGTGATGGACACACACAAAAACATGTTGTGTATGACCAGCTCGTGCAGAGCTTTACACTACACCACAGAGTGGTCCACTGTCCCATAGTAGGTGCAAACTGCATTGAGTAGACACAAACTCAGTATAAGGAAATTCTGAGTTGTGTTTTACCGCAGATGCACAGTTGCACTAATATGCACCACATAGTGGTTTTGTCAAATGAATGTTTACTATGGTTACTGCAGTCTCAAACAAATAGATGATTGAATTTCCCTTCTTCTCTCTCTGACTCACGGATAGACCTCAGAGACAGCAACATTAAACCTGCAGCTGCCACAACAACTTTTCCCTGAAACCACCAGAGCTCTCTCTCTCTTTCTCTCTCTCTCTCTCTCTCTCTCTCTCTCTCTCTCTCTCTCTCTCTCTCTCTCTCTCTCTCTCTCTCTCTCTCTCTCTCTCTCTCTCTCTCTCTCTCTCTCTCTCTCTCTCTCTCTATATCTATATCTATATATATATATATATATATATATATATATATATATATATATAATATATATACACACACACACACACATATATATATATAAAAATATATGTGTGTATATATATATATATGTGTATACACCAGATATAATGTTTGATATTTTTTTTTTACTAGTGGGTGCTGGACACTATAGTTAATTTATGTAAGTGAGGATAGCAAGTAAACTGTGACATATTATACCCAAAATTCTTCATAACTGTGGACTACCAGTAAAATGTATACAGATTTGGCACCAAAAATTATTCAGACACTTTGACCTGACCATGTTTTGCTTAAGTGTTTTTTCTTTAATTGCTAATGCGATCTTTTTACACCCCAGACTGAACAAAATTAAGCATTGCTTGGTAATTGGTTGACCTAAATTGATATTATCTAATTTTGAACTTAAATTTAACAGCTGACAGCTATTCAACATAATTCATTTGTGAGACAGTCTAACAGAAGGATTGGCCAAAACCAGTGATTTGAACCAACTGATTTGACAACTCTGAGTTCTTGTCTTATTGTATTACCATTTTCTAATATATATATATATATATATATATATATATATATATATATATAGCTTTCGAAATAAGTTTGTTCTCCTCAAAGGCTGCATTTATTTAGTAAAAAATACAGTAAAAACAGTAATATTAACTGGTTTCTATTTTAATGTATTTTGAAATGTAATTGATTTCTGTTACGGCAAAGCTGAAATTACAGCATAGTCTTCAGTGTCACGTGATCCTTCAGAAATCATTGTAATATGATGATTATATACGTATGTACATAAATGTTGTGTATGACCAGAATGGCTTCA